>NC_134188.1:12337621-12637621 GCF_964188355.1 Buteo buteo
GATGTCATATCTCATGGTGCTCGTTCACGACAGAGCCTGATTCCGAAAAGGCAAACGACTGGCTCCTTCTCCCACAATGAATGTGCCAGCCCTGAAAGCTGTTGCTGGTCTTCACCTTCCCTTGGTGTCCTAGTCACAGGCACAACAGCACTGGGGATCTGTGCTTTCCCAGAGATGTCATATCTCATGGTGCTCGTTCTCGGCAGAGCCTGTTTCCGAAAAGGCACACGTCTGGCTATTCCTCCCACAAGGAAGGAGACAGCCCTGGAAGCTGTTGCTGGTCTTCACCTTCCCGTGGTAGCCCACAGACAGGAACAACAGCACTAGGGATAAGTGCTTACCCAGAGATGTCATATGTCATGGTGCTCGTTCTCGGCAGAGCCTGTTTCCGAAAAGGCACACGTCTGGCTATTCCTCCCACAAGGAAGGAGACAGCCCTGAAAGCTGTTGCTGGTCTTCACCTTCCCTTGGTGACCTACTCACAGGCACAACAGCACTGGGGATCTGTGCTTTCCCAGAGATGTCATATCTCATGGTGCTCGTTCACGACAGAGCCTGATTCCGAAAAGGCAAACGACTGGCTCCTTCTCCCACAATGAATGTGCCAGCCCTGAAAGCTGTTGCTGGTCTTCACCTTCCCTTGGTGTCCTACTCACAGGCACAACAGCACTGGGGATCTGTGCTTTCCCAGAGATGTCATATCTCATGGTGCTCGTTCTCGGCAGAGCCTGTTTCCGAAAAGGCACACGTCTGGCTATTCCTCCCACAAGGAAGGAGACAGCCCTGGAAGCTGTTGCTGGTCTTCACCTTCCCGTGGTAGCCCACACACAGGAACAACAGTACTAGGGATAAGTGCTTACCCAGAGATGTCATATGTCATGGTGCTCGGTCTCGGCAGAGCCTGTTTCCGCAAAGGCAAACGTCTGGCTATTCCTCCTACGAGGAAGGAGACAGCCCTGAAAGCTGTTGCTGGTCTTCACCTTCCCTTGGTGACCTACTCACAGGCACAACAGCACTGGGGATCTGTGCTTTCCCAGAGATGTCATATCTCATGGTGCTCGTTCACGACAAAGCCTGATTCCGAAAAGGCAAACGACTGGCTCCTTCTCCCACAATGAATGTGCCAGCCCTGAAAGCTGTTGCTGGTCTTCACCTTCCCTTGTCGACCTACTCACAGGCACAACAGCACTGGGGATCTGTGCTTTCCCAGAGATTTCATATCTAAAGGTGCTTGTTCTCGGCAGAGCCTGTTTCCGAAAAGGCAAACGACTGGCTCCAAATCCCACAATGAATGTGCCAGCCCTGAAAGCTGTTGCTGGTCTTCACCTTCCCTTGGCATCCTACTCACAGGCACAACAGCACTGGGGATCTGTGCTTTCCCACAAATGTCATATCTCATGGTGCTCGTTCACGACAGAGCCTGTTTCCGAAAAGACATACGACTGGCTCCTTCTCCCACAAGGAATGTGCCAGCCCTGAAAGCTGTTGCTGGTCCTGACCTTCCCATAGTAGCCCATACACAGGAACAACAGTACTGGGGATCTGTGCTTTCCCACAAATATCATGTGTCATGGTGCTCGGTCTCGGCAGTGCCTGTTTCCGAAAAGGCAAACGTCTGGCTATTCCTCCTACGAGGAAGGAGACAGCCCTGTAAGCTGTTGCTGGTGTTTACCTTCCCTTGGTGACCTACTCACAGGCACAACAGCACTGGGGATCTGTGCTTTCCCAGAGATGTCATATATCATGGTGCTCGGTCTCGGCAGAGCCTGTTTCCGCAAAGGCAAACGTCTGGCTATTCATCCTACGAGGAAGGAGACAGCCCTGAAAGCTGTTGCTGGTCTTCACCTTCACGTGGTAGCCCACACACCGGAACAACAGCACTAGGGATAAGTGCTTTCCCAGAGATGTCATATCTCATGGTGCTTGGTCTCGGCAGAGCCTGTTTCTGAAAAGGCAAACGACTGGCTCCTGCTCCCACAAGGAATGTGCCAGCCCTGAAAGCTGTTGATAGATTTCACCTTCCCTTGGTAGCCCACACACAGGAATAACAGCACTAGGGATCTGTGCTTTCCCAGAGATGTCATATCTCATGGTGCTCGTTCTCCGTAGAGCATCTTTCCGAAAAGGCAAACGTCTGGCTATTCCTGCTACGAGGAATGTGCCAGCCCTGAACGCTGTTGGTGGTCTTCACCTTCCCTTGGTGACCTACTCACAGGCACAACAGCACTGGGGATCTGTGCTTTCCCGGAGATGTCATATCTCATGGTGCTCGTTCTCGGCAGAGTCTGTTTCCGAAAAGGCAAACGACTGGCTCAGTCTCCCACAAGGAATGTGCCAGCCCTCAAAGCTGTTGCTGTTGTTTACCTTCCCTTAGTAGCCTACACACAGGCGCAACAGCACTAGGGATCTGTACTTTCCCAGAGATGTCATATCTCATAGTGCTCGTTCTCTGTAGAGCATCTTTCCGAAAAGGCAAACGTCTGGCTATTCCTGCTACGAGGAATGTGCAAGCCCTGAAAGCTGTTGCTGGTCTTCACCTTCCCGTGGTAGCCCACACACAGGAACAACAGCACTAGGGATAAGTGCTTACCCAGAGATGTCATATGTCATGGTGCTCGTTCTCGGCTGAGCCTGTTTCCGAAAAGACATACGACCGGCTCCTTCTCCCACAAGGAATGTGCCAGCCCTGAAAGCGGTTGCTGGTCTTCACCTTCCCTTGGTAGCCAACACACTGGAATAACAGCACTAGGGATCTGTGCTTTCCCAGAGATGTCATATCTCATGGTGCTCGTCCTCGGCAGAGCCTGTTTCCGCAAAGGCAAACGTGTGGCTATTCCTCCTACGAGGAAGGAGACAGCCCTGAAAGCTGTTGCTGGTCTTCACCTTCCCGTGGTAGCCCACACACAGGAACAACAGCACTAGGGATGAGTGCTTTCCCAGAGATGTCATATCTCATGATGCTCGTTCACGACAGAGCCTGTTTCCGAAAAGGCATACGACTGGCTCCTTCTCCCACAAGGAATGTGCCAGCCCTGAAAGCTGTTGCTGGTCCTGACCTTCCCATAGTAGCCCATACACAGGAACAACAGTACTGGGGATCTGTGCTTTCCCACAAATATCATGTGTCATGGTGCTCGGTCTCGGCAGTGCCTGTTTCCGAAAAGGCAAACGTCTGGCTATTCCTCCTACGAGGAAGGAGACAGCCCTGTAAGCTGTTGCTGGTGTTTACCTTCCCTTGGTGACCTACTCACAGGCACAACAGCACTGGGGATCTGTGCTTTCCCAGAGATGTCATATATCATGGTGCTCGGTCTCGGCAGAGCCTGTTTCCGCAAAGGCAAACGTCTGGCTATTCATCCTACGAGGAAGGAGACAGCCCTGAAAGCTGTTGCTGGTCTTCACCTTCACGTGGTAGCCCACACACCAGAACAACAGCACTAGGGATAAGTGCTTTCCCAGAGATGTCATATCTCATGGTGCTTGGTCTCGGCAGAGCCTGTTTCTGAAAAGGCAAACGACTGGCTCCTGCTCCCACAAGGAATGTGCCAGCCCTGAAAGCTGTTGATAGATTTCACCTTCCCTTGGTAGCCCACACACAGGAATAACAGCACTAGGGATCTGTGCTTTCCCAGAGATGTCATATCTCATGGTGCTCGTTCTCCGTAGAGCATCTTTCCGAAAAGGCAAACGTCTGGCTATTCCTGCTACGAGGAATGTGCCAGCCCTGAACGCTGTTGGTGGTCTTCACCTTCCCTTGGTGACCTACTCACAGGCACAACAGCACTGGGGATCTGTGCTTTCCCAGAGATGTCATATCTCATGGTGCTCGGTCTCGGCAGAGCCTGTTTCCGAAAAAGCAAACGTCTGGCTATTCCTTTTACGAGGAATGTGCCAGCCCTGAAAGCTGTTGGTGGTCTTTACCTTCCCTTGGCGACATACTCACAATAGCAACAGCACTAGGGATAAGTGCTTTCCCAGAGATGTCATATCTCATGGTGCTCGGTCTCGGCAGAGCCTGTTTCCGAAAAGGCAAACGTCTGGCTATTCCTCCTACGAGGAAGGAGACAGCCCTGAAAGCTGTTGCTGGTCTTCACCTTCCCATAGTAGCCCACACACAGGAACAACAGCACTAGGGATAAGTGCTTTCCCAGAGATGTCATATCTCATGGTGCTCGGTCTCGGCAGAGCCTGTTTCCGAAAAGGCAAACGACTGGCTCATTCTCCCACAAGGAATGTGCCAGCCCTGAAAGCTGTTGATAGATTTCACCTTCCCTTGGTAGCCCACACACAGGAATAACAGCACTAGGGATCTGTGCTTTCCCAGAGATGTCATATCTCATGGTTCTCGTTCTCCGTAGAGAATCTTTCCGCAAAGGCAAACGTCTGGCTATTCCTCCTACGAGGAAGGAGACAGCCCTGAAAGCTGTTGCTGGTCTTCACCTTCCCGTGGTAGCACACACACAGGAACAACAGCACTAGGGATAAGTGCTTTCCCAGAGATGTCATTTCTCATGGTGCTCGTTCACGGCAGAGCCTGTTTCCGAAAAGGCAAATGACTGGCTCCTTCTCCCACAAGGAATGTGCCAGCCCTGAAAGCTGTTGCTGGTGTTTACCTTCCCTTGGCGACCTACTGACAGGCACAACAACACTGGGGATCTGTGCTTTCCCACAGATGTCATATCTCATGGTGCTCGTTCTCGGCAGAGCCTGTTTCCGCAAAGGCAAACGTCTGGCTATTCCTCCTACGAGGAAGGAGACAGCCCTGAAAGCTGTTGCTGGTCTTCACCTTCCCGTGGTAGCCCACACACAGGAACAACAGCACTGGGGATCTGTGCTTTCCCAGAGATGTCATATCTCATGGTGCTCGGTCTCGGCAGAGCCTGTTTCCGAAAAAGCAAACGTCTGGCTATTCCTTTTACGAGGAATGTGCCAGCCCTGAAAGCTGTTGCTGGTCTTTACCTTCCCTTGGCGACATACTCACAATAGCAACAGCACTAGGGATAAGTGCTTTCCCAGAGATGTCATGTCTCATGGTGCTCGGTCTCGGCAGAGCCTGTTTCCGAAAAGGCAAACGACTGGCTCCTTCTCCCACAAGGAATGTGCCAGCCCTGAAAGCTGTTGCTGGTCTTCACCTTCCCTTGGTGTCCTACTCACAGGCACAACAGCACTGGGGATCTGTGCTTTCCCAGAGATGTCATATCTCATGGTGCTCGTTCTCGGCAGAGCCTGTTTCCGCAAAGGCAAACGTCTGGCTATTCCTCCTACGAGGAAGGAGACAGCCCTGAAAGCTGTTGCTGGTCTTCACCTTCCCGTGGTAGCCCACACACAGGAACAACAGCACTAGGGATAAGTGCTTTCCCAGACATGTCATGTCTCATGGTGCTCGGTCTCGGCAGAGCCTGTTTCCGAAAAGGCAAACGTCTGGCTATTCCTCCTACGAGGAATGTGCCAGCCCTGAAAGCTGTTGCTGGTCTTCACCTTCCCTTGGTGACCTACTCACAGGCAAAACAGCACTGGGGATCTGTGCTTTCCCAGAGATGTCATATCTCATGGTGCTCGTTCTCGGCAGAGCCTGTTTCCGAAAAGGCACACGTCTGGCTATTCCTCCCACAAGGAAGGAGACAGCCCTGAAAGCTGTTGCTGGTCTTCACCTTCCCTTGGTGACCTACTCACAGGCACAACAGCACTGGGGATCTGTGCTTTCCCAGAGATGTCATATCTCATGGTGCTCGTTCACGACAGAGCCTGATTCCGAAAAGGCAAACGACTGGCTCCTTCTCCCACAATGAATGTGCCAGCCCTGAAAGCTGTTGCTGGTCTTCACCTTCCCTTGGTGTCCTAGTCACAGGCACAACAGCACTGGGGATCTGTGCTTTCCCAGAGATGTCATATCTCATGGTGCTCGTTCTCGGCAGAGCCTGTTTCCGAAAAGGCACACGTCTGGCTATTCCTCCCACAAGGAAGGAGACAGCCCTGGAAGCTGTTGCTGGTCTTCACCTTCCCGTGGTAGCCCACACACAGGAACAACAGCACTAGGGATAAGTGCTTACCCAGAGATGTCATATGTCATGGTGCTCGTTCTCGGCAGAGCCTGTTTCCGAAAAGGCACACGTCTGGCTATTCCTCCCACAAGGAAGGAGACAGCCCTGAAAGCTGTTGCTGGTCTTCACCTTCCCTTGGTGACCTACTCACAGGCACAACAGCACTGGGGATCTGTGCTTTCCCAGAGATGTCATATCTCATGGTGCTCGTTCACGACAGAGCCTGATTCCGAAAAGGCAAACGACTGGCTCCTTCTCCCACAATGAATGTGCCAGCCCTGAAAGCTGTTGCTGGTCTTCACCTTCCCTTGGTGTCCTAGTCACAGGCACAACAGCACTGGGGATCTGTGCTTTCCCAGAGATGTCATATCTCATGGTGCTCGTTCTCGGCAGAGCCTGTTTCCGAAAAGGCACACGTCTGGCTATTCCTCCCACAAGGAAGGAGACAGCCCTGGAAGCTGTTGCTGGTCTTCACCTTCCCGTGGTAGCCCACACACAGGAACAACAGCACTAGGGATAAGTGCTTACCCAGAGATGTCATATGTCATGGTGCTCGGTCTCGGCAGAGCCTGTTTCCGAAAAGGCAAACGTCTGGCTATTCCTCCTACGAGGAAGGAGACAGCCCTGAAAGCTGTTGCTGGTCTTCACCTTCCCTTGGCGACATACTCACAATAGCAACAGCACTAGGGATAAGTGCTTTCCCAGAGATGTCATGTCTCATGGTGCTCGGTCTCGGCAGAGCCTATTTCCGAAAAGGCAAACGACTGGCTCCTTCTCCCACAAGGAATGTGCCAGCCCTGAAAGCTGTTGCTGGTCTTCACCTTCCCTTGGTGTCCTACTCACAGGAACAACAGCACTGGGGATCTGTGCTTTCCCAGAGATGTCATATCTCATGGTGCTCGTTCTCCGTAGAGCATCTTTCCGAAAAGGCAAACGTCTGGCTATTCCTGCAACGAGGAATGTGCCAGCCCTGAACCCTGTTGGTGGTCTTCACCTTCCCTTGGTGACCTACTCACAGGCACAACAGCACTGGGGATCTGTGCTTTCCCAGAGATGTCATATCTCATGGTGCTCGTTCTCGGCAGAGCCTGTTTCCGCAAAGGCAAACATCTGGCTATTCCTCCTACGAGGAAGGAGACAGCCCTGAAAGCTGTTGCTGGTCTTCACCTTCCCTTGGTGACCTACTCACAGGCACAACAGCACTGGGGATCTGTGCTTTCCCAGAGATGTCATATCTCATGGTGCTCGGTCTCGGCAGAGCCTGTTTCCGAAAAGGCAAACGACTGGCTCCTTCTCCCACAAGGAATGTGCCAGCCCTGAAAGCTGTTGCTGGTCTTCACCTTCCCTTGTCGACCTACTCACAGGCACAACAGCACTGGGGATCTGTGCTTTCCCAGAGATTTCATATCTAAAGGTGCTTGTTCTCGGCAGAGCCTGTTTCCGAAAAGACATACGACTGGCTCCTTCTCCCACAAGGAATGTGCCAGCCCTGAAAGCTGTTGCTGGTCCTGACCTTCCCATAGTAGCCCATACACAGGAACAACAGTACTGGGGATCTGTGCTTTCCCACAAATGTCATGTGTCATGGTGCTCGTTCTCGGCAGAGCCTGTTTCCGAAAAGGCAAACGTCTGGCTATTCCTCCTACGAGGAAGGAGACAGCCCTGTAAGCTGTTGGTGGTGTTTACCTTCCCTTGGTGACCTACTCACAGGCACAACAGCACTGGGGATCTGTGCTTTCCCAGAGATGTCATATATCATGGTGCTCGTTCACGGCAGAGCCTGTTTCCGCAAAGGCAAACGTCTGGCTATTCATCCTACGAGGAAGGAGACAGCCCTGAAAGCTGTTGCTGGTCTTCACCTTCCCGTGGTTGCCCACACACCGGAACAACAGCACTAGGGATAAGTGCTTTCCCAGAGATGTCATATCTCATGGTGCTCGGTCTCGGCAGAGCCTGTTTCCGAAAAGGCAAACGACTGGCTCATTCTCCCACAAGGAATGTGCCAGCCCTGAAAGCTGTTGATAGATTTCACCTTCCCTTGGTAGCCCACACACAGGAATAACAGCACTAGGGACCTGTGCTTTCCCAGAGATGTCATATCTCATGGTGCTCGTTCTCCGTAGAGCATCTTTCCGAAAAGGCAAACGTCTGGCTATTCCTGCTACGAGGAATGTGCCAGCCCTGAACGCTGTTGGTGGTCTTCACCTTCCCTTGGTGACCTACTCACAGGCACAACAGCACTGGGGATCTGTGCTTTCCCGGAGATGTCATATCTCATGGTGCTCGTTCTCGGCAGAGTCTGTTTCCGAAAAGGCAAACGACTGGCTCAGTCTCCCACAAGGAATGTGCCAGCCCTCAAAGCTGTTGCTGTTGTTTACCTTCCCTTAGTAGCCTACACACAGGCGCAACAGCACTAGGGATCTGTACTTTCCCAGAGATGTCATATCTCATAGTGCTCGTTCTCCGTAGAGCATCTTTCCGAAAAGGCAAACGTCTGGCTATTCCTGCTACGAGGAATGTGCAAGCCCTGAAAGCTGTTGCTGGTCTTCACCTTCCCGTGGTAGCCCACACACAGGAACAACAGCACTAGGGATAAGTG
The DNA here is from genome assembly GCF_964188355.1 of Buteo buteo. Taxonomy (NCBI): domain Eukaryota; kingdom Metazoa; phylum Chordata; class Aves; order Accipitriformes; family Accipitridae; genus Buteo; species Buteo buteo. Next base: position 12,346,262 of record NC_134188.1, read on the forward strand.
CTTACCCAGAGATGTCATATGTCATGGTGCTCGTTCTCGGCTGAGCCTGTTTCCGAAAAGACATACGACCGGCTCCTTCTCCCACAAGGAATGTGCCAGCCCTGAAAGCGGTTGCTGGTCTTCACCTTCCCTTGGTAGCCAACACACTGGAATAACAGCACTAGGGATCTGTGCTTTCCCAGAGATGTCATATCTCATGGTGCTCGTCCTCGGCAGAGCCTGTTTCCGAAAAGGCAAACGTGTGGCTATTCCTCCTACGAGGAAGGAGACAGCCCTGAAAGCTGTTGCTGGTCTTCACCTTCCCGTGGTAGCCCACACACAGGAACAACAGCACTAGGGATGAGTGCTTTCCCAGAGATGTCATATCTCATGGTGCTCGTTCACGACAGAGCCTGTTTCCGAAAAGGCATACGACTGGCTCCTTCTCCCACAAGGAATGTGCCAGCCCTGAAAGCTGTTGCTGGTCCTGACCTTCCCATAGTAGCCCATACACAGGAACAACAGTACTGGGGATCTGTGCTTTCCCACAAATATCATGTGTCATGTTGCTCGGTCTCGGCAGTGCCTGTTTCCGAAAAGGCAAACGTCTGGCTATTCCTCCTACGAGGAAGGAGACAGCCCTGTAAGCTGTTGGTGGTGTTTACCATCCCTTGGTGACCTACTCACAGGCACAACAGCACTGGGGATCTGTGCTTTCCCAGAGATGTCATATATCATGGTGCTCGGTCTCGGCAGAGCCTGTTTCCGCAAAGGCAAACGTCTGGCTATTCATCCTACGAGGAAGGAGACAGCCCTGAAAGCTGTTGCTGGTCTTCACCTTCCCGTGGTAGCCCACACACCGGAACAACAGCACTAGGGATAAGTGCTTTCCCAGAGATGTCATATCTCATGGTGCTTGGTCTCGGCAGAGCCTGTTTCTGAAAAGGCAAACGACTGGCTCCTGCTCCCACAAGGAATGTGCCAGCCCTGAAAGCTGTTGATAGATTTCACCTTCCCTTGGTAGCCCACACACAGGAATAACAGCACTAGGGATCTGTGCTTTCCCAGAGATGTCATATCTCATGGTGCTCGTTCTCCGTAGAGCAGCTTTCCGAAAAGGCAAACGTCTGGCTATTCCTGCTACGAGGAATGTGCAAGCCCTGAAAGCTGTTGCTGGTCTTCACCTTCCCTTGGTGACCTACTGACAGGCACAACAGCACTGGGGATCTGTGCTTTCCCAGAGATGTCATATCTCATGGTGCTCGGTCTCGGCAGAGCCTGTTTCCGAAAAAGCAAACGTCTGGCTATTCCTTTTACGAGGAATGTGCCAGCCCTGAAAGCTGTTGCTGGTCTTTACCTTCCCTTGGCGACATACTCACAATAGCAACAGCACTAGGGATAAGTGCTTTCCCAGAGATGTCATATCTCATGGTGCTCGTTCTCGGCAGAGCCTGTTTCCGCAAAGGCAAACGTCTGGCTATTCCTCCTACGAGGAAGGAGACAGCCCTGAAAGCTGTTGCTGGTCTTCACCTTCCCGTGGTAGCCCACACACAGGAACAACAGCACTAGGGATAAGTGCTTTCCCAGAGATGTCATATCTCATGGTGCTCGGTCTCGGCAGAGCCTGTTTCCGAAAAGGCAAACGACTGGCTCATTCTCCCACAAGGAATGTGCCAGCCCTGAAAGCTGTTGATAGATTTCACCTTTCCTTGGTAGCCCACACACAGGAATAACAGCACTAGGGATCTGTGCTTTCCCAGAGATGTCATATCTCATGGTTCTCGTTCTCCGTAGAGAATCTTTCCGCAAAGGCAAACGTCTGGCTATTCCTCCTACGAGGAAGGAGACAGCCCTGAAAGCTGTTGCTGGTCTTCACCTTCCCGTGGTAGCACACACACAGGAACAACAGCACTAGGGATAAGTGCTTTTCCAGAGATGTCATTTCTCATGGTGCTCGTTCACGGCAGAGCCTGTTTCCGAAAAAGCAAACGTCTGGCTATTCCTTTTACGAGGAATGTGCCAGCCCTGAAAGCTGTTGGTGGTCTTTACCTTCCCTTGGCGACATACTCACAATAGCAACAGCACTAGGGATAAGTGCTTTCCCAGAGATGTCATATCTCATGGTGCTCGGTCTCGGCAGAGCCTGTTTCCGAAAAGGCAAACGTCTGGCTATTCCTCCTACGAGGAAGGAGACAGCCCTGAAAGCTGTTGCTGGTCTTCACCTTCCCATAGTAGCCCACACACAGGAACAACAGCACTAGGGATAAGTGCTTTCCCAGAGATGTCATATCTCATGGTGCTCGGTCTCGGCAGAGCCTGTTTCCGAAAAGGCAAACGACTGGCTCATTCTCCCACAAGGAATGTGCCAGCCCTGAAAGCTGTTGATAGATTTCACCTTCCCTTGGTAGCCCACACACAGGAATAACAGCACTAGGGATCTGTGCTTTCCCAGAGATGTCATATCTCATGGTTCTCGTTCTCCGTAGAGAATCTTTCCGCAAAGGCAAACGTCTGGCTATTACTCCTACGAGGAAGGAGACAGCCCTGAAAGCTGTTGCTGGTCTTCACCTTCCCGTGGTAGCACACACACAGGAACAACAGCACTAGGGATAAGTGCTTTCCCAGAGATGTCATTTCTCATGGTGCTCGTTCACGGCAGAGCCTGTTTCCGAAAAGGCAAATGACTGGCTCCTTCTCCCACAAGGAATGTGCCAGCCCTGAAAGCTGTTGCTGGTGTTTACCTTCCCTTGGCGACCTACTGACAGGCACAACAGCACTGGGGATCTGTGCTTTCCCACAGATGTCATATCTCATGGTGCTCGTTCTCGGCAGAGCCTGTTTCCGCAAAGGCAAACGTCTGGCTATTCCTCCTACGAGGAAGGAGACAGCCCTGAAAGCTGTTGCTGGTCTTCACCTTCCCGTGGTAGCCCACACACAGGAACAACAGCACTGGGGATCTGTGCTTTCCCAGAGATGTCATATCTCATGGTGCTCGGTCTCGGCAGAGCCTGTTTCCGAAAAAGCAAACGTCTGGCTATTCCTTTTACGAGGAATGTGCCAGCCCTGAAAGCTGTTGCTGGTCTTTACCTTCCCTTGGCGACATACTCACAATAGCAACAGCACTAGGGATAAGTGCTTTCCCAGAGATGTCATGTCTCATGGTGCTCGGTCTCGGCAGAGCCTGTTTCCGAAAAGGCAAACGACTGGCTCCTTCTCCCACAAGGAATGTGCCAGCCCTGAAAGCTGTTGCTGGTCTTCACCTTCCCTTGGTGTCCTACTCACAGGCACAACAGCACTGGGGATCTGTGCTTTCCCAGAGATGTCATATCTCATGGTGCTCGTTCTCGGCAGAGCCTGTTTCCGCAAAGGCAAACGTCTGGCTATTCCTCCTACGAGGAAGGAGACAGCCCTGAAAGCGGTTGCTGGTCTTCACCTTCCCTTGGTAGCCAACACACTGGAATAACAGCACTAGGGATCTGTGCTTTCCCAGAGATGTCATATCTCATGGTGCTCGTCCTCGGCAGAGCCTGTTTCCGAAAAGGCAAACGTGTGGCTATTCCTCCTACGAGGAAGGAGACAGCCCTGAAAGCTGTTGCTGGTCTTCACCTTCCCGTGGTAGCCCACACACAGGAACAACAGCACTAGGGATGAGTGCTTTCCCAGAGATGTCATATCTCATGGTGCTCGTTCACGACAGAGCCTGTTTCCGAAAAGGCATACGACTGGCTCCTTCTCCCACAAGGAATGTGCCAGCCCTGAAAGCTGTTGCTGGTCCTGACCTTCCCATAGTAGCCCATACACAGGAACAACAGTACTGGGGATCTGTGCTTTCCCACAAATATCATGTGTCATGTTGCTCGGTCTCGGCAGTGCCTGTTTCCGAAAAGGCAAACGTCTGGCTATTCCTCCTACGAGGAAGGAGACAGCCCTGTAAGCTGTTGGTGGTGTTTACCATCCCTTGGTGACCTACTCACAGGCACAACAGCACTGGGGATCTGTGCTTTCCCAGAGATGTCATATATCATGGTGCTCGGTCTCGGCAGAGCCTGTTTCCGCAAAGGCAAACGTCTGGCTATTCATCCTACGAGGAAGGAGACAGCCCTGAAAGCTGTTGCTGGTCTTCACCTTCCCGTGGTAGCCCACACACCGGAACAACAGCACTAGGGATAAGTGCTTTCCCAGAGATGTCATATCTCATGGTGCTTGGTCTCGGCAGAGCCTGTTTCTGAAAAGGCAAACGACTGGCTCCTGCTCCCACAAGGAATGTGCCAGCCCTGAAAGCTGTTGATAGATTTCACCTTCCCTTGGTAGCCCACACACAGGAATAACAGCACTAGGGATCTGTGCTTTCCCAGAGATGTCATATCTCATGGTGCTCGTTCTCCGTAGAGCAGCTTTCCGAAAAGGCAAACGTCTGGCTATTCCTGCTACGAGGAATGTGCAAGCCCTGAAAGCTGTTGCTGGTCTTCACCTTCCCTTGGTGACCTACTGACAGGCACAACAGCACTGGGGATCTGTGCTTTCCCAGAGATGTCATATCTCATGGTGCTCGGTCTCGGCAGAGCCTGTTTCCGAAAAAGCAAACGTCTGGCTATTCCTTTTACGAGGAATGTGCCAGCCCTGAAAGCTGTTGCTGGTCTTTACCTTCCCTTGGCGACATACTCACAATAGCAACAGCACTAGGGATAAGTGCTTTCCCAGAGATGTCATATCTCATGGTGCTCGTTCTCGGCAGAGCCTGTTTCCGCAAAGGCAAACGTCTGGCTATTCCTCCTACGAGGAAGGAGACAGCCCTGAAAGCTGTTGCTGGTCTTCACCTTCCCGTGGTAGCCCACACACAGGAACAACAGCACTAGGGATAAGTGCTTTCCCAGAGATGTCATATCTCATGGTGCTCGGTCTCGGCAGAGCCTGTTTCCGAAAAGGCAAACGACTGGCTCATTCTCCCACAAGGAATGTGCCAGCCCTGAAAGCTGTTGATAGATTTCACCTTTCCTTGGTAGCCCACACACAGGAATAACAGCACTAGGGATCTGTGCTTTCCCAGAGATGTCATATCTCATGGTTCTCGTTCTCCGTAGAGAATCTTTCCGCAAAGGCAAACGTCTGGCTATTCCTCCTACGAGGAAGGAGACAGCCCTGAAAGCTGTTGCTGGTCTTCACCTTCCCGTGGTAGCACACACACAGGAACAACAGCACTAGGGATAAGTGCTTTTCCAGAGATGTCATTTCTCATGGTGCTCGTTCACGGCAGAGCCTGTTTCCGAAAAAGCAAACGTCTGGCTATTCCTTTTACGAGGAATGTGCCAGCCCTGAAAGCTGTTGGTGGTCTTTACCTTCCCTTGGCGACATACTCACAATAGCAACAGCACTAGGGATAAGTGCTTTCCCAGAGATGTCATATCTCATGGTGCTCGGTCTCGGCAGAGCCTGTTTCCGAAAAGGCAAACGTCTGGCTATTCCTCCTACGAGGAAGGAGACAGCCCTGAAAGCTGTTGCTGGTCTTCACCTTCCCATAGTAGCCCACACACAGGAACAACAGCACTAGGGATAAGTGCTTTCCCAGAGATGTCATATCTCATGGTGCTCGGTCTCGGCAGAGCCTGTTTCCGAAAAGGCAAACGACTGGCTCATTCTCCCACAAGGAATGTGCCAGCCCTGAAAGCTGTTGATAGATTTCACCTTCCCTTGGTAGCCCACACACAGGAATAACAGCACTAGGGATCTGTGCTTTCCCAGAGATGTCATATCTCATGGTTCTCGTTCTCCGTAGAGAATCTTTCCGCAAAGGCAAACGTCTGGCTATTACTCCTACGAGGAAGGAGACAGCCCTGAAAGCTGTTGCTGGTCTTCACCTTCCCGTGGTAGCACACACACAGGAACAACAGCACTAGGGATAAGTGCTTTCCCAGAGATGTCATTTCTCATGGTGCTCGTTCACGGCAGAGCCTGTTTCCGAAAAGGCAAATGACTGGCTCCTTCTCCCACAAGGAATGTGCCAGCCCTGAAAGCTGTTGCTGGTGTTTACCTTCCCTTGGCGACCTACTGACAGGCACAACAGCACTGGGGATCTGTGCTTTCCCACAGATGTCATATCTCATGGTGCTCGTTCTCGGCAGAGCCTGTTTCCGCAAAGGCAAACGTCTGGCTATTCCTCCTACGAGGAAGGAGACAGCCCTGAAAGCTGTTGCTGGTCTTCACCTTCCCGTGGTAGCCCACACACAGGAACAACAGCACTGGGGATCTGTGCTTTCCCAGAGATGTCATATCTCATGGTGCTCGGTCTCGGCAGAGCCTGTTTCCGAAAAAGCAAACGTCTGGCTATTCCTTTTACGAGGAATGTGCCAGCCCTGAAAGCTGTTGCTGGTCTTTACCTTCCCTTGGCGACATACTCACAATAGCAACAGCACTAGGGATAAGTGCTTTCCCAGAGATGTCATGTCTCATGGTGCTCGGTCTCGGCAGAGCCTGTTTCCGAAAAGGCAAACGACTGGCTCCTTCTCCCACAAGGAATGTGCCAGCCCTGAAAGCTGTTGCTGGTCTTCACCTTCCCTTGGTGTCCTACTCACAGGCACAACAGCACTGGGGATCTGTGCTTTCCCAGAGATGTCATATCTCATGGTGCTCGTTCTCGGCAGAGCCTGTTTCCGCAAAGGCAAACGTCTGGCTATTCCTCCTACGAGGAAGGAGACAGCCCTGAAAGCTGTTGCTGGTCTTCACCTTCCCGTGGTAGCCCACACACAGGCACAACAGCACTGGGGATCTGTGCTTTCCCAGAGATGTCATATCTCATGGTGCTCGTTCTCGGCAGAGCCTGTTTCCGAAAAGGCAAATGACCGGATCCTTCTCCCAAAAGGAACGTGCCAGCCCTGAAAGCTGTTGCTGGTCTTCACCTTCCCGTGGTAGCCCACACACAGGAACAACAGCACTAGGGATAAGTGCTTTCCCAGAGATGTCATGTCTCATGGTGCTCGGTCTCGGCAGAGCCTGTTTCCGAAAAGGCAAACGTCTGGCTATTCCTCCTACGAGGAATGTGCCAGCCCTGAAAGCTGTTGCTGGTCTTCACCTTCCCTTGGTGACCTACTCACAGGCACAACAGCACTGGGGATCTGTGCTTTCCCAGAGATGTCATATCTCATGGTGCTCGTTCTCGGCAGAGCCTGTTTCCGAAAAGGCACACGTCTGGCTATTCCTCCCACAAGGAAGGAGACAGCCCTGAAAGCTGTTGCTGGTCTTCACCTTCCCTTGGTGACCTACTCACAGGCACAACAGCACTGGGGATCTGTGCTTTCCCAGAGATGTCATATCTCATGGTGCTCGTTCACGACAGAGCCTGATTCCGAAAAGGCAAACGACTGGCTCCTTCTCCCACAATGAATGTGCCAGCCCTGAAAGCTGTTGCTGGTCTTCACCTTCCCTTGGTGTCCTACTCACAGGCACAACAGCACTGGGGATCTGTGCTTTCCCAGAGATGTCATATCTCATGGTGCTCGTTCTCGGCAGAGCCTGTTTCCGAAAAGGCACACGTCTGGCTATTCCTCCCACAAGGAAGGAGACAGCCCTGGAAGCTGTTGCTGGTCTTCACCTTCCCGTGGTAGCCCACACACAGGAACAACAGCACTAGGGATAAGTGCTTACCCAGAGATGTCATATGTCATGGTGCTCGTTCTCGGCAGAGCCTGTTTCCGAAAAGGCACACGTCTGGCTATTCCTCCCACAAGGAAGGAGACAGCCCTGAAAGCTGTTGCTGGTCTTCACCTTCCCTTGGTGACCTACTCACAGGCACAACAGCACTGGGGATCTGTGCTTTCCCAGAGATGTCATATCTCATGGTGCTCGTTCACGACAGAGCCTGATTCCGAAAAGGCAAACGACTGGCTCCTTCTCCCACAATGAATGTGCCAGCCCTGAAAGCTGTTGCTGGTCTTCACCTTCCCTTGGTGTCCTAGTCACAGGCACAACAGCACTGGGGATCTGTGCTTTCCCAGAGATGTCATATCTCATGGTGCTCGTTCTCGGCAGAGCCTGTTTCCGAAAAGGCACACGTCTGGCTATTCCTCCCACAAGGAAGGAGACAGCCCTGGAAGCTGTTGCTGGTCTTCACCTTCCCGTGGTAGCCCACACACAGGAACAACAGCACTAGGGATAAGTGCTTACCCAGAGATGTCATATGTCATGGTGCTCGGTCTCGGCAGAGCCTGTTTCCGAAAAGGCAAACGTCTGGCTATTCCTCCTACGAGGAAGGAGACAGCCCTGAAAGCTGTTGCTGGTCTTCACCTTCCCTTGGCGACATACTCACAATAGCAACAGCACTAGGGATAAGTGCTTTCCCAGAGATGTCATGTCTCATGGTGCTCGGTCTCGGCAGAGCCTATTTCCGAAAAGGCGAACGACTGGCTCCTTCTCCCACAAGGAATGTGCCAGCCCTGAAAGCTGTTGCTGGTCTTCACCTTCCCTTGGTGTCCTACTCACAGGAACAACAGCACTGGGGATCTGTGCTTTCCCAGAGATGTCATATCTCATGGTGCTCGTTCTCCGTAGAGCATCTTTCCGAAAAGGCAAACGTCTGGCTATTCCTGCAACGAGGAATGTGCCAGCCCTGAACCCTGTTGGTGGTCTTCACCTTCCCTTGGTGACCTACTCACAGGCACAACAGCACTGGGGATCTGTGCTTTCCCAGAGATGTCATATCTCATGGTGCTCGTTCTCGGCAGAGCCTGTTTCCGCAAAGGCAAACATCTGGCTATTCCTCCTACGAGGAAGGAGACAGCCCTGAAAGCTGTTGCTGGTCTTCACCTTCCCTTGGTGACCTACTCACAGGCACAACAGCACTGGGGATCTGTGCTTTCCCAGAGATGTCATATCTCATGGTGCTCGTTCACGACAGAGCCTGATTCCGAAAAGGCAAACGACTGGCTCCTTCTCCCACAATGAATGTGCCAGCCCTGAAAGCTGTTGCTGGTCTTCACCTTCCCTTGTCGACCTACTCACAGGCACAACAGCACTGGGGATCTGTGCTTTCCCAGAGATTTCATATCTAAAGGTGCTTGTTCTCGGCAGAGCCTGTTTCCGAAAAGGCAAACGACTGGCTCCAAATCCCACAATGAATGTGCCAGCCCTGAAAGCTGTTGCTGGTCTTCACCTTCCCTTGGCGTCCTACTCACAGGCACAACAGCACTGGGGATCTGTGCTTTCCCACAAATGTCATATCTCATGGTGCTCGTTCACGACAGAGCCTGTTTCCGAAAAGACATACGACTGGCTCCTTCTCCCACAAGGAATGTGCCAGCCCTGAAAGCTGTTGCTGGTCCTGACCTTCCCATAGTAGCCCATACACAGGAACAACAGTACTGGGGATCTGTGCTTTCCCACAAATGTCATGTGTCATGGTGCTCGTTCTCGGCAGAGCCTGTTTCCGAAAAGGCAAACGTCTGGCTATTCCTCCTACGAGGAAGGAGACAGCCCTGTAAGCTGTTGGTGGTGTTTACCTTCCCTTGGTGACCTACTCACAGGCACAACAGCACTGGGGATCTGTGCTTTCCCAGAGATGTCATATATCATGGTGCTCGTTCACGGCAGAGCCTGTTTCCGCAAAGGCAAACGTCTGGCTATTCATCCTACGAGGAAGGAGACAGCCCTGAAAGCTGTTGCTGGTCTTCACCTTCCCGTGGTTGCCCACACACCGGAACAACAGCACTAGGGATAAGTGCTTTCCCAGAGATGTCATATCTCATGGTGCTCGGTCTCGGCAGAGCCTGTTTCCGAAAAGGCAAACGACTGGCTCATTCTCCCACAAGGAATGTGCCAGCCCTGAAAGCTGTTGATAGATTTCACCTTCCCTTGGTAGCCCACACACAGGAATAACAGCACTAGGGACCTGTGCTTTCCCAGAGATGTCATATCTCATGGTGCTCGTTCTCCGTAGAGCATCTTTCCGAAAAGGCAAACGTCTGGCTATTCCTGCTACGAGGAATGTGCCAGCCCTGAACGCTGTTGGTGGTCTTCACCTTCCCTTGGTGACCTACTCACAGGCACAACAGCACTGGGGATCTGTGCTTTCCCGGAGATGTCATATCTCATGGTGCTCGTTCTCGGCAGAGTCTGTTTCCGAAAAGGCAAACGACTGGCTCATTCTCCCACAAGGAATGTGCCAGCCCTCAAAGCTGTTGCTGTTTTTTACCTTCCCTTAGTAGCCTACACACAGGCGCAACAGCACTAGGGATCTGTACTTTCCCAGAGATGTCATATCTCATAGTGCTCGTTCTCCGTAGAGCATCTTTCCGAAAAGGCAAACGTCTGGCTATTCCTGCTACGAGGAATGTGCAAGCCCTGAAAGCTGTTGCTGGCCTTCACCTTCCCGTGGTAGCCCACACACAGGAACAACAGCACTAGGGATAAGTGCTTACCCAGAGATGTCATATGTCATGGTGCTCGTCCTCGGCAGAGCCTGTTTCCGCAAAGGCACACGTCTGGCTATTCCTCCTACGAGGAAGGAGACAGCCCTGAAAGCTGTTGCTGGTCTTCACCTTCCCGTGGTAGCCCACACACAGGAACAACAGCACTAGGGATGAGTGCTTTCCCAGAGATGTCATATCTCATGGTGCTCGTTCACGACAGAGCCTGTTTCCGAAAAGGCATACGACTGGCTCCTTCTCCCACAAGGAATGTGCCAGCCCTGAAAGCTGTTGCTGGTCCTGACCTTCCCATAGTAGCCCATACACAGGAACAACAGTACTGGGGATCTGTGCTTTCCCACAAATATCATGAGTCATGGTGCTCGGTCTCGGCAGTGCCTGTTTCCGAAAAGGCAAACGTCTGGCTATTCCTCCTACGAGGAAGGAGACAGCCCTGTAAGCTGTTGGTGGTGTTTACCATCCCTTGGTGACCTACTCACAGGCACAACAGCACTGGGGATCTGTGCTTTCCCAGAGATGTCATATATCATGGTGCTCGGTCTCGGCAGAGCCTGTTTCCGCAAAGGCAAACGTCTGGCTATTCATCCTACGAGGAAGGAGACAGCCCTGAAAGCTGTTGCTGGTCTTCACCTTCCCGTGGTAGCCCACACACCGGAACAACAGCACTAGGGATAAGTGCTTTCCCAGAGATGTCATATCTCATGGTGCTTGGTCTCGGCAGAGCCTGTTTCTGAAAAGGCAAACGACTGGCTCCTGCTCCCACAAGGAATGTGCCAGCCCTGAAAGCTGTTGATAGATTTCACCTTCCCTTGGTAGCCCACACACAGGAATAACAGCACTAGGGATCTGTGCTTTCCCAGAGATGTCATATCTCATGGTGCTCGTTCTCCGTAGAGCAGCTTTCCGAAAAGGCAAACGTCTGGCTATTCCTGCTACGAGGAATGTGCAAGCCCTGAAAGCTGTTGCTGGTCTTCACCTTCCCTTGGTGACCTACTGACAGGCACAACAGCACTGGGGATCTGTGCTTTCCCAGAGATGTCATATCTCATGGTGCTCGGTCTCGGCAGAGCCTGTTTCCGAAAAAGCAAACGTCTGGCTATTCCTTTTACGAGGAATGTGCCAGCCCTGAAAGCTGTTGCTGGTCTTTACCTTCCCTTGGCGACATACTCACAATAGCAACAGCACTAGGGATAAGTGCTTTCCCAGAGATGTCATATCTCATGGTGCTCGTTCTCGGCAGAGCCTGTTTCCGCAAAGGCAAACGTCTGGCTATTCCTCCTACGAGGAAGGAGACAGCCCTGAAAGCTGTTGCTGGTCTTCACCTTCCCGTGGTAGCCCACACACAGGAACAACAGCACTAGGGATAAGTGCTTTCCCAGAGATGTCATATCTCATGGTGCTCGGTCTCGGCAGAGCCTGTTTCCGAAAAGGCAAACGACTGGCTCATTCTCCCACAAGGAATGTGCCAGCTCTTAAAGCTGTTGATAGATTTCACCTTTCCTTGGTAGCCCACACACAGGAATAACAGCACTAGGGATCTGTGCTTTCCCAGAGATGTCATATCTCATGGTTCTCGTTCTCCGTAGAGAATCTTTCCGCAAAGGCAAACGTCTGGCTATTCCTCCTACGAGGAAGGAGACAGCCCTGAAAGCTGTTGCTGGTCTTCACCTTCCCGTGGTAGCACACACACAGGAACAACAGCACTAGGGATAAGTGCTTTTCCAGAGATGTCATTTCTCATGGTGCTCGTTCACGGCAGAGCCTGTTTCCGAAAAGGCAAATGACTGGCTCCTTCTCCCACAAGGAATGTGCCAGCCCTGAAAGCTGTTGCTGGTGTTTACCTTCCCTTGGCGACCTACTGACAGGCACAACAGCACTGGGGATCTGTGCTTTCCCAGAGATGTCATATCTCATGGTGCTCGTTCTCGGCAGAGCCTGTTTCCGAAAAGGCACACGTCTGGCTATTCCTCCCACAAGGAAGGAGACAGCCCTGGAAGCTGTTGCTGGTCTTCACCTTCCCGTGGTAGCCCACACACAGGAACAACAGCACTAGGGATAAGTGCTTACCCAGAGATGTCATATGTCATGGTGCTCGGTCTCGGCAGAGCCTGTTTCCGAAAAGGCAAACGTCTGGCTATTCCTCCTACGAGGAAGGAGACAGCCCTGAAAGCTGTTGCTGGTCTTCACCTTCCCGTGGTAGCCCACACACCGGAACAACAGCACTAGGGATAAGTGCTTTCCCAGAGATGTCATATCTCATGGTGCTTGGTCTCGGCAGAGCCTGTTTCTGAAAAGGCAAACGACTGGCTTCTGCTCCCGCAAGGAATGTGCCAGCCCTGAAAGCTGTTGATAGATTTCACCTTCCCTTGGTAGCCCACACACAGGAATAACAGCACTAGGGATCTGTGCTTTCCCAGAGATGTCATATCTCATGGTGCTCGTTCTCCGTAGAGCATCTTTCCGAAAAGGCAAACGTCTGGCTATTCCTGCTACGAGGAATGTGCAAGTCCTGAAAGCTGTTGCTGGTCTTCACCTTCCCTTGGTGACCTACTGACAGGCACAACAGCACTGGGGATCTGTGCTTTCCCAGAGATGTCATATCTCATGGTGCTCGGTCTCGGCAGAGCCTGTTTCCGAAAAAGCAAACGTCTGGCTATTCCTTTTACGAGGAATGTGCCAGCCCTGAAAGCTGTTGCTGGTCTTTACCTTCCCTTGGCGACATACTCACAATAGCAACAGCACTAGGGATAAGTGCTTTCCCAGAGATGTCATATCTCATGGTGCTCGTTCTCGGCAGAGCCTGTTTCCGCAAAGGCAAACGTCTGGCTATTCCTCCTACGAGGAAGGAGACAGCCCTGAAAGCTGTTGCTGGTCTTCACCTTCCCGTGGTAGCCCACACACAGGAACAACAGCACTAGGGATAAGTGCTTTCCCAGAGATGTCATATCTCATGGTGCTCGGTCTCGGCAGAGCCTGTTTCCGAAAAGGCAAACGACTGGCTCATTCTCCCACAAGGAATGTGCCAGCCCTGAAAGCTGTTGATAGATTTCACCTTCCCTTGGTAGCCCACACACAGGAATAACAGCACTAGGGATCTGTGCTTTCCCAGAGATGTCATATCTCATGGTTCTCGTTCTCCGTAGAGAATCTTTCCGAAAAGGCAAACGTCTGGCTATTCCTCCTACGAGGAAGGAGACAGCCCTGAAAGCTGTTGCTGGTCTTCACCTTCCCGTGGTAGCACACACACAGGAACAACAGCACTAGGGATAAGTGCTTTTCCAGAGATGTCGTTTCTCATGGTGCTCGTTCACGGCAGAGCCTGTTTCCGAAAAGGCAAATGACTGGCTCCTTCTCCCACAAGGAATGTGCCAGCCCTGAAAGCTGTTGCTGGTGTTTACCTTCCCTTGGCGACCTACTGACAGGCACAACAGCACTGGGGATCTGTGCTTTCCCAGAGATGTCATATCTCATGGTGCTCGTTCTCGGCAGAGCCTGTTTCCGAAAAGGCACACGTCTGGCTATTCCTCCCACAAGGAAGGAGACAGCCCTGGAAGCTGTTGCTAGTCTTCACCTTCCCGTGGTAGCCCACACACAGGATCAACAGCACTAGGGATAAGTGCTTACCCAGAGATGTCATATGTCATGGTGCTCGGTCTCGGCAGAGCCTGTTTCCGAAAAGCAAACGTCTGGCTATTCCTCCTACGAGGAAGGAGACAGCCCTGAAAGCTGTTGCTGGTCTTCACCTTCCCGTGGTAGCCCACACACAGGAACAACAGCACTGGGGATCTGTGCTTTCCCAGAGATATCATATCTCATGGTGCTCGGTCTCGGCAGAGCCTGTTTCCGAAAAAGCAAACGTCTGGCTATTCCTTTTACGAGGAATGTGCCAGCCCTGAAAGCTGTTGCTGGTCTTTACCTTCCCTTGGCGACATACTCACAATAGCAACAGCACTAGGGATAAGTGCTTTCCCAGAGATGTCATGTCTCATGGTGCTCGGTCTCGGCAGAGCCTGTTTCCGAAAAGGCAAACGACCGGATCCTTCTCCCACAAGGAACGTGCCAGCCCTGAAAGCTGTTGCTGGTGTTTACCTTCCCTTGGCGACCTACTGACAGGCACAACAGCACTGGGGATCTGTGCTTTCCCAGAGATGTCATATCTCATGGTGCTCGTTCTCGGCAGAGCCTGTTTCCGAAAAGGGAAACGACCGGCTCCTTCTCCCACAAGAAATGTGCAAGCCCTGAAAGCTGTTGCTGGTCTTCACCTTCCCTTGGTAGCCCACACACAGGAACAACAGCACTAGGGATAAGTGCTTTCCCAGAGATGTCATATCTCATGGTGCTCGTTCTCCGTAGAGCAGCTTTCCGAAAAGGCAAACGTCTGGCTATTCCTGCTACGAGGAATGTGCAAGCCCTGAAAGCTGTTGCTGGTCTTCACCTTCCCTTGGTGACCTACTGACAGGCACAACAGCACTGGGGATCTGTGCTTTCCCAGAGATGTCATATCTCATGGTGCTCGTTCTCGGCAGAGCCTGTTTCCGCAAAGGCAAACGTCTGGCTATTCCTCCTACGAGGAAGGAGACAGCCCTGAAAGCTGTTGCTGGTCTTCACCTTCCCGTGGTAGCCCACACACAGGAACAACAGCACTAGGGATAAGTGCTTTCCCAGAGATGTCATATCTCATGGTGCTCGTTCTCGGCAGAGCCTCTTTCCGAAACGGCAAACGACAGGCGCCTTCTCCCTCAAGGAATGTGCCAGCCCTGAAAGCTGTTGGTGGTCTTCACCTTCCCTTGGTGACCTACTCACAGGCACAACAGCACTGGGGATCTGTGCTTTCCCGGAGATGTCATATCTCATGGTGCTCGTTCTCGGCAGAGTCTGTTTCCGAAAAGGCAAACGACTGGCTCATTCTCCCACAAGGAATGTGCCAGCCCTCAAAGCTGTTGCTGTTGTTTACCTTCCCTTAGTAGCCTACACACAGGCGCAACAGCACTAGGGATCTGTACTTTCCCAGAGATGTCATATCTCATAGTGCTCGTTCTCTGTAGAGCATCTTTCCGAAAAGGCAAACGTCTGGCTATTCCTGCTACGAGGAATGTGCAAGCCCTGAAAGCTGTTGCTGGTCTTCACCTTCCCGTGGTAGCCCACACACAGGAACAACAGCACTAGGGATAAGTGCTTACCCAGAGATGTCATATGTCATGGTGCTCGTTCTCGGCTGAGCCTGTTTCCGAAAAGACATACGACCAGCTCCTTCTCCCACAAGGAATGTGCCAGCCCTGAAAGCGGTTGCTGGTCTTCACCTTCCCTTGGTAGCCAACACACTGGAATAACAGCACTAGGGATCTGTGCTTTCCCAGAGATGTCATATCTCATGGTGCTCGTCCTTGGCAGAGTCTGTTTCCGCAAAGGCAAACGTGTGGCTATTCCTCCTACGAGGAAGGAGACAGCCCTGAAAGCTGTTGCTGGTCTTCACCTTCCCGTGGTAGCCCACACACAGGAACAACAGCACTAGGGATGAGTGCTTTCCCAGAGATGTCATATCTCATGTTGCTCGTTCACGGCAGAGCCTGTTTCCGAAAAGGCATACGACTGGCTCCTTCTCCCACAAGGAATGTGCCAGCCCTGAAAGCTGTTGCTGGTCCTGACCTTCCCATAGTAGCCCATACACAGGAACAACAGTACTGGGGATCTGTGCTTTCCCACAAATATCATGTGTCATGGTGCTCGGTCTCGGCAGTGCCTGTTTCCGAAAAGGCAAACGTCTGGCTATTCCTCCTACGAGGAAGGAGACAGCCCTGTAAGCTGTTGCTGGTGTTTACCTTCCCTTGGTGACCTACTCACAGGCACAACAGCACTGGGGATCTGTGCTTTCCCAGAGATGTCATATCTCATGGTGCTCGGTCTCGGCAGAGCCTGTTTCCGCAAAGGCAAACGTCTGGCTATTCATCCTACGAGGAAGGAGACAGCCCTGAAAGCTGTTGCTGGTCTTCACCTTCCCGTGGTAGCCCACACACCGGAACAACAGCACTAGGGATAAGTGCTTTCCCAGAGATGTCATATCTCATGGTGCTTGGTCTCGGCAGAGCCTGTTTCTGAAAAGGAAAACGACTGGCTCCTGCTCCCACAAGGAATGTGCCAGCCCTGAAAGCTGTTGATAGATTTCACCTTCCCTTGGTAGCCCACACACAGGAATAACAGCACTAGGGATCTGTGCTTTCCCAGAGATGTCATATCTCATGGTGCTCGTTCTCCGTAGAGCATCTTTCCGAAAAGGCAAACTTCTGGCTATTCCTGCTACGAGGAATGTGCAAGCCCTGAAAGCTGTTGCTGGTCTTCACCTTCCCTTGGTGACCTACTGACAGGCACAACAGCACTGGGGATCTGTGCTTTCCCAGAGATGTCATATCTCATGGTGCTCGGTCTCGGCAGAGCCTGTTTCCGAAAAAGCAAACGTCTGGCTATTCCTTTTACGAGGAATGTGCCAGCCCTGAAAGCTGTTGCTGGTCTTTACCTTCCCTTGGCGACATACTCACAATAGCAACAGCACTAGGGATAAGTGCTTTCCCAGAGATGTCATATCTCATGGTGCTCGTTCTCGGAAGAGCCTGTTTCCGAAAAGGCAAACGTCTGGCTATTCCTCCTACGAGGAAGGAGACAGCCCTGAAAGCTGTTGCTGGTCTTCACCTTCCCGTGGTAGCCCACACACAGGAACAACAGCACTGGGGATAAGTGCTTTCCCAGAGATGTCATATCTCATGGTGCTCGGTCTCGGCAGAGCCTGTTTCCGAAAAGGCAAACGACTGGCTCATTCTCCCACAAGGAATGTGCCAGCCCTGAAAGCTGTTGATAGATTTCACCTTCCCTTGGTAGCCCACACACAGGAATAACAGCACTAGGGATCTGTGCTTTCCCAGAGATGTCATATCTCATGGTTCTCGTTCTCCGTAGAGAATCTTTCCGCAAAGGCAAACGTCTGGCTATTCCTCCTACGAGGAAGGAGACAGCCCTGAAAGCTGTTGCTGGTCTTCACCTTCCCGTGGTAGCACACACACAGGAACAACAGCACTAGGGATAAGTGCTTTTCCAGAGATGTCATTTCTCATGGTGCTCGTTCACGGCAGAGCCTGTTTCCGAAAAGCCAAATGACTGGCTCCTTCTCCCACAAGGAATGTGCCAGCCCTGAAAGCTGTTGCTGGTGTTTACCTTCCCTTGGCGACCTACTGACAGGCACAACAGCACTGGGGATCTGTGCTTTCCCAGAGATGTCATATCTCATGGTGCTCGTTCTCGGCAGAGCCTGTTTCCGAAAAGGCAAACGTGTGGCTATTCCTCCTACGAGGAAGGAGACAGCCCTGAAAGCTGTTGCTGGTCTTCACCTTCCCGTGGTAGCCCACACACCGGGACAACAGCACTAGGGATAAGTGCTTTCCCAGAGATGTCATATCTCATGGTGCTTGGTCTCGGCAGAGCCTGTTTCTGAAAAGGCAAACGACTGGCTCCTGCTCCCACAAGGAATGTGCCAGCCGTGAAAGCTGTTGATAGATTTCACCTTCCCTTGGTAGCCCACACACAGGAATAACAGCACTAGGGATCTGTGCTTTCCCAGAGATGTCATATCTCATGGTGCTCGTTCTCCGTAGAGCATCTTTCCGAAAAGGCAAACGTCTGGCTATTCCTGCTACGAGGAATGTGCCAGCCCTGAAAGCTGTTGCTGGTCTTCACCTTCCCTTGGTGACCTACTGACAGGCACAACAGCACTGGGGATCTGTGCTTTCCCAGAGATGTCATATCTCATGGTGCTCGGTCTCGGCAGAGACTGTTTCCGAAAAAGCAAACGTCTGGCTATTCCTTTTACGAGGAATGTGCCAGCCCTGAAAGCTGTTGCTGGTCTTTACCTTCCCTTGGCGACATACTCACAATAGCAACAGCACTAGGGATAAGTGCTTTCCCAGAGATGTCATATCTCATGGTGCTCGTTCTCGGCAGAGCCTGTTTCCGCAAAGGCAAACGTCTGGCTATTCCTCCTACGAGGAAGGAGACAGCCCTGAAAGCTGTTGCTGGTCTTCACCTTCCCGTGGTAGCCCACACACAGGAACAACAGCACTAGGGATAAGTGCTTTCCCAGAGATGTCATATCTCATGGTGCTCGGTCTCGGCAGAGCCTGTTTCCGAAAAGGCAAACGACTGGCTCATTCTCCCACAAGGAATGTGCCAGCCCTGAAAGCTGTTGATAGATTTCACCTTCCCTTGGTAGCCCACACACAGGAATAACAGCACTAGGGATCTGTGCTTTCCCAGAGATGTCATATCTCATGGTTCTCGTTCTCCGTAGAGAATCTTTCCGAAAAGGCAAACGTCTGGCTATTCCTCCTACGAGGAAGGAGACAGCCCTGAAAGCTGTTGCTGGTCTTCACCTTCCCGTGGTAGCACACACACAGGAACAACAGCACTAGGGATAAGTGCTTTTCCAGAGATGTCGTTTCTCATGGTGCTCGTTCACGGCAGAGCCTGTTTCCGAAAAGGCAAATGACTGGCTCCTTCTCCCACAAGGAATGTGCCAGCCCTGAAAGCTGTTGCTGGTGTTTACCTTCCCTTGGCGACCTACTGACAGGCACAACAGCACTGGGGATCTGTGCTTTCCCAGAGATGTCATATCTCATGTTGCTCGTTCTCGGCAGAGCCTGTTTCCGAAAAGGCACACGTGTGGCTATTCCTCCCACAAGGAAGGAGACAGCCCTGGAAGCTGTTGCTAGTCTTCACCTTCCCGTGGTAGCCCACACACAGGAACAACAGCACTAGGGATAAGTGCTTACCCAGAGATGTCATATGTCATGGTGCTCGGTCTCGGCAGAGCCTGTTTCCGAAAAGCAAACGTCTGGCTATTCCTCCTACGAGGAAGGAGACAGCCCTGAAAGCTGTTGCT
Source organism: Buteo buteo (assembly GCF_964188355.1). Taxonomy (NCBI): domain Eukaryota; kingdom Metazoa; phylum Chordata; class Aves; order Accipitriformes; family Accipitridae; genus Buteo; species Buteo buteo. The sequence goes on from NC_134188.1 coordinate 12,365,579, forward strand.
GGTCTTCACCTTCTCGTGGTAGCCCACACAGAGGAACAACAGCACTGGGGATCTGTGCTTTCCCAGAGATGTCATATCTCATGGTGCTCGGTCTCGGCAGAGCCTGTTTCCGAAAAAGCAAACGTCTGGCTATTCCTTTTACGAGGAATGTGCCAGCCCTGAAAGCTGTTGCTGGTCTTTACCTTCCCTTGGCGACATACTCACAATAGCAACAGCACTAGGGATAAGTGCTTTCCCAGAGATGTCATGTCTCATGGTGCTCGGTCTCGGCAGAGCCTGTTTCCGAAAAGGCAAACGACCGGATCCTTCTCCCACAAGGAACGTGCCAGCCCTGAAAGCTGTTGCTGGTGTTTACCTTCCCTTGGCGACCTACTGACAGGCACAACAGCACTGGGGATCTGTGCTTTCCCAGAGATGTCATATCTCATGGTGCTCGTTCTCGGCAGAGCCTGTTTCCGAAAAGGGAAACGACCGGCTCCTTCTCCCACAAGGAATATGCAAGCCCTGAAAGCTGTTGCTGGTCTTCACCTTCCCTTGGTAGCCCACACACAGGAACAACAGCACTAGGGATAAGTGCTTTCCCAGAGATGTCATATCTCATGGTGCTCGTTCTCCGTAGAGCATCTTTCCGAAAAGGCAAACGTCTGGCTATTCCTGCTACGAGGAATGTGCAAGCCCTGAAAGCTGTTGCTGGTCTTCACCTTCCCTTGGTGACCTACTCACAGGCACAACAGCACTGGGGATCTGTGCTTTCCCAGAGATGTCATATCTCATGGTGCTCGTTCTCGGCAGAGCCTGTTTCCGCAAAGGCAAACGTCTGGCTATTCCTCCTACGAGGAAGGAGACAGCCCTGAAAGCTGTTGCTGGTCTTCACGTTCCCATGGTAGCCCACACACAGGAACAACAGCACTAGGGATAAGTGCTTTCCCAGAGATGTCATATCTCATGGTGCTCGTTCTCGGCACAGCCTCTTTCCGAAACGGCAAACGACAGGCGCCTTCTCCCTCAAGGAATGTGCCAGCCCTGAAAGCTGTTGCTGGTCTTCACCTTTCCTTGGCGACCTACTCACAGGCACAACTGCAGTAGGGATAAGTGCTTTCCCAGAGATGACATATGTCATGGTGCTCGTTCTCGGCAGAGCCTGTTTCCGAAAAGAAAAACGACCGGCTCCTTCTCCCACAAGGAATGTGCAAGCCCTGAAAGCTGTTGGTGGTCTTCACCTTCCCTTGGTGACCTACTCACAGGCACAACAGCACTAGGGATAAGTGCTTTCCCTAGAGATGTCATATCTCATGGTGCTCGGTCTCGGCAGAGCCGGTTTCCGAAAAAGCAAACGTCTGGCTATTCCTTTTACGAGGAATCTGCCAGCCCTGGAAGCTGTTGCTGTTGTTTACCTTCCCTTGGCGACATACTCACAGTAGCAACAGCACTAGGGATAAGTGCTTTCCCAGAGATGTCATATCTCATGGTGCTCGTCCTCGGCAGAGCCTGTTTCCGCAAAGGCAAACGTCTGGCTATTCCTCCTACGAGGAAGGAGACAGCCCTGAAAGCTGTTGCTGGTCTTCACCTTCCCGTGGTAGCCCACACACAGGAACAACAGCACTAGGGATAAGTGCTTTCCCAGAGATGTCATATCTCATGGTGCTCATTCTCGGCAGAGCCTGTTTCCGAAAAGGCAAACGACTGGCTCCTTCTCCCACAAGGAATGTGCCAGCCCTGAAAGCTGTTGATAGATTTCACCTTCCCTTGGTAGCTTACACAAAGGAACAACAGCACTAGGGATAAGTGCTTTCCCAGAGATGTCATATCTCATGGTGCTCGTTCTCGGCAGAGCCTGTTTCCGCAAAGGCAAACGTCTGGCTATTCCTCCTACTAGGAAGGAGACAGCCCTGAAAGCTGATGCTGGTCTTCACCTTCCCGTGGTAGCCCACACACAGGCACAACAGCACTAGGGATAAGTGCTTTCCCAGAGATGTCATATCTCATGGTGCTCGTTCACGGCAGAGCCTGTTTCCGAAAAGGCAAATGACCGAATCCTTCTCCCACAAGGAACGTGCCAGCCCTGAAAGCTGTTGCTGGTGTTTACCTTCCCTTGGCGACCTACTGACAGGCACAACAGCACTGGGGATCTGTGCTTTCCCAGAGATGACATATCTCATGGTGCTCGTTCTCGGCAGAGCCTGTTTCCGAAAAGGGAAACGACCGGCTCCTTCTCCCACAAGGAATGTGCAAGCCCTGAAAGCTGTTGCTGGTCTTCACCTTCCCTTGGTAGCCAACACACAGGAACAACAGCACTAGGGATAAGTGCTTTCCCAGAGATGTCATATCTCATGGTGCTCGTTCTCGGCAGAGCCTGTTTCCGAAAAGGCAAACGACAGGCTCCTTCCGCCACAAGGAATGTGCCAGCCCTGAAAGCTGTTGATAGATTTCACCTTCCCTTGGTAGCCTACACACAGGCACAACAGCACTAGGGATCTGTTCTTTCCCAGAGATGTCATATGTCATGGTGCTCGTGCTCAGCAGAGCCTGTTTCCGAAAAGGTAAACATCTGGCTATTCCTCCTACTAGGAAGGAGACAGCCCTGGAAGCTGTTGCTGGTCTTCACCTTCCCTTGGTGACCTACTCACTGGCACAACAGCACTGGGGATCTGTGCTTTCCCAGAGATGTCTTATCTCATGGTGCTCGTTCTCGGCAGAGCCTCTTTCCGAAACGGCAAACGACAGGCGCCTTCTCCCTCAAGGAATGTGCCAGCCCTGAAAGCTGTTGCTGGTCTTCACCTTTCCTTGGCGAACTACTCACAGGCACAACTGCAGTAAGGATAATTCCTTTCCCAGAGATGACATATCTCATGGTGCTCGTTCTCGGCAGAGCCTGTTTCCGAAAAGAAAAACGACCGGCTCCTTCTCCCACAAGGAATGTGCAAGCCCTGAAAGCTGTTGCTGGTCTTCACCTTCCCTTGGTAGCCCACACACAGGAATAACAGCACTAGGGATCTGTGCTTTCCCAGAGATGTCATATCTCATGGTGCTCATTCTCGGCAGAGCCTGTTTCCGAAAAGGCAAACGACCGGCTCCTTCTCTCATAAGGAATGTGCCAGCCCTGAAAGCTGTTGCTGGTGTTTACCTTCCCTTGGTGACCTACTCACAGGAACAACAGCACTGGGGATCTGTGCTTTCCCAGAGATGTCATATCTAATGGTGCTCGTTCTCGGCAGAGCCTCTTTCCGAAAAGGCAAACGTCTGGCTATTCCTCCTACGAGGAAGGAGACAGCCCTGAAAGCTGTTGCTGCTCTTCATCTTCCCTTGGTAGCCCACACACAGGAACAACAGCACTAGGGATAAGTGCTTTCCCAGAGATGTCATATCTCATGGTGCTCGTTCACGGCAGAGCCTGTTTCCGAAAAGGCAAACGACCGGCTCCTTCTCCCACAAGGAATGTGCCAGCCCTGAAAGCCGTTGCTGGTCTTCACCTTCCCTTTGTGACCTACTCACAGGCACAACAGCACTGGGGATCTGTGCTTTCCCAGAGATGTCATATGTCATGGTGCTCATTCTCGGCAGAGCCTGTTTCCGAAAAGGCAAACGACCGGCTCCTTCTCTCATAAGAAATGTGCCAGCCCTGAAAGCTGTTGCTGGTGTTTACCTTCCCTTGGTGACCTACTCAGAGGAACAACAGCACTGGGGATGTGTGCTTTCCCAGAGATGTCATATCTCATGGTGCTCGTTCTCGGCAGAGCCTGTTTCCGAAAAGGCAAACATCTGGCTATTCCTCCAACGAGGAAGGAGACAGCCCTGAAAGCTGTTGCTGGTCTTCCCCTTACCTTGGTAGCCCACACACAGGAACAACAGCACTAGGGATCTGTGCTTTCCCAGAGATGTCATATCTCATCGTGCTCGTTCACGGCAGAGCCTGTTTCCGAAAAGGCAAACGTCTGGCTATTCCTTATGCGAGGAAGGAGACAGCCCTGAAAGCTGTTGCTAGTCTTCATCTTCCCTTGGTAGCCCACACACAGGAACAACAGCACTAGGGATAAGTGCTTTCCCAGAGATGTCATATCTCATGGTGCTCGTTCTCGGCACAGCCTGTTTCCAGGAAGGCAAACGTCTGGCTATTCCTTCCACAAGTAATTTGCAAGCCCTGAAAGCTGTTGCTGGTCTTCACCTTACCTTGGTAGCCCACACACAGGAACAACAGCACTAGGGATAAGTACTTTCCCAGAGATGTCATATCTCATGGTGCTCGTTCACGAAAGAGCCTCTTTCCGAAAAGGCAAACGTCTGGCTATTCCTCCTACGAGGAAGGAAACCGCCCTGAAAGCTGTTGCTGTTCTTCACCTTCCCTAGGCGACCTACTCACAGGCACAACAGCACTGGGGATCTGTGCTTTCCCAGAGATGTCATCTCTCATGGTGCTCGTTCTCGGCAGAGCCTCTTTCCGAAAAGGCAAACGACCGGCTCCATCTCCACACAAGGAATGTGCCAGCCCTGAAAGCTGTTGTTGGTCCTCGCCTTTCCTTAGTAGCCCACACACAGGAACAACAGCACTAGGGATAAGTGCTTTCCCAGAGATGTCATATCTCATGGTGCTCGTTCACGGCAGAGCCTGTTTCCGAAAAGGCAAACGACCGGCTCCTTCTCCCACAAGGAATGTGCCAGCCCTGATAGCTGTTGCTGGTCTTCACCTTCCCTTGGCGACGTACTCACAGGAACAACAGCACTGGGGATCTGTGCTTTCCCACAGATGTCATGTCTCATGGTGCTCATTCTCGGCAGAGCCTGTTTCTGAAAAGGCAAACGACCCGCTCTTTCTCCCAAAAGGAATTTGCCAGCCCTGAAAGCTGTTGCTGGTCCTCACCTTCCCTTGGTAGCCCACACACAGGAACAACAGCACTAGGGATAAGTGCTTTCCCAGAGATGTCATATCTCATGGTGCTCGTTCTCGGCAGAGCCTCTTTCCGAAAAGGCAAATGTATGGCTATTCCTTATATGAGGAAGGAGACACCCCTGAAAGATGTTGCTGTTCTTCACCTTCCCTTGGCGACCTACTCACAGGAACAACAGCACTGGGGATCTGTGCTTTCCCACAGATGTCATGTCTCATGGTGCTCATTCTCGGCAGTGCCTGTTTCTGAAAAGGCAAACGTCTGGCTATTCCTCCTACGAGGAAGGAGACAGCCCTGAAAGCTGTTGCTGGTCTTCACCTTCCCTTAGTAGCCCAAACACAGGCACAACAGCACTGGGGATCTGTGCTTGCCCAGAGATGTCATATCTCATGGTGCTCGTTCTCGGCAGAGTCTTATTCCGAAAAGGCAAAAGTCTGGCTATTCCTTATACGAGGAAGAAGACAGCCCTGGAAGCTTTTGCTGATCTTCACCTTCCTTTGGCGACCTACTCACAGGCACAACAGCACTGGGGATCTGTGCTTTCCCAGAGATGTCATATCTCATCGTTCTCGTTCTCGGCAGAGCCTCTTTCCGAAAAGGCAAACGTCTGGCTATCCCTCCCACAAGGAATGTGCAAGCCCTGAAAGCTGTTGCTGGTCTTCATCTTCCCTTGGTAGCCCACACACAGGAACAACAGCACTAGGGATAAGTGCTTTCCCAGAGATGTCATATCACATGGTCGTCGTTCACGACAGAGCCTCTTTCCGAAAAGGCAAAAGTCTGGCTATTCCTCCTACGAGGAAGGAGACAGCCCTGAAAGCTGTTGCTGGTGTTTACCTTCCCTTGGCGACCTACTCACAGGAACAACAGCACTGGGGATCTGTGCTTTCCCAGAGATGTCATATGTCATGGTGCTCGTTCTCGGCAGAGCCTCTTTCCGAAAAGGCAAACGTCTGGCTATGCCTCCTACGAGGAAGGAGACAGCCCTGAAAGCTATTGCTAGTCTTCACCTTCCCTTGGTGACCTACTCACAGGCACAGCAGCACTGGGGATCTGTGCTTTCCCAGAGATGTCTTGTGTCATGGTGCTCGTTCTCGGCAGAGCCTGTTTCCGAAAAGGCAAACGACCGGCTCCTTCTCCCACAAGGAATGTGCCAGCCCTGAAAGCTGTTGCTGGTCCTCACCTTCCCTTAGTAGCCCACACACAGGAACAACAGCACTAGGGATAAGTGGTTTCCCAGAGATGTCATATCTCATGGTGCTCGTTCACGGCAGAGCCTGTTTCCGAAAAGGCAAACGACCGGCTCCTTCTCCCACAAGGAATGTGCCAGCCCTGAAAGCCGTTGCTGGTCTTCACCTTCCCTTCGTGACCTACTCACAGGCACAACAGCAGTGGGGATCTGTGCTTTCCCACAGATGTCATATGTCATGGTGCTCATTCTCGGCAGAGCCTGTTTCCGAAAAGGCAAACGACCGGCTCCTTCTCTCATAAGGAATGTGCCAGCCCTGAAAGCTGTTGCTGGTGTTTACCTTCCCGTGGTGACCTACTCACAGGAACAACAGCACTGGGGATCTGTGCTTTCCCAGAGATGTCATATCTCATGGTGCTCGTTCTCAGCAGAGCCTCTTTCCGAAAAGGCAAACGTCTGGCTATTCCTCCTACGAGGAAGGAGACAGCCCTGAAAGCTGTTGCTGCTCTTCATCTTCCCTTGGTAGCCCACACATAGGAACAACAGCACTAGGGATAAGTGCTTTCCCAGAGATGTCATATCTCATGGTGCTCGTTCTCGGCAGAGCCTGTTTCCGAAAAGGCAAATGTCTGGCTATTCCTTATACGAGGAAGGAGACACCCCTGAAAGCTGTTGCTGTTCTTCACCTTCCCTTGGCGACCTACTCACAGGCACAACAGCACTGGGGATTTGTGCTTTCCCAGAGATGTCATATCTCATGGTGCTCGTTCTCGGCAGAGCCTGTTTCCGAAAAGGCAAACGACCGGCTCCTTCTCCCACAAGGAATGTGCCAGCCCTGAAAGCTGTTGCTGGTCTTCACCTTCCCTTGGTGACCTACTCACAGGCACAGCAGCACTGGGGATCTGTGCTTTCCCAGAGATGTCATGTGTCATGGTGCTCGTTCTCGGTAGAGCCTGTTTCCGAAAAGGAAAACGACCGGCTCCTTCTCCCACAAGGAATGTGCCAGCCCTGAAAGCTGTTGCTGGTCCTCACCTTCCCTTAGTAGCCCACACACAGGAACAACAGCACTAGGGATAAGTGGTTTCCCAGAGATGTCATATCTCATGGAGCTCGTTCACTGCAGAGCCTGTTTCCGAAAAGGCAAACGACCGGCTCCTTCTCCCACAAGGAATGTGCCAGCCCTGAAAGCCGTTGCTGGTCTTCACATTACCTTAGTAGCCCACACACAGGAACAACAGCACTAGGGATCTGTGCTTTCCCAGAGATGTCATAGCTCATCGTGCTCGTTCACGGCAGAGCCTGTTTCCGAAAAGGCAAACGACCGGCTCCTTCTCCCACAAGGAATGTGCCAGCCCTGAAAGCTGTTGCTGGTGTTTACCTTCCCCTGGCGACCTACTCACAGACACAACAGCACTGGGGATCTGTGCTTTCCCAGAGATGTCATATCTCATGGTGCTCGCTCTCGGCAGAGCATGTTTCCGAAAAGGCAAACGACCGGCTCCTTCTCCCACAAGGAATGTGCAAGCCCTGAAAGCTGTTGCTAGTCTTCACCTTCCCTTGGTGACCTACTCACAGGCACAGCAGCACTGGGGATCTGTGCTTTCCCAGAGATGTCTTGTGTCATGGTGCTCGTTCTCGGCAGAGCCTGTTTCCGAAAAGGCAAACGACCGGCTCCTTCTCCCACAAGGAATGTGCCAGCCCTGAAAGCTGTTGCTGGTCCTCACCTTCCCTTAGTAGCCCACACACAGGAACAACAGCACTAGGGATAAGTGGTTTCCCAGAGATGTCATATCTCATGGTGCTCGTTCACGGCAGAGCCTGTTTCCGAAAAGGCAAACGACCGGCTCCTTCTCCCACAACGAATGTGCCAGCCCTGAAAGCCGTTGCTGGTCTTCACCTTCCCTTTGTGACCTACTCACAGGCACAACAGCACTGGGGATCTGTGCTTTCCCACAGATGTCATATGTCATGGTGCTCATTCTCGGCAGAGCCTGTTTCCGAAAAGGCAAACGTCTGGCTATTCCTCCAACGAGGAAGGAGACAGCCCTGAAAGCTGTTGCTGGTCTTCCCCTTACCTTGGTAGCCCACACAAAGGAACAACAGCACTAGGGATCTGTGCTTTCCCAGAGATGTCATATCTCATCGTGCTCGTTCACGGCAGAGCCTGTTTCCGAAAAGGCAAACGTCTGGATATTCCTTATGCGAGGAAGGAGACAGCCCTGAAAGCTGTTGCTGGTCTTCATCTTCCCTTGGTAGCCCACACACAGGAACAACAGCACTAGGGATAAGTGCTTTCCCAGAGATGTCATATCTCATGGTGCTCGTTCTCGGCAGAGCCTGTTTCCGAAAAGGCAAACGACCGGCTCCTTCTCCCACAAGGAATGTGCCAGCCCTGAAAGCTGTTGCTGGTCCTCACCTTCCCTTAGTAGCCCACACACAGGAACAACAGCACTAGGGATCTGTGCTTTCCCAGAGATGTCATATCTCATGGTGCTCGTTCACGGCAGAGCCTGTTTCCGAAAAGGCAAACGACCGGCTCATTCTCCCACAAGCAATGTGCAAGCCCTGAAAGCTGTTGCTGGTCTTCACCTTCCCTTGGTGACCTACTCACAGGCACAACAGCACTGGGGATCTGTGCTTTCCCACAGATGTCATATGTCATGGTGCTCGTTCTCGGCAGAGCGTGTTTCCGAAAAGGCAAACGACCGGCTCCTTCTCCCACAAGGAATGTGCCAGCCCTGAAAGCTGTTGCTGGTCCTCACCTTCCCTTAGTAGCTCACACATAGGAACAACAGCACTAGGGATAAGTGGTTTCCCAGAGATGTCATATCTCATCGTGCTCGTTCACGGCAGAGCCTGTTTCCGAAAAGGCAAACGACCGGCTCCTTCTCCCACAAGGAATGTGCCAGCCCTGAAAGCCGTTGCTGGTCTTCACCTTACCTTGGTAGCCCACACACAGGAACAACAGCACTAGAGATCTGTGCTTTCCCACAGATGTCATATCTCATCGTGCTCGTTCACGGCAGAGCCTGTTTCCGAAAAGGCAAACGACCGGCACCTTCTCCCACAAGGAATGTGCAAGCCCTGAAAGCTGTTGCTGGTCTTCACCTTCCCTTGGTGACCTACTCACAGGTACAACAGCACTGGTGATCTGTGCTTTCCCACAGATGTCATATGTCATGGTGCTCGTGCTCGGCAGAGCCCTTTTCCGAAAAGGCAAACGACCGGCTCCTTCTCCCACAAGGAATGTGCCAGCCCTGAAAGCTGTTGCTGGTCCTCACCTTCCCTTAGTAGGCCACACACAGGAAGAACAGCACTAGGGATAAGTGGCTTCCCAGAGATGTCATATCTCATGGTGCTCGTTCACGGCAGAGCCTGTTTCCGAAAAGGCAAACGACCGGCTCCTTCTCCCACAAGGAAAGTGCCAGCCCTGAAAGCTGTTGCTGGTGTTTACCTTCCCCTGGCGACCTACTCACAGGCAAAACAGCATTGGGGACCTGTGCTTTCCCAGAGATGTCAAATCTCATGGTGCTCGTTCTCGGCAGAGCCTCTTTCCGAAAAGGCAAACGCCTGGCTATTCCTTATGCGAGGAAGGAGACACCCCTGAAAGCTGTTACTGATCTTCACCTTCCTATGGCGACCTACTCACAGGAACAACAGCACTGGGGATCTGTGCTTTCCCACAGATGTCATATCTCATGGTGCTCGTTCTCGGTAGAGCCTGTTTCCGAAAAGGCAAACGACCGGCTCATTCTCCCACAAGGAATGTGCCAGCCCTGAAAGCTGTTTGTGGTCTTCACCTTCCCTTGGCGACCTACTCGCAGGCACAACAGCACTGGGGATCTGTGCTTTCCCAGAGATGTCATATCTCATGGTGCTCGTTCTCGGCAGAGCCTGTTTACGAAAAGGCAAACGACCCGCTCCTTCTCCCACAAGGAATGTGCCAGCCCTGAAAGCTGTTGCTGGTCCTCACCTTCCCTTAGTAGCCCACACACAGGAACAACAGCCCTGGGGATCTGTGCTTTCCCAGAGATGTCATATCTCATGGTGCTCGTTCTCGGCAGAGCCTGTTTCCGAAAAGGCAAACGACCGGCTCCTTCTCCCACAAGGAATGTGCCAGCCCTGAAAGCTGTTGCTGGTCCTCACCTTCCCTTAGTAGCCCACACACAGGAACAACAGCACTAGGGATAAGTGCTTTCCCAGAGATGTCATATCTCATCGTGCTCGTTCACGGCAGAGCCTGTTTACGAAAAGGCAAATGACCGGCTCCTTCTCCCACAAGGAATGTGCCAGCCCTGAAAGCTGTTGCTGGTCTTCACCTTCCCTTGGTGACCTACTCACAGGCACAACAGCACTGGGGATCTGTGCTTTCCCACAGATGTCATATGTCATGGTGCTCGTTCTCGGCAGAGCCTGTTTCCGAAAAGGCAAACGACCGGCTCCTTCTCCCACAAGGAATGTGCCAGCCCTGAAAGCTGTTGCTGGTGTTTACCTTCCCTTGGTGACCTACTCACAGGAACAACAGCACTGGGGATCTGTGCTTTCCCAGAGATGTCATATCTCATGGTGCTCGTTCTCGGCAGAGCCTCTTTCCGAAAAGGCAAACGTCTGGCTATTCCTCCTACGAGGAAGGAGATAGCCCTGAAAGCTGTTGCTGGTCTTCACCTTCCCTTGGCGACCTACTCACAGGCACAACAGCACTGGGGATCTGTGCTTTCCCAGAGATGTCATATCTCATGGTGCTCGTTCTCGGCAGAGCCTGTTTCCGAAAAGGAAAACGACCAGCTCATTCTCCCACAAGGAATGTGCCAGCCCGGAAAGCTGTTGCTGGTCCTCACCTTTCCTTAGTAGCCCACACACAGGAACAACAGCACTGGGGATCTGTGCTTTCCCAGAGATGTCATATCTCATGGTGCTCGTTCTCGGCAGAGCCTGTTTCCGAAAAGGCAAACGTCTGGCTATTCCTCCTACTAGGAATGTGCCAGCCCTGGAAGCTGTTGCTGGTCTTCATCTTCCCTTGGTAGTCCACACACAGGAATAAGAGCACTGGGGATCTGTGCTTTCCCACAGATGTCATATCTCATGGTGCTCGTTCTCGGTAGAGCCTGTTTCCGAAAAGGAAAACGACCAGCTCATTCTCCCACAAGGATTGTGCCAGCCCGGAAAGCTGTTGCTGGCGTTTACCTTCCCTTGGCGACTTACTCACAGGCACAATAGCTCTAGGGATCTGTGCTTTCCCAGAGATGTCATATCTCATGGTGCTCGCTCTTGGCAGAGCCTGTTTCCGAAAAGGCAAACGACCGGCTCCTTCTCCCACAAGGAATGTGCCAGCCCTGAAAGCTGTTGATGGTCTTCACATTCCCTTGGCGACCTACTCACTAGGCACAACAGCACTGGGGATCTGTGCTTTCCCACAGATGTCATATGTCATGGTGCTCGTTCTCGGCAGAGCCTGTTTCCGAAAAGGGAAACAACCTGCTCCTTCTCCCACAAGGAATGTGCCAGCCCTGAAAGCTGTTGCTGGTCCTCACCTTCCCTTAGTAGGCCACACACAGGAACAACAGCACTAGGGATAAGTGACTTCCCAGAGATGTCATATCTCATGGTGCTCGTTCACGGCAGAGCCTGTTTCCGAAAAGGCAAACGACCGACTCCTTCTCCCACAAGGAATGTGCCAGCCCGGAAAGCTGTTGCTGGTGTTTACCTTCCCCTGGCGACCTACTCACAGGCACAACAGCATTGGGGACCTGTGCTTTCCCAGAGATGTCAAATCTCATGGTGCTCGTTCTCGGCAGAGCCTCTTTCCGAAAAGGCAAACGTCTGGCTATTCCTTATGCGAGGAAGGAGACACCCCTGAAAGCTGTTACTGATCTTCACCTTCCTATGGCGACCTACTCACAGGAACAACAGCACTGGGGATCTGTGCTTTCCCAGAGATGTCATATCTCATGGTGCTCGTTCTCGGCAGAGCCTGTTTCCGAAAAGGCAAATGTCTGGTTATTCCTCCTACGAGGACGGAGACAGCCCTGAAAGCTGTTGCTGCTCTTCATCTTCCCTTGGTAGCCCACACACAGGAACAACAGCACTAGGGATAAGAGCTTTCCCAGAGATGTCATATCTCATCGTGCTCGTTCACGGCAGAGCCTGTTTCCGAAAAGGCAAACGACCGGCTCCTTCTCCCACAAGGAATGTGCAAGCCCTGAAAGCTGTTGCTGGTCTTCACCTTCCCTTGGTGACCTACTCACAGGCACAACAGCACTAGGGATCTGTGCTTTCCCAGAGATGTCATATGTCATGGTGCTCGTTCTCGGCAGAGCCTGTTTCCGAAAAGGCAAACGACCGGCTCCTTCTCCCACAAGGAATGTGCCAGCCCTGAAAGCTGTAGCTGGTCCTCACCTTCCCTTAGTAGCTCACACACAGGAACAACAGCACTAGGGATAAGTGCTTTCCCAGACATGTCATATCTCATGGTGCTCGTTCACGGCAGAGCCTGTTTCCGAAAAGGCAAACGACCGGCTCCTTCTCTCAAAAGGAATGTGCCAGCCCTGAAAGCTGTTGCTGGTGTTTACCTTCCCTTGGTGACCTACTCACAGGAACAACAGCACTGGGGATCTGTGCTTTCCCAGAGATGTCATATCTCATGGTGCTCGTTCTCGGCAGAGCCTCTTTCCGAAAAGGCAAACGTCTGGCTATTCCTCCTACGAGGAAGGAGACACCCCTGAAAGCTGTTGCTGTTCTTCACCTTCCCTTGGCGACCTACTCACAGGCACAACAGCACTGGGGATCTGTGCTTTCCCAGAGATGTCTTATCTCATGGTGCTCGTTCTCGGCAGAGCTTCTTTCCGAAAAGGAAAACGACCAGCTCATTCTCCCACAAGGAATGTGCCAGCCCGGAAAGCTGTTGCTGGCGTTTACCTTCCCTTGGCGACTTACTCACAGGCACAATTGCTCTAGGGATCTGTGCTTTCCCAGAGATGTCATATCTCATGGTGCTCGTTCTCGGCAGAGCCTGTTTCCGAAAAGGCAAACGTCTGGCTATTCCTTATACGAGTAATGTGCCAGCCCTGAAAGCTGTTGGTGGTCTTCACCTTCCCTTGGCGACCTACTCACAGGCACAACAGCACTGGGGATCTTTGCTTTCCCACAGATGTCATATGTCATGGTGCTCGTTCTCGGCAGAGCCTGTTTCCGAAAAGGCAAACGACCGGCTCCTTCTCCCACAAGGAATGTGCCAGCCCTGAAAGCTGTTGCTGGTCCTCACCTTCCCTTAGTAGCCCACACACAGGAACAACAGCACTGGGGATCTGTGCTTTTCCAGAGATGTCATATCTCATGGTGCTCGTTCTCGGCAGAGCCTGTTTCCGAAAAGGCAAATGTCTGGTTATTCCTCCTACGAGGACGGAGACAGCCCTGAAAGCTGTTGCTGCTCTTCATCTTCCCTTGGTAGCCCACACACAGGAACAACAGCACTAGGGATAAGAGCTTTCCCAGAGATGTCATATCTCATCGTGCTCGTTCACGGCAGAGCCTGTTTCCGAAAAGGCAAACGACCGGCTCCTTCTCCCACAAGGAATGTGCAAGCCCTGAAAGCTGTTGGTGGTCTTCACCTTCCCTTGGCGACCTACTCACAGGCACAACAGCACTGGGGATCTTTGCTTTCCCACAGATGTCATATGTCATGGTGCTCGTTCTCGGCAGAGCCTGTTTCCGAAAAGGCAAACGACCGGCTCCTTCTCCCACAAGGAATGTGCCAGCCCTGAAAGCTGTTGCTGGTCCTCACCTTCCCTTAGTAGCCCACACACAGGAACAACAGCACTGGGGATCTGTGCTTTCCCAGAGATGTCATATCTCATGGTGCTCGTTCTCGGCAGAGCCTGTTTCCGAAAAGGCAAATGTCTGGTTATTCCTCCTACGAGGACGGAGACAGCCCTGAAAGCTGTTGCTGCTCTTCATCTTCCCTTGGTAGCCCACACACAGGAACAACAGCACTAGGGATAAGAGCTTTCCCAGAGATGTCATATCTCATCGTGCTCGTTCACGGCAGAGCCTGTTTCCGAAAAGGCAAACGACCGGCTCCTTCTCCCACAAGGAATGTGCAAGCCCTGAAAGCTGTTGCTGGTCTTCACCTTCCCTTGGTGACCTACTCACAGGCACAACAGCACTAGGGATCTGTGCTTTCCCAGAGATGTCATATGTCATGGTGCTCGTTCTCGGCAGAGCCTGTTTCCGAAAAGGCAAACGACCGGCTCCTTCTCCCACAAGGAATGTGCCAGCCCTGAAAGCTGTAGCTGGTCCTCACCTTCCCTTAGTAGCTCACACACAGGAACAACAGCACTAGGGATAAGTGCTTTCCCAGACATGTCATATCTCATGGTGCTCGTTCACGGCAGAGCCTGTTTCCGAAAAGGCAAACGACCGGCTCCTTCTCTCAAAAGGAATGTGCCAGCCCTGAAAGCTGTTGCTGGTGTTTACCTTCCCTTGGTGACCTACTCACAGGAACAACAGCACTGGGGATCTGTGCTTTCCCAGAGATGTCATATCTCATGGTGCTCGTTCTCGGCAGAGCCTCTTTCCGAAAAGGCAAACGTCTGGCTATTCCTCCTACGAGGAAGGAGACACCCCTGAAAGCTGTTGCTGTTCTTCACCTTCCCTTGGCGACCTACTCACAGGCACAACAGCACTGGGGATCTGTGCTTTCCCAGACATGTCTTATCTCATGGTGCTCGTTCTCGGCAGAGCCTCTTTCCGAAAAGGAAAACGACCAGCTCATTCTCCCACAAGGAATGTGCCAGCCCGGAAAGCTGTTGCTGGCGTTTACCTTCCCTTGGCGACTTACTCACAGGCACAATTGCTCTAGGGATCTGTGCTTTCCCAGAGATGTCATATCTCATGGTGCTCGTTCTCGGCAGAGCCTGTTTCCGAAAAGGCAAACGTCTGGCTATTCCTTATACGAGTAATGTGCCAGCCCTGAAAGCTGTTGGTGGTCTTCACCTTCCCTTGGCGACCTACTCACAGGCACAACAGCACTGGGGATCTTTGCTTTCCCACAGATGTCATATGTCATGGTGCTCGTTCTCGGCAGAGCCTGTTTCCGAAAAGGCAAACGACCGGCTCCTTCTCCCACAAGGAATGTGCCAGCCCTGAAAGCTGTTGCTGGTCCTCACCTTCCCTTAGTAGCCCACACACAGGAACAACAGCACTGGGGATCTGTGCTTTTCCAGAGATGTCATATCTCATGGTGCTCGTTCTCGGCAGAGCCTGTTTCCGAAAAGGCAAACGTCTGGCTATTCCTCCTACTAGGAATGTGCTAGCCCTGGAAGCTGTTGCTGGTCTTCATCTTCCCTTGGTAGTCCACACAGAGGAACAAGAGCACTGGGGATCTGTGCTTTCCCACAGATGTCATATCTCATGGTGCTCGTTCTCGGCAGAGCCTGTTTCCGAAAAGGCAAATGTCTGGCTATTCCTCCTACGAGGAAGGAGACAGCCCTGAAAGCTGTTGCTGGTCTTCATCTTCCCTTGGTAGCCCACACACAGGAACAACAGCACTACGGATAAGTGCTTTCCCAGAGATGTCATATCTCATGGTGCTCGTTCACGGCAGAGCCTGTTTCCGAAAAGACAAACGACCGGCTCCTTCTCCCACAAGGAATGTGCAAGCCCTGAAAGCTGTTGCTGGTCTTCACCTTCCCTTGGTGACCTACTCACAGGCACAACAGCACTGGGGATCTGTGCTTTCCCACAGATGTCATATGTCATGGTGCTCGTTCACGGCAGAGCCTGTTTCCGAAAAGGCAAATGACCGGCTCCTTCTCCCACAAGGAATGTGCCAGCCCTGAAAGCTGTTGCTGGTGTTTACCTTCCCCTGGCGACCTACTCACAGGCACAACAGCATTGGGGATCTGTGCTTTCTCAGAGATGTCAAATCTCATGGTGCTCGTTCTCGGCAGAGCGTCTTTCCGAAAAGGCAAACGTCTGGCTATTCCTTATACGAGGAAGGAGACACCCCTGAAAGCTGTTACTGATCTTCACCTTCCTATGGCGACCTACTCACAGGAACAACAGCACTGGGGATCTGTGCTTTCCCAGAGATGTCATATCTCATGGAGCTCGTTCTCGGCAGAGCCTATTTCCGAAAAGGCAAACGTCTGGCTATTCCTCCTACTAGGAATGTGCCAGCCCTGGAAGCTGTTGCTGGTCTTCACATTACCTTGGTAGTCCACACACAGGAACAAGAGCACTGGGGATCTGTGCTTTCCCACAGATGTCATATCTCATGGTGCTCGTTCTCGGTAGAGCCTGTTTCCGAAAAGGAAAACGACCGGCTCATTCTCCCACAAGGAATGTGCCAGCCCGGAAAGCTGTTGCTGGCGTTTACCTTCCCTTGGCGACTTACTCACAGGCACAATAGCTCTAGGGATCTGTGCTTTCCCAGAGATGTCATATCTCATGGTGCTCGTTCACGGCAGAGCCTGTTTCCGAAAAGGCAAACGTCTGACTATTCCTTATACGAGGAATGTGCCAGCCCTGAAAGCTGTTGGTGGTCTTCACCTTCCCTTGGCGACCTACTCACAGGCACAACAGCACTGGGGATCTGTGCTTTCCCAGAGATGTCATATCTCATGGTGCTCGTTCTCGGCAGAGCCTGTTTCCGAAAAGGCAAACGACCGGCTCCTTCTCCCACAAGGAATGTGCCAGCCCTGAAAGCTGTTGCTGGTCCTCACCTTCCCTTAGTAGCCCACACACAGGAACAACAGCACTGGGGATCTGTGCTTTCCCAGAGATGTCATATCTCATGGTGCTCGTTCTCGGCAGAGCCTGTTTCTGAAAAGGCAAACGTCTGGATATTCCTCCTACGAGGAAGGAGACAGCCCTGAAAGCTGTTGCTGGTCTTCATCTTCCCTTGGTAGCCCACACACAGGAACAACAGCACTAGGGATAAGTGCTTTCCCAGAGATGTCATATCTCATGGTGCTCGTTCTCGGCAGAGCCTGTTTCCGAAAAGGCAAACGTCTGGCTATTCCTTATACGAGGAAGGAGACACCCCTGAAAGCTGTTGCTGTTCTTCACCTTCCCTTGGCGACCTACTCACAGGCACAACAGCACTGGGGATCTGTGCTTTCCCAGAGATGTCATATCTCATGGTGCTCGCTCTTGGCAGAGCCTGTTTCCGAAAAGGCAAACGACCGGCTCCTTCTCCCACAAGGAATGTGCCAGCCCTGAAAGCTGTTGCTGGTCTTCACCTTCCCTTGGCGACCTACTCACTAGGCACAACAGCACTGGGGATCTGTGCTTTCCCACAGATGTTATATGTCATGGTGCTCGTTCTCGGTAGAGCCTGTTTCCGAAAAGGAAAACGACCGGCTCCTTCTCCCACAAGGAATGTGCCAGCCCTGAAAGCCGTTGCTGGTCTTCACCTTACCTTGGTAGCCCACACACAGGAACAACAGCACTAGGGATCTGTGCTTTCCCAGAGATGTCATATCTCATCGTGCTCGTTCACGGCAGAGCCTGTTTCCGAAAAGGCAAACGACCGACTCCTTCTCCCACAAGGAATGTGCCAGCCCTGAAAGCTGTTGCTGGTGTTTACCTTCCCCTGGCGACCTACTCAGAGGCACAACAGCATTGGGGACCTGTGATTTCCCAGAGATGTCAAATCTCATGGTGCTCGTTCTCGGTAGAGCCTGTTTCCGAAAAGGCAAACAAAAGGCTCATTCTCCCACAAGGAATGTGCCAGTCCTGAAATCTCTTGGTGGTCTTCACCTTCCCTTGGCGACCTACTCACAGGCACAACAGCACTGGGGATCTGTGCTTTCCCAGAGATGTCATATGTCATGGTGCTCGTTCTCGGCAGAGCCTGTTTCCGAAAAGGCAAACGACCGGCTCCTTCTCCCACAAGGAATGTGCCAGCCCTGAAAGCTGTTGCTGGTCCTCACCTTCCCTTAGTAGCGCACACACAGGAACAACAGCACTGGGGATCTGTGCTTTCCCAGAGATGTCATGTGTCATGGTGCTTGTTCTCGGCAGAGCCTCTTTCCGAAAAGGCAAATGTCTGGTTATTCCTCCTACGAGGAAGGAGACAGCCCTGAAAGCCGTTGCTGGTCTTCATCTTCCCTTGGTAGCCCACACACAGGCACAACAGCACTGGGGATCTGTGCTTTCCCAGAGATGTCATATCTCATGGTGCTCGTTCACGGCAGAGCCTGTTTCCGAAAAGGCAAACGACCGGCTCCTTCTCCCACAAGGAATGTGCAAGCCCTGAAAGCTGTTGCTGGTCTTCACCTTCCCTTGGTGACCTATTCACAGGCACAACAGCACTGGGGATCTGTGCTTTCCCACAGATGTCATATGTCATGGTGCTCGTTCTCGGCAGAGCCTGTTTCCGAAAAGGCAAACGACCGGCTCCTTCTCCCACAAGGAATGTGCCAGCCCTGAAAGCTGTTGCTGGTCCTCACCTTCCCTTAGTAGCTCACACACAGGAACAACAGCACTAGGGATAAGTGGTTTCCCAGACATGTCATATCTCATGGTGCTCGTTCACGGCAGAGCCTGTTTCCGAAAAGGCAAACGACCGGCTCCTTCTCTCATAAGGAATGTGCCAGCCCTGAAAGCTGTTGCTGGTCCTCACCTTCCCTTAGTAGCCCACACACAGGAACAACAGCACTAGGGATAAGTGGTTTCCCAGACATGTCATATCTCATGGTGCTCGTTCTCGGCAGAGCCTCTTTCCGAAAAGGCAAACGTCTGGCTATTCCTCCTACGAGGAAGGAGACAGCCCTGAAAGCTGTTGCTGGTCTTCATCTTCCCTTGGTAGCCCACACACAGGAACAACAGCACTAGGGATAAGTGCTTTCCCAGAGATGTCATATCTCATGGTGCTCGTTCTCGGCAGAGCCTGTTTCCGAAAAGGCAAACGTCTGGCTATTCCTTATACGAGGAAGGAGACACCCCTGAAAGCTGTTGCTGTTCTTCACCTTCCCTTGGCGACCTACTCACAGGCACAACAGCACTGGGGATCTGTGCTTTCCCAGAGATGTCATATCTCATGGTGCTCGCTCTTGGCAGAGCCTGTTTCCGAAAAGGCAAACGACCGGCTCCTTCTCCCACAAGGAATGTGCCAGCCCTGAAAGCTGTTGCTGGTTTTTACCTTCCCCTGGCGACCTACTCACAGGCACAACAGCATTGGGGATCTGTGCTTTCCCAGAGATGTCAAATCTCATGGTGCTCGTTCTTGGCAGAGCCTCTTTCCGAAAAGGCAAACGTCTGGCTATTCCTTATACGAGGAAGGAGACACCCCTGAAAGCTGTTACTGATCTTCACCTTCCTATGGGGACCTACTCACAGGAGCAACAGCACTGGGGATCTGTGCTTTCCCAGAGATGTCATATCTCATGGAGCTCGTTCTCGGCAGAGCCTATTTCCGAAAAGGCAAACGTCTGGCTATTACTCCTACTAGGAATGTGCCAGCCCTGGAAGCTGTTGCTGGTCTTCACATTCCCTTGGTAGTCCACACACAGGAACAAGAGCACTGGGGATCTGTGCTTTCCCACAGATGTCATATCTCATGGTGCTCGTTCTCGGTAGAGCCTGTTTCCGAAAAGGAAAACGACCGGCTCCTTCTCCCACAAGGAATGTGCCAGCCCTGAAAGCTGTTGCTGGTCCTCACCTTCCCTTAGTAGCCCACACACAGGAACAACAGCACTGGGGATCTGTGCTTTCCCAGAGATGTCATATCTCATGGTGCTCGTTCTCGGCAGAGCCTGTTTCTGAAAAGGCAAATGTCTGGCTATTCCTCCTACGAGGAAGGAGACAGCCCTGAAAGCTGTTGCTGGTCTTCAGCTTCCCTTGGTAGCCCACACACAGGAACAACAGCACTAGGGATAAGTGGTTTCCCAGACATGTCATATCTCATGGTGCTCGTTCACGGCAGAGCCTGTTTCCGAAAAGGCAAACGACCGGCTCCTTCTCTCATAAGGAATGTGCCAGCCCTGAAAGCTGTTGCTGGTGTTTACCTTCCCTTGGTGACCTACTCTCAGGAACAACAGCACTGGGGATAAGTGCTTTCGCAGAGATGTCATGTGTCATGGTGCTCGTTCTCGGCAGAGCCTCTTTCCGAAAAGGCAAACGTCTGGCTATGCCTCCTACGAGGAAGGAGACAGCCCTGAAAGCTATTGCTACTCTTCACCTTCCCTTGGTGACCTACTCACAGGCACAGCAGCACTGGGGATCTGTGCTTTCCCAGAGATGTCTTGTGTCATGGTGCTCGTTCTCGGCAGAGCCTGTTTCCGAAAAGGCAAACGACCGGCTCCTTCTCCCACAAGGAATGTGCCAGCCCTGAAAGCTGTTGCTGGTCCTCACCTTCCCTTAGTAGCCCACACACAGGAACAACAGCACTAGGGATAAGTGGTTTCCCAGAGATGTCATATCTCATGGTGCTCGTTCACGGCAGAGCCTGTTTCCGAAAAGGCAAACGACCGGCTCCTTCTCCCACAAGGAATGTGCCAGCCCTGAAAGCCGTTGCTGGTCTTCACCTTCCCTTCGTGACCTACTCACAGGCACAACAGCAGTGGGGATCTGTGCTTTCCCACAGATGTCATATGTCATGGTGCTCATTCTCGGCAGAGCCTGTTTCCGAAAAGGCAAACGACCGGCTCCTTCTCTCATAAGGAATGTGCCAGCCCTGAAAGCTGTTGCTGGTGTTTACCTTCCCTTGGTGACCTACTCACAGGAACAACAGCACTGGGGATCTGTGCTTTCCCAGAGATGTCATATCTCATGGTGCTCGTTCTCAGCAGAGCCTCTTTCCGAAAAGGCAAACGTCTGGCTATTCCTCCTACGAGGAAGGAGACAGCCCTGAAAGCTGTTGCTGCTCTTCATCTTCCCTTGGTAGCCCACACATAGGAACAACAGCACTAGGGATAAGTGCTTTCCCAGAGATGTCATATCTCATGGTGCTCGTTCTCGGCAGAGCCTGTTTCCGAAAAGGCAAATGTCTGGCTATTCCTTATACGAGGAAGGAGACACCCCTGAAAGCTGTTGCTGTTCTTCACCTTCCCTTGGCGACCTACTCACAGGCACAACAGCACTGGGGATTTGTGCTTTCCCAGAGATGTCATATCTCATGGTGCTCGTTCTCGGCAGAGCCTGTTTCCGAAAAGGCAAACGACCGGCTCCTTCTCCCACAAGGAATGTGCCAGCCCTGAAAGCTGTTGCTGGTCTTCACCTTCCCTTGGTGACCTACTCACAGGCACAGCAGCACTGGGGATCTGTGCTTTCCCAGAGATGTCATGTGTCATGGTGCTCGTTCTCGGTAGAGCCTGTTTCCGAAAAGGAAAACGACCGGCTCCTTCTCCCACAAGGAATGTGCCAGCCCTGAAAGCTGTTGCTGGTCCTCACCTTCCCTTAGTAGCCCACACACAGGAACAACAGCACTAGGGATAAGTGGTTTCCCAGAGATGTCATATCTCATGGAGCTCGTTCACTGCAGAGCCTGTTTCCGAAAAGGCAAACGACCGGCTCCTTCTCCCACAAGGAATGTGCCAGCCCTGAAAGCCGTTGCTGGTCTTCACATTACCTTAGTAGCCCACACACAGGAACAACAGCACTAGGGATCTGTGCTTTCCCAGAGATGTCATAGCTCATCGTGCTCGTTCACGGCAGAGCCTGTTTCCGAAAAGGCAAACGACCGGCTCCTTCTCCCACAAGGAATGTGCCAGCCCTGAAAGCTGTTGCTGGTGTTTACCTTCCCCTGGCGACCTACTCACAGACACAACAGCACTGGGGATCTGTGCTTTCCCAGAGATGTCATATCTCATGGTGCTCGCTCTCGGCAGAGCATGTTTCCGAAAAGGCAAACGACCGGCTCCTTCTCCCACAAGGAATGTGCAAGCCCTGAAAGCTGTTGCTAGTCTTCACCTTCCCTTGGTGACCTACTCACAGGCACAGCAGCACTGGGGATCTGTGCTTTCCCAGAGATGTCTTGTGTCATGGTGCTCGTTCTCGGCAGAGCCTGTTTCCGAAAAGGCAAACGACCGGCTCCTTCTCCCACAAGGAATGTGCCAGCCCTGAAAGCTGTTGCTGGTCCTCACCTTCCCTTAGTAGCCCACACACAGGAACAACAGCACTAGGGATAAGTGCTTTCCCAGAGATGTCATATCTCATGGTGCTCGTTCACGGCAGAGCCTGTTTCCGAAAAGGCAAACGACCGGCTCCTTCTCCCACAACGAATGTGCCAGCCCTGAAAGCCGTTGCTGGTATTCACCTTCCCTTTGTGACCTACTCACAGGCACAACAGCACTGGGGATCTGTGCTTTCCCACAGATGTCATATGTCATGGTGCTCATTCTCGGCAGAGCCTGTTTCCGAAAAGGCAAACGTCTGGCTATTCCTCCAACGAGGAAGGAGACAGCCCTGAAAGCTGTTGCTGGTCTTCCCCTTACCTTGGTAGCCCACACAAAGGAACAACAGCACTAGGGATCTGTGCTTTCCCAGAGATGTCATATCTCATGGTGCTCGTTCACGGCAGAGCCTGTTTCCGAAAAGGCAAACGTCTGGATATTCCTTATGCGAGGAAGGAGACAGCCCTGAAAGCTGTTGCTGGTCTTCATCTTCCCTTGGTAGCCCACACACAGGAACAACAGCACTAGGGATAAGTGCTTTCCCAGAGATGTCATATCTCATGGTGCTCGTTCTCGGCAGAGCCTGTTTCCGAAAAGGCGAAATGTCTGGCTATTCCTCCTACGAGGAAGGACACAGCCCTGAAAGCTGTTGCTGGTCTTCATCTTCCCTTGGTAGCCCACACCAGGAACAACAGCACTAGGGATAAGTGCTTTCCCAGAGATGTCATATCTCATGGTGCTCGTTCTCGGCAGAGCGTGTTTCCGAAAAGGCAAACGACCGGCTCCTTCTCCCACAAGGAATGTGCCAGCCCTGAAAGCTGTTGCTGGTCCTCACCTTCCCTTAGTAGCTCACACATAGGAACAACAGCACTAGGGATAAGTGGTTTCCCAGAGATGTCATATCTCATCGTGCTCGTTCACGGCAGAGCCTGTTTCCGAAAAGGCAAACGACCGGCTCCTTCTCCCACAAGGAATGTGCCAGCCCTGAAAGCCGTTGCTGGTCTTCACCTTACCTTGGTAGCCCACACACAGGAACAACAGCACTAGAGATCTGTGCTTTCCCACAGATGTCATATCTCACCGTGCTCGTTCACGGCAGAGCCTGTTTCCGAAAAGGCAAACGACCGGCACCTTCTCCCACAAGGAATGTGCAAGCCCTGAAAGCTGTTGCTGGTCTTCACCTTCCCTTGGTGACCTACTCACAGGTACAACAGCACTGGTGATCTGTGCTTTCCCACAGATGTCATATGTCATGGTGCTCGTTCTCGGCAGAGCCCTTTTCCGAAAAGGCAAACGACCGGCTCCTTCTCCCACAAGGAATGTGCCAGCCCTGAAAGCTGTTGCTGGTCCTCACCTTCCCTTAGTAGGCCACACACAGGAAGAACAGCACTAGGGATAAGTGGCTTCCCAGAGATGTCATATCTCATGGTGCTCGTTCACGGCAGAGCCTGTTTCCGAAAAGGCAAACGACCGGCTCCTTCTCCCACAAGGAATGTGCCAGCCCTGAAAGCTGTTGCTGGTGTTTACCTTCCCCTGGCGACCTACTCACAGGCAAAACAGCATTGGGGACCTGTGCTTTCCCAGAGATGTCAAATCTCATGGTGCTCGTTCTCGGCAGAGCCTCTTTCCGAAAAGGCAAACGCCTGGCTATTCCTTATGCGAGGAAGGAGACACCCCTGAAAGCTGTTACTGATCTTCACCTTCCTATGGCGACCTACTCACAGGAACAACAGCACTGGGGATCTGTGCTTTCCCACAGATGTCATATCTCATGGTGCTCGTTCTCGGTAGAGCCTGTTTCCGAAAAGGCAAACGACCGGCTCATTCTCCCACAAGGAATGTGCCAGCCCTGAAAGCTGTTGGTGGTCTTCACCTTCCCTTGGCGACCTACTCGCAGGCACAACAGCACTGGGGATCTGTGCTTTCCCAGAGATGTCATATCTCATGGTGCTCGTTCTCGGCAGAGCCTGTTTACGAAAAGGCAAACGACCGGCTCCTTCTCCCACAAGGAATGTGCCAGCCCTGAAAGCTGTTGCTGGTCCTCACCTTCCCTTAGTAGCCCACACACAGGAACAACAGCACTGGGGATCTGTGCTTTCCCAGAGATGTCATATCTCATGGTGCTCGTTCTCGGCAGAGCCTGTTTCCGAAAAGGCAAACGACCGGCTCCTTCTCCCACAAGGAATGTGCCAGCCCTGAAAGCTGTTGCTGGTCCTCACCTTCCCTTAGTAGCCCACACACAGGAACAACAGCACTAGGGATAAGTGCTTTCCCAGAGATGTCATATCTCATCGTGCTCGTTCACGGCAGAGCCTGTTTACGAAAAGGCAAACGACCGGCTCCTTCTCCCACAAGGAATGTGCCAGCCCTGAAAGCTGTTGCTGGTCTTCACCTTCCCTTGGTGACCTACTCACAGGCACAACAGCACTGGGGATCTGTGCTTTCCCACAGATGTCATATGTCATGGTGCTCGTTCTCGGCAGAGCCTGTTTCCGAAAAGGCAAACGACCGGCTCCTTCTCCCACAAGGAATGTGCCAGCCCTGAAAGCTGTTGCTGGTGTTTACCTTCCCTTGGTGACCTACTCACAGGAACAACAGCACTGGGGATCTGTGCTTTCCCAGAGATGTCATATCTCATGGTGCTCGTTCTCGGCAGAGCCTCTTTCCGAAAAGGCAAACGTCTGGCTATTCCTCCTACGAGGAAGGAGACAGCCCTGAAAGCTGTTGCTGGTCTTCACCTTCCCTTGGCGACCTACTCACAGGCACAACAGCACTGGGGATCTGTGCTTTCCCAGAGATGTCATATCTCATGGTGCTCGTTCTCGGCAGAGCCTGTTTCCGAAAAGGAAAACGACCAGCTCATTCTCCCACAAGGAATGTGCCAGCCCGGAAAGCTGTTGCTGGTCCTCACCTTTCCTTAGTAGCCCACACACAGGAACAACAGCACTGGGGATCTGTGCTTTCCCAGAGATGTCATATCTCATGGTGCTCGTTCTCGGCAGAGCCTGTTTCCGAAAAGGCAAACGTCTGGCTATTCCTCCTACTAGGAATGTGCCAGCCCTGGAGGCTGTTGCTGGTCTTCATCTTCCCTTGGTAGTCCACACACAGGAACAAGAGCACTGGGGATCTGTGCTTTCCCACAGATGTCATATCTCATGGTGCTCGTTCTCGGTAGAGCCTGTTTCCGAAAAGGAAAACGACCAGCTCATTCTCCCACAAGGATTGTGCCAGCCCGGAAAGCTGTTGCTGGCGTTTACCTTCCCTTGGCGACTTACTCACAGGCACAATAGCTCTAGGGATCTGTGCTTTCCCAGAGATGTCATATCTCATGGTGCTCGCTCTTGGCAGAGCCTGTTTCCGAAAAGGCAAACGACCGGCTCCTTCTCCCACAAGGAATGTGCCAGCCCTGAAAGCTGTTGATGGTCTTCACCTTCCCTTGGCGACCTACTCACTAGGCACAACAGCACTGGGGATCTGTGCTTTCCCACAGATGTCATATGTCATGGTGCTCGTTCTCGGCAGAGCCTGTTTGCGAAAAGGGAAACAACCTGCTCCTTCTCCCACAAGGAATGTGCCAGCCCTGAAAGCTGTTGCTGGTCTTCACCTTCCCTTAGTAGGCCACACACAGGAACAACAGCACTAGGGATAAGTGACTTCCCAGAGATGTCATATCTCATGGTGCTCGTTCACGGCAGAGCCTGTTTCCGAAAAGGCAAACGACCGACTCCTTCTCCCACAAGGAATGTGCCAGCCCGGAAAGCTGTTGCTGGTGTTTACCTTCCCCTGGCGACCTACTCACAGGCACAACAGCATTGGGGACCTGTGCTTTCCCAGAGATGTCAAATCTCATGGTGCTCGTTCTCGGCAGAGCCTCTTTCCGAAAAGGCAAACGTCTGGCTATTCCTTATGCGAGGAAGGAGACACCCCTGAAAGCTGTTACTGATCTTCACCTTCCTATGGCGACCTACTCACAGGAACAACAGCACTGGGGATCTGTGCTTTCCCAGAGATGTCATATCTCATGGTGCTCGTTCTCGGCAGAGCCTGTTTCCGAAAAGGCATTGTCTGGTTATTCCTCCTACGAGGACGGAGACAGCCCTGAAAGCTGTTGCTGGTCTTCATCTTCCCTTGGTAGCCCACACACAGGAACAACAGCACTAGGGATAAGTGGTTTCCCAGACATGTCATATCTCATGGTGCTCGTTCACGGCAGAGCCTGTTTCCGAAAAGGCAAACGACCGGCTCCTTCTCTCATAAGGAATGTGCCAGCCCTGAAAGCTGTTGCTGGTGTTTACCTTCCCTTGGTGACCTACTCTCAGGAACAACAGCACTGGGGATAAGTGCTTTCGCAGAGATGTCATGTGTCATGGTGCTCGTTCTTGGCAGAGCCTCTTTCCGAAAAGGCAAACGTCTGGCTATGCCTCCTACGAGGAAGGAGACAGCCCTGAAAGCTATTGCTACTCTTCACCTTCCCTTGGTGACCTACTCACAGGCACAGCAGCACTGGGGATCTGTGCTTTCCCAGAGATGTCTTGTGTCATGGTGCTCGTTCTCGGCAGAGCCTGTTTCCGAAAAGGCAAACGACCGGCTCCTTCTCCCACAAGGAATGTGCCAGCCCTGAAAGCTGTTGCTGGTCCTCACCTTCCCTTAGTAGCCCACACACAGGAACAACAGCACTAGGGATAAGTGGTTTCCCAGAGATGTCATATCTCATGGTGCTCGTTCACGGCAGAGCCTGTTTCCGAAAAGGCAAACGACCGGCTCCTTCTCCCACAAGGAATGTGCCAGCCCTGAAAGCCGTTGCTGGTCTTCACCTTCCCTTCGTGACCTACTCACAGGCACAACAGCAGTGGGGATCTGTGCTTTCCCACAGATGTCATATGTCATGGTGCTCATTCTCGGCAGAGCCTGTTTCCGAAAAGGCAAACGACCGGCTCCTTCTCTCATAAGGAATGTGCCAGCCCTGAAAGCTGTTGCTGGTGTTTACCTTCCCTTGGTGACCTACTCACAGGAACAACAGCACTGGGGATCTGTGCTTTCCCAGAGATGTCATATCTCATGGTGCTCGTTCTCAGCAGAGCCTCTTTCCGAAAAGGCAAACGTCTGGCTATTCCTCCTACGAGGAAGGAGACAGCCCTGAAAGCTGTTGCTGCTCTTCATCTTCCCTTGGTAGCCCACACATAGGAACAACAGCACTAGGGATAAGTGCTTTCCCAGAGATGTCATATCTCATGGTGCTCGTTCTCGGCAGAGCCTGTTTCCGAAAAGGCAAATGTCTGGCTATTCCTTATACGAGGAAGGAGACACCCCTGAAAGCTGTTGCTGTTCTTCACCTTCCCTTGGCGACCTACTCACAGGCACAACAGCACTGGGGATTTGTGCTTTCCCAGAGATGTCATATCTCATGGTGCTCGTTCTCGGCAGAGCCTGTTTCCGAAAAGGCAAACGACCGGCTCCTTCTCCCACAAGGAATGTGCCAGCCCTGAAAGCTGTTGCTGGTCTTCACCTTCCCTTGGTGACCTACTCACAGGCACAGCAGCACTGGGGATCTGTGCTTTCCCAGAGATGTCATGTGTCATGGTGCTCGTTCTCGGTAGAGCCTGTTTCCGAAAAGGAAAACGACCGGCTCCTTCTCCCACAAGGAATGTGCCAGCCCTGAAAGCTGTTGCTGGTCCTCACCTTCCCTTAGTAGCCCACACACAGGAACAACAGCACTAGGGATAAGTGGTTTCCCAGAGATGTCATATCTCATAGAGCTCGTTCACTGCAGAGCCTGTTTCCGAAAAGGCAAACGACCGGCTCCTTCTCCCACAAGGAATGTGCCAGCCCTGAAAGCCGTTGCTGGTCTTCACATTACCTTAGTAGCCCACACACAGGAACAACAGCACTAGGGATCTGTGCTTTCCCAGAGATGTCATAGCTCATCGTGCTCGTTCACGGCAGAGCCTGTTTCCGAAAAGGCAAACGACTGGCTCCTTCTCCCACAAGGAATGTGCCAGCCCTGAAAGCTGTTGCTGGTGTTTACCTTCCCCTGGCGACCTACTCACAGACACAACAGCACTGGGGATCTGTGCTTTCCCAGAGATGTCATATCTCATGGTGCTCGCTCTCGGCAGAGCATGTTTCCGAAAAGGCAAACGACCGGCTCCTTCTCCCACAAGGAATGTGCAAGCCCTGAAAGCTGTTGCTAGTCTTCACCTTCCCTTGGTGACCTACTCACAGGCACAGCAGCACTGGGGATCTGTGCTTTCCCAGAGATGTCTTGTGTCATGGTGCTCGTTCTCGGCAGAGCCTGTTTCCGAAAAGGCAAACGACCGGCTCCTTCTCCCACAAGGAATGTGCCAGCCCTGAAAGCTGTTGCTGGTCCTCACCTTCCCTTAGTAGCCCACACACAGGAACAACAGCACTAGGGATAAGTGGTTTCCCAGAGATGTCATATCTCATGGTGCTCGTTCACGGCAGAGCCTGTTTCCGAAAAGGCAAACGACCGGCTCCTTCTCCCACAACGAATGTGCCAGCCCTGAAAGCCGTTGCTGGTATTCACCTTCCCTTTGTGACCTACTCACAGGCACAACAGCACTGGGGATCTGTGCTTTCCCACAGATGTCATATGTCATGGTGCTCATTCTCGGCAGAGCCTGTTTCCGAAAAGGCAAACGTCTGGCTATTCCTCCAACGAGGAAGGAGACAGCCCTGAAAGCTGTTGCTGGTCTTCCCCTTACCTTGGTAGCCCACACAAAGGAACAACAGCACTAGGGATCTGTGCTTTCCCAGAGATGTCATATCTCATGGTGCTCGTTCACGGCAGAGCCTGTTTCCGAAAAGGCAAACGTCTGGATATTCCTTATGCGAGGAAGGAGACAGCCCTGAAAGCTGTTGCTGGTCTTCATCTTCCCTTGGTAGCCCACACACAGGAACAACAGCACTAGGGATAAGTGCTTTCCCAGAGATGTCATATCTCATGGTGCTCGTTCTCGGCAGAGCCTGTTTCCGAAAAGGCAAATGTCTGGCTATTCCTCCTACGAGGAAGGACACAGCCCTGAAAGCTGTTGCTGGTCTTCATCTTCCCTTGGTAGCCCACACCAGGAACAACAGCACTAGGGATAAGTGCTTTCCCAGAGATGTCATATCTCATGGTGCTCGTTCTCGGCAGAGCCTGTTTCCGAAAAGGCAAACGACCGGCTCCTTCTCCCACAAGGAATGTGCCAGCCCTGAAAGCTGTTGCTGGTCTTCATCTTCCCTTAGTAGCCCACACACAGGAACAACAGCACTAGGGATCTGTGCTTTCCCAGAGATGTCATATCTCATCGTGCTCGTTCACGGCAGAGCCTGTTTCCGAAAAGGCAAACGACCGGCTCCTTCTCCCACAAGCAATGTGCAAGCCCTGAAAGCTGTTGCTGGTCTTCACCTTCCCTTGGTGACCTACTCACAGGCACAACAGCACTGGGGATCTGTGCTTTCCCACAGATGTCATATGTCATGGTGCTCGTTCTCGGCAGAGCGTGTTTCCGAAAAGGCAAACGACCGGCTCCTTCTCCCACAAGGAATGTGCCAGCCCTGAAAGCTGTTGCTGGTCCTCACCTTCCCTTAGTAGCTCACACATAGGAACAACAGCACTAGGGATAAGTGGTTTCCCAGAGATGTCATATCTCATCGTGCTCGTTCACGGCAGAGCCTGTTTCCGAAAAGGCAAACGACCGGCTCCTTCTCCCACAAGGAATGTGCCAGCCCTGAAAGCCGTTGCTGGTCTTCACCTTACCTTGGTAGCCCACACACAGGAACAACAGCACTAGAGATCTGTGCTTTCCCACAGATGTCATATCTCACCGTGCTCGTTCACGGCAGAGCCTGTTTCCGAAAAGGCAAACGACCGGCACCTTCTCCCACAAGGAATGTGCAAGCCCTGAAAGCTGTTGCTGGTCTTCACCTTCCCTTGGTGACCTACTCACAGGTACAACAGCACTGGTGATCTGTGCTTTCCCACAGATGTCATATGTCATGGTGCTCGTTCTCGGCAGAGCCCTTTTCCGAAAAGGCAAACGACCGGCTCCTTCTCCCACAAGGAATGTGCCAGCCCTGAAAGCTGTTGCTGGTCCTCACCTTCCCTTAGTAGGCCACACACAGGAAGAACAGCACTAGGGATAAGTGGCTTCCCAGAGATGTCATATCTCATGGTGCTCGTTCACGGCAGAGCCTGTTTCCGAAAAGGCAAACGACCGGCTCCTTCTCCCACAAGGAATGTGCCAGCCCTGAAAGCTGTTGCTGGTGTTTACCTTCCCCTGGCGACCTACTCACAGGCAAAACAGCATTGGGGACCTGTGCTTTCCCAGAGATGTCAAATCTCATGGTGCTCGTTCTCGGCAGAGCCTCTTTCCGAAAAGGCAAACGCCTGGCTATTCCTTATGCGAGGAAGGAGACACCCCTGAAAGCTGTTACTGATCTTCACCTTCCTATGGCGACCTACTCACAGGAACAACAGCACTGGGGATCTGTGCTTTCCCACAGATGTCATATCTCATGGTGCTCGTTCTCGGTAGAGCCTGTTTCCGAAAAGGCAAACGACCGGCTCATTCTCCCACAAGGAATGTGCCAGCCCTGAAAGCTGTTGGTGGTCTTCACCTTCCCTTGGCGACCTACTCGCAGGCACAACAGCACTGGGGATCTGTGCTTTCCCAGAGATGTCATATCTCATGGTGCTCGTTCTCGGCAGAGCCTGTTTACGAAAAGGCAAACGACCGGCTCCTTCTCCCACAAGGAATGTGCCAGCCCTGAAAGCTGTTGCTGGTCCTCACCTTCCCTTAGTAGCCCACACACAGGAACAACAGCACTAGGGATAAGTGCTTTCCCAGAGATGTCATATCTCATCGTGCTCGTTCACGGCAGAGCCTGTTTACGAAAAGGCAAACGACCGGCTCCTTCTCCCACAAGGAATGTGCCAGCCCTGAAAGCTGTTGCTGGTCTTCACCTTCCCTTGGTGACCTACTCACAGGCACAACAGCACTGGGGATCTGTGCTTTCCCACAGATGTCATATGTCATGGTGCTCGTTCTCGGCAGAGCCTGTTTCCGAAAAGGCAAACGACCGGCTCCTTCTCCCACAAGGAATGTGCCAGCCCTGAAAGCTGTTGCTGGTGTTTACCTTCCCTTGGTGACCTACTCACAGGAACAACAGCACTGGGGATCTGTGCTTTCCCAGAGATGTCATATCTCATGGTGCTCGTTCTCGGCAGAGCCTCTTTCCGAAAAGGCAAACGTCTGGCTATTCCTCCTACGAGGAAGGAGATAGCCCTGAAAGCTGTTGCTGGTCTTCACCTTCCCTTGGCGACCTACTCACAGGCACAACAGCACTGGGGATCTGTGCTTTCCCAGAGATGTCATATCTCATGGTGCTCGTTCTCGGCAGAGCCTGTTTCCGAAAAGGAAAACGACCAGCTCATTCTCCCACAAGGAATGTGCCAGCCCGGAAAGCTGTTGCTGGTCCTCACCTTTCCTTAGTAGCCCACACACAGGAACAACAGCACTGGGGATCTGTGCTTTCCCAGAGATGTCATATCTCATGGTGCTCGTTCTCGGCAGAGCCTGTTTCCGAAAAGGCAAACGTCTGGCTATTCCTCCTACTAGGAATGTGCCAGCCCTGGAGGCTGTTGCTGGTCTTCATCTTCCCTTGGTAGTCCACACACAGGAACAAGAGCACTGGGGATCTGTGCTTTCCCACAGATGTCATATCTCATGGTGCTCGTTCTCGGTAGAGCCTGTTTCCGAAAAGGAAAACGACCAGCTCATTCTCCCACAAGGATTGTGCCAGCCCGGAAAGCTGTTGCTGGCGTTTACCTTCCCTTGGCGACTTACTCACAGGCACAATAGCTCTAGGGATCTGTGCTTTCCCAGAGATGTCATATCTCATGGTGCTCGCTCTTGGCAGAGCCTGTTTCCGAAAAGGCAAACGACCGGCTCCTTCTCCCACAAGGAATGTGCCAGCCCTGAAAGCTGTTGATGGTCTTCACCTTCCCTTGGCGACCTACTCACTAGGCACAACAGCACTGGGGATCTGCGCTTTCCCACAGATGTCATATGTCATGGTGCTCGTTCTCGGCAGAGCCTGTTTGCGAAAAGGGAAACAACCTGCTCCTTCTCCCACAAGGAATGTGCCAGCCCTGAAAGCTGTTGCTGGTCTTCACCTTCCCTTAGTAGGCCACACACAGGAACAACAGCACTAGGGATAAGTGACTTCCCAGAGATGTCATATCTCATGGTGCTCGTTCACGGCAGAGCCTGTTTCCGAAAAGGCAAACGACCGACTCCTTCTCCCACAAGGAATGTGCCAGCCCGGAAAGCTGTTGCTGGTGTTTACCTTCCCCTGGCGACCTACTCACAGGCACAACAGCATTGGGGACCTGTGCTTTCCCAGAGATGTCAAATCTCATGGTGCTCGTTCTCGGCAGAGCCTCTTTCCGAAAAGGCAAACGTCTGGCTATTCCTTATGCGAGGAAGGAGACACCCCTGAAAGCTGTTACTGATCTTCACCTTCCTATGGCGACCTACTCACAGGAACAACAGCACTGGGGATCTGTGCTTTCCCAGAGATGTCATATCTCATGGTGCTCGTTCTCGGCAGAGCCTGTTTCCGAAAAGGCAAATGTCTGGTTATTCCTCCTACGAGGACGGAGACAGCCCTGAAAGCTGTTGCTGGTCTTCATCTTCCCTTGGTAGCCCACACACAGGAACAACAGCACTAGGGATAAGTGCTTTCCCAGAGATGTCATATCTCATCGTGCTCGTTCACGGCAGAGCCTGTTTCCGAAAAGGCAAACGACCGGCTCCTTCTCCCACAAGGAATGTGCAAGCCCTGAAAGCTGTTGCTGGTCTTCACCTTCCCTTGGTGACCTACTCACAGGCACAACAGCACTAGGGATCTGTGCTTTCCCACAGATGTCATATGTCATGGTGCTCGTTCTCGGCAGAGCCTGTTTCCGAAAAGGCAAACGACCGGCTCCTTCTCCCACAAGGAATGTGCCAGCCCTGAAAGCTGTAGCTGGTCCTCACCTTCCCTTAGTAGCTCACACACAGGAACAACAGCACTAGGGATAAGTGCTTTCCCAGACATGTCATATCTCATGGTGCTCGTTCACGGCAGAGCCTGTTTCCGAAAAGGCAAACGACCGGCTCCTTCTCTCATAAGGAATGTGCCAGCCCTGAAAGCTGTTGCTGGTGTTTACCTTCCCTTGGTGACCTACTCACAGGAACAACAGCACTGGGGATCTGTGCTTTCCCAGAGATGTCATATCTCATGGTGCTCGTTCTCGGCAGAGCCTCTTTCCGAAAAGGCAAACGTCTGGCTATTCCTCCTACGAGGAAGGAGACACCCCTGAAAGCTGTTGCTGTTCTTCACCTTCCCTTGGCGACCTACTCACAGGCACAACAGCACTGGGGATCTGTGCTTTCCCAGAGATGTCTTATCTCATGGTGCTCGTTCTCGGCAGAGCCTCTTTCCGAAAAGGAAAACGACCAGCTCCTTCTCCCACAAGGAATGTGCCAGCCCGGAAAGCTGTTGCTGGCGTTTACCTTCCCTTGGCGACTTACTCACAGGCACAATTGCTCTAGGGATCTGTGCTTTCCCAGAGATGTCATATCTCATGGTGCTCGTTCTCGGCAGAGCCTGTTTCCGAAAAGGCAAACGTCTGACTATTCCTTATACGAGTAATGTGCCAGCCCTGAAAGCTGTTGGTGGTCTTCACCTTCCCTTGGCGACCTACTCACAGGCACAACAGCACTGGGGATCTTTGCTTTCCCACAGATGTCATATGTCATGGTGCTCGTTCTCGGCAGAGCCTGTTTCCGAAAAGGCAAACGACCGGCTCCTTCTCCCACAAGGAATGTGCCAGCCCTGAAAGCTGTTGCTGGTCCTCACCTTCCCTTAGTAGCCCACACACAGGAACAACAGCACTGGGGATCTGTGCTTTCCCACAGATGTCATATCTCATGGTGCTCGTTCTCGGTAGAGCCTGTTTCCGAAAAGGCAAACGACCGGCTCATTCTCCCACAAGGAATGTGCCAGCCCTGAAAGCTGTTGGTGGTCTTCACCTTCCCTTGGCGACCTACTCGCAGGCACAACAGCACTGGGGATCTGTGCTTTCCCAGAGATGTCATATCTCATGGTGCTCGTTCTCGGCAGAGCCTGTTTACGAAAAGGCAAACGACCGGCTCCTTCTCCCACAAGGAATGTGCCAGCCCTGAAAGCTGTTGCTGGTCCTCACCTTCCCTTAGTAGCCCACACACAGGAACAACAGCACTAGGGATAAGTGCTTTCCCAGAGATGTCATATCTCATCGTGCTCGTTCACGGCAGAGCCTGTTTACGAAAAGGCAAACGACCGGCTCCTTCTCCCACAAGGAATGTGCCAGCCCTGAAAGCTGTTGCTGGTCTTCACCTTCCCTTGGTGACCTACTCACAGGCACAACAGCACTGGGGATCTGTGCTTTCCCACAGATGTCATATGTCATGGTGCTCGTTCTCGGCAGAGCCTGTTTCCGAAAAGGCAAACGACCGGCTCCTTCTCCCACAAGGAATGTGCCAGCCCTGAAAGCTGTTGCTGGTGTTTACCTTCCCTTGGTGACCTACTCACAGGAACAACAGCACTGGGGATCTGTGCTTTCCCAGAGATGTCATATCTCATGGTGCTCGTTCTCGGCAGAGCCTCTTTCCGAAAAGGCAAACGTCTGGCTATTCCTCCTACGAGGAAGGAGATAGCCCTGAAAGCTGTTGCTGGTCTTCACCTTCCCTTGGCGACCTACTCACAGGCACAACAGCACTGGGGATCTGTGCTTTCCCAGAGATGTCATATCTCATGGTGCTCGTTCTCGGCAGAGCCTGTTTCCGAAAAGGAAAACGACCAGCTCATTCTCCCACAAGGAATGTGCCAGCCCGGAAAGCTGTTGCTGGTCCTCACCTTTCCTTAGTAGCCCACACACAGGAACAACAGCACTGGGGATCTGTGCTTTCCCAGAGATGTCATATCTCATGGTGCTCGTTCTCGGCAGAGCCTGTTTCCGAAAAGGCAAACGTCTGGCTATTCCTCCTACTAGGAATGTGCCAGCCCTGGAGGCTGTTGCTGGTCTTCATCTTCCCTTGGTAGTCCACACACAGGAACAAGAGCACTGGGGATCTGTGCTTTCCCACAGATGTCATATCTCATGGTGCTCGTTCTCGGTAGAGCCTGTTTCCGAAAAGGAAAACGACCAGCTCATTCTCCCACAAGGATTGTGCCAGCCCGGAAAGCTGTTGCTGGCGTTTACCTTCCCTTGGCGACTTACTCACAGGCACAATAGCTCTAGGGATCTGTGCTTTCCCAGAGATGTCATATCTCATGGTGCTCGCTCTTGGCAGAGCCTGTTTCCGAAAAGGCAAACGACCGGCTCCTTCTCCCACAAGGAATGTGCCAGCCCTGAAAGCTGTTGATGGTCTTCACCTTCCCTTGGCGACCTACTCACTAGGCACAACAGCACTGGGGATCTGCGCTTTCCCACAGATGTCATATGTCATGGTGCTCGTTCTCGGCAGAGCCTGTTTGCGAAAAGGGAAACAACCTGCTCCTTCTCCCACAAGGAATGTGCCAGCCCTGAAAGCTGTTGCTGGTCTTCACCTTCCCTTAGTAGGCCACACACAGGAACAACAGCACTAGGGATAAGTGACTTCCCAGAGATGTCATATCTCATGGTGCTCGTTCACGGCAGAGCCTGTTTCCGAAAAGGCAAACGACCGACTCCTTCTCCCACAAGGAATGTGCCAGCCCGGAAAGCTGTTGCTGGTGTTTACCTTCCCCTGGCGACCTACTCACAGGCACAACAGCATTGGGGACCTGTGCTTTCCCAGAGATGTCAAATCTCATGGTGCTCGTTCTCGGCAGAGCCTCTTTCCGAAAAGGCAAACGTCTGGCTATTCCTTATGCGAGGAAGGAGACACCCCTGAAAGCTGTTACTGATCTTCACCTTCCTATGGCGACCTACTCACAGGAACAACAGCACTGGGGATCTGTGCTTTCCCAGAGATGTCATATCTCATGGTGCTCGTTCTCGGCAGAGCCTGTTTCCGAAAAGGCAAATGTCTGGTTATTCCTCCTACGAGGACGGAGACAGCCCTGAAAGCTGTTGCTGGTCTTCATCTTCCCTTGGTAGCCCACACACAGGAACAACAGCACTAGGGATAAGTGCTTTCCCAGAGATGTCATATCTCATCGTGCTCGTTCACGGCAGAGCCTGTTTCCGAAAAGGCAAACGACCGGCTCCTTCTCCCACAAGGAATGTGCAAGCCCTGAAAGCTGTTGCTGGTCTTCACCTTCCCTTGGTGACCTACTCACAGGCACAACAGCACTAGGGATCTGTGCTTTCCCACAGATGTCATATGTCATGGTGCTCGTTCTCGGCAGAGCCTGTTTCCGAAAAGGCAAACGACCGGCTCCTTCTCCCACAAGGAATGTGCCAGCCCTGAAAGCTGTAGCTGGTCCTCACCTTCCCTTAGTAGCTCACACACAGGAACAACAGCACTAGGGATAAGTGCTTTCCCAGACATGTCATATCTCATGGTGCTCGTTCACGGCAGAGCCTGTTTCCGAAAAGGCAAACGACCGGCTCCTTCTCTCATAAGGAATGTGCCAGCCCTGAAAGCTGTTGCTGGTGTTTACCTTCCCTTGGTGACCTACTCACAGGAACAACAGCACTGGGGATCTGTGCTTTCCCAGAGATGTCATATCTCATGGTGCTCGTTCTCGGCAGAGCCTCTTTCCGAAAAGGCAAACGTCTGGCTATTCCTCCTACGAGGAAGGAGACACCCCTGAAAGCTGTTGCTGTTCTTCACCTTCCCTTGGCGACCTACTCACAGGCACAACAGCACTGGGGATCTGTGCTTTCCCAGAGATGTCTTATCTCATGGTGCTCGTTCTCGGCAGAGCCTCTTTCCGAAAAGGAAAACGACCAGCTCCTTCTCCCACAAGGAATGTGCCAGCCCGGAAAGCTGTTGCTGGCGTTTACCTTCCCTTGGCGACTTACTCACAGGCACAATTGCTCTAGGGATCTGTGCTTTCCCAGAGATGTCATATCTCATGGTGCTCGTTCTCGGCAGAGCCTGTTTCCGAAAAGGCAAACGTCTGACTATTCCTTATACGAGTAATGTGCCAGCCCTGAAAGCTGTTGGTGGTCTTCACCTTCCCTTGGCGACCTACTCACAGGCACAACAGCACTGGGGATCTTTGCTTTCCCACAGATGTCATATGTCATGGTGCTCGTTCTCGGCAGAGCCTGTTTCCGAAAAGGCAAACGACCGGCTCCTTCTCCCACAAGGAATGTGCCAGCCCTGAAAGCTGTTGCTGGTCCTCACCTTCCCTTAGTAGCCCACACACAGGAACAACAGCACTGGGGATCTGTGCTTTTCCAGAGATGTCATATCTCATGGTGCTCGTTCTCGGCAGAGCCTGTTTCCGAAAAGGCAAACGTCTGGCTATTCCTCCTACTAGGAATGTGCTAGCCCTGGAAGCTGTTGCTGGTCTTCATCTTCCCTTGGTAGTCCACACAGAGGAACAAGAGCACTGGGGATCTGTGCTTTCCCAGAGATGTCATATCTCATGGTGCTCGCTCTTGGCAGAGCCTGTTTCCGAAAAGGCAAATGTCTGGCTATTCCTCCTACGAGGAAGGAGACAGCCCTGAAAGCTGTTGCTGGTCTTCATCTTCCCTTGGTAGCCCACACACAGGAACAACAGCACTAGGGATAAGTGCTTTCCCAGAGATGTCATATCTCATGGTGCTCGTTCACGGCAGAGCCTGTTTCCGAAAAGACAAACGACCGGCTCCTTCTCCCACAAGGAACGTGCCAGCCCTGAAAGCTGTTGCTGGTCTTCACCTTCCCTTGGTGACCTACTCACAGGCACAACAGCACTGGGGATCTGTGCTTTCCCACAGATGTCATATGTCATGGTGCTCGTTCACGGCAGAGCCTGTTTCCGAAAAGGCAAATGACCGGCTCCTTCTCCCACAAGGAATGTGCCAGCCCTGAAAGCTGTTGCTGGTGTTTACCTTCCCCTGGCGACCTACTCACAGGCACAACAGCATTGGGGATCTGTGCTTTCTCAGAGATGTCAAATCTCATGGTGCTCGTTCTCGGCAGAGCGTCTTTCCGAAAAGGCAAACGTCTGGCTATTCCTTATACGAGGAAGGAGACACCCCTGAAAGCTGTTACTGATCTTCACCTTCCTATGGCGACCTACTCACAGGAACAACAGCACTGGGGATCTGTGCTTTCCCAGAGATGTCATATCTCATGGAGCTCGTTCTCGGCAGAGCCTATTTCCGAAAAGGCAAACGTCTGGCTATTCCTCCTACTAGGAATGTGCCAGCCCTGGAAGCTGTTGCTGGTCTTCACATTCCCTTGGTAGTCCACACACAGGAACAAGAGCACTGGGGATCTGTGCTTTCCCACAGATGTCATATCTCATGGTGCTCGTTCTCGGTAGAGCCTGTTTCCGAAAAGGAAAACGACCGGCTCATTCTCCCAGAAGGAATGTGCCAGCCCGGAAAGCTGTTGCTGGCGTTTACCTTCCCTTGGCGACTTACTCACAGGCACAATAGCTCTAGGGATCTGTGCTTTCCCAGAGATGTCATATCTCATGGTGCTCGTTCACGGCAGAGCCTGTTTCCGAAAAGGCAAACGTTCTGACTATTCCTTATACGAGGAAGGAGATAGCCCTGAAAGCTGTTGCTGGTCTTCACCTTCCCTTGGTGACCTACTCACAGGCACAACAGCACTGGGGACTGTTCTTTCCCAGAGATGTCATATGTCATGGTGCTCGTTCTCGGCAGAGCCTGTTTCCGAAACGGCAAACGACCGGCTCCTTCTCCCACAAGGAATGTGCCAGCCCTGAAAGCTGTTGCTGGTCCTCACGTTCCCTTAGTAGCTCAAACACAGGAACAACAGCACTAGGGATAAGTGGTTTCCCAGAGATGTCATATCTCATGGTGCTCGTTCTCGGCAGAGCCTGTTTCCGAAAAGGCAAACGACCGGCTCCTTCTCCCACAAGGAATGTGCCAGCCCTGAAAGCCGTTGCTGGTCTTCACCTTACCTTGGTAGCCCACACACAGGAACAACAGCACTAGGGATCTGTGCTTTCCCAGAGATGTCATATCTCATCGTGCTCGTTCACGGCAGAGCCTGTTTCCGAAAAGGCAAACGACCGACTCCTTCTCCCACAAGGAATGTGCCAGCCCTGAAAGCTGTTGCTGGTGTTTACCTTCCCCTGGCGACCTACTCAGAGGCACATCAGCATTGGGGACCTGTGCTTTCCCAGAGATGTCAAATCTCATGGTGCTCGTTCTCGGCAGAGCCTCTTTCCGAAAAGGCAAACGTCTGGCTATTCCTTATGCAAGGAAGGAGACACCCCTGAAAGCTGTTACTGATCTTCACCTTCCTATGGTGACCTACTCACAGGAACAACAGCACTGGGGATCTGTGCTTTCCCACAGATGTCATATCTCATGGTGCTCGTTCTCGGTAGAGCCTGTTTCCGAAAAGGCAAACGACCGGCTCATTCTCCCACAAGGAATGTGCCAGTCCTGAAATCTCTTGGTGGTCTTCACCTTCCCTTGGCGACCTACTCACAGGCACAACAGCACTGGGGATCTGTGCTTTCCCAGAGATGTCATATGTCATGGTGCTCGTTCTCGGCAGAGCCTGTTTCCGAAAAGGCAAACGACCGGCTCCTTCTCCCACAAGGAATGTGCCAGCCCTGAAAGCTGTTGCTGGTCCTCACCTTCCCTTAGTAGCCCACACACAGGAACAACAGCACTGGGGATCTGTGCTTTCCCAGAGATGTCATGTGTCATGGTGCTCGTTCTCGGCAGAGCCTCTTTCCGAAAAGGCAAATGTCTGGTTATTCCTCCTACGAGGAAGGAGACAGCCCTGAAAGCCGTTGCTGGTCTTCATCTTCCCTTGGTAGCCCACACACAGGCACAACAGCACTGGGGATCTGTGCTTTCCCAGAGATGTCATATCTCATGGTGCTCGTTCACGGCAGAGCCTGTTTCCGAAAAGGCAAACGACCGGCTCCTTCTCCCACAAGGAATGTGCAAGCCCTGAAAGCTGTTGCTGGTCTTCACCTTCCCTTGGTGACCTACTCACAGGCACAACAGCACTGGGGATCTGTGCTTTCCCACAGATGTCATATGTCATGGTGCTCGTTCTCGGCAGAGCCTGTTTCCGAAAAGGCAAACGACCGGCTCCTTCTCCCACAAGGAATGTGCCAGCCCTGAAAGCTGTTGCTGGTCCTCACCTTCCCTTAGTAGCTCACACACAGGAACAACAGCACTAGGGATAAGTGGTTTCCCAGACATGTCATATCTCATGGTGCTCGTTCATGGCAGAGCCTGTTTCCGAAAAGGCAAACGACCGGCTCCTTCTCTCATAAGGAATGTGCCAGCCCTGAAAGCTGTTGCTGGTCCTCACCTTCCCTTAGTAGCTCACACACAGGAACAACAGCACTAGGGATAAGTGGTTTCCCAGACATGTCATATCTCATGGTGCTCGTTCTCGGCAGAGCCTCTTTCCGAAAAGGCAAACGTCTGGCTATTCCTCCTACGAGGAAGGAGACAGCCCTGAAAGCTGTTGCTGGTCTTCATCTTCCCTTGGTAGCCCACACACAGGAACAACAGCACTAGGGATAAGTGCTTTCCCAGAGATGTCATATCTCATGGTGCTCGTTCTCGGCAGAGCCTGTTTCCGAAAAGGCAAACGTCTGGCTATTCCTTATACGAGGAAGGAGACACCCCTGAAAGCTGTTGCTGTTCTTCACCTTCCCTTGGCAACCTACTCACAGGCACAACAGCACTGGGGATCTGTGCTTTCCCAGAGATGTCATATCTCATGGTGCTCGCTCTTGGAAGAGCCTGTTTCCGAAAAGGCAAACGACCGGCTCCTTCTCCCACAAGGAATGTGCCAGCCCTGAAAGCTGTTGCTGGTTTTTACCTTGCCCTGGCGACCTACTCACAGGCACAACAGCATTGGGGATCTGTGCTTTCCCAGAGATGTCAAATCTCATGGTGCTCGTTCTTGGCAGAGCCTCTTTCCGAAAAGGCAAACGTCTGGCTATTCCTTATACGAGGAAGGAGACACCCCTGAAAGCTGTTACTGATCTTCACCTTCCTATGGCGACCTACTCACAGGAGCAACAGCACTGGGGATCTGTGCTTTCCCAGAGATGTCATATCTCATGGAGCTCGTTCTCGGCAGAGCCTATTTCCGAAAAGGCAAACGTCTGGCTATTCCTCCTACTAGGAATGTGCCAGCCCTGGAAGCTGTTGCTGGTCTTCACATTCCCTTGGTAGTCCACACACAGGAACAAGAGCACTGGGGATCTGTGCTTTCCCACAGATTTCATATCTCATGGTGCTCGTTCTCGGTAGAGCCTGTTTCCGAAAAGGAAAACGACCGGCTCATTCTCCCACAAGGAATGTGCCAGCCCGGAAAGCTGTTGCTGGCGTGTACCTTCCCTTGGCGACTTACTCACAGGCACAATAGCTCTAGGGATCTGTGCTTTCCCAGAGATGTCATATCTCATGGTGCTCGTTCACGGCAGAGCCTCTTTCCGAAAAGGCAAACGTCTGACTATTCCTTATACGAGGAATGTGCCAGCCCTGAAAGCTGTTGGTGGTCTTCACCTTCCCTTGGCGACCTACTCACAGGCACAACAGCACTGGGGATCTGTGCTTTCCCAGAGATGTCATATCTCATGGTGCTCGTTCTCGGCAGAGCCTGTTTCCGAAAAGGCAA
Source organism: Buteo buteo (assembly GCF_964188355.1). Lineage (NCBI taxonomy): Eukaryota > Metazoa > Chordata > Aves > Accipitriformes > Accipitridae > Buteo > Buteo buteo. Next base: position 12,407,571 of record NC_134188.1, read on the forward strand.
ACGACCGGCTCCTTCTCCCACAAGGAATGTGCCAGCCCTGAAAGCTGTTGCTGGTCCTCACCTTCCCTTAGTAGCCCACACACAGGAACAACAGCACTGGGGATCTGTGCTTTCCCAGAGATGTCATATCTCATGGTGCTCGTTCTCGGCAGAGCCTGTTTCTGAAAAGGCAAATGTCTGGCTATTCCTCCTACGAGGAAGGAGACAGCCCTGAAAGCTGTTGCTGGTCTTCAGCTTCCCTTGGTAGCCCACACACAGGAACAACAGCACTAGGGATAAGTGCTTTCCCAGAGATGTCATATCTCATGGTGCTCGTTCACGGCAGAGCCTGTTTCCGAAAAGGCAAACGACCGGCTCCTTCTCCCACAAGGAATGTGCAAGCCCTGAAAGCTGTTGCTGGTCTTCACCTTCCCTTGGTGACCTACTCACAGGCACAACAGCACTGGGGATCTGTGCTTTCCCACAGATGTCATATGTTATGGTGCTCGTTCTCGGCAGAGCCTGTTTCCGAAAAGGCAAACGACCGGCTCCTTCTCCCACAAGGAATGTGCCAGCCCTGAAAGCTGTTGCTGGTCCTCACCTTCCCTTAGTAGCTCACACACAGGAACAACAGCACTTGGGATAAGTGGTTTCCCAGAGATGTCATATCTCATGGTGCTCGTTCACGGCAGAGCCTGTTTCCGAAACGGCAAACGACCGGCTCCTTCTCCCACAAGGAATGTGCCAGCCCTGAAAGCCGTTGCTGGTCTTCACCTTACCTTGGTAGCCCACACACAGGAACAACAGCACTAGGGATAAGTGCTTTCCCAGAGATGTCATATCTCATCGTGCTCGTTCACGGCAGAGCCTGTTTCCGAAAAGGCAAACGACCGGCTCCTTCTCCCACAAGGAATGTGCAAGCCCTGAAAGCTGTTGCTGGTCTTCACCTTCCCTTGGTGACCTACTGACAGGCACAACAGCACTGGGGATCTGTGCTTTCCCACAGATGTCATATGTCATGGTGCTCGTTCTCGGCAGTGCCTGTTTCCGAAACGGCAAACGACCGGCTCCTTCTCCCACAAGGAATGTGCCAGCCCTGAAAGCTGTTGCTGGTCCTCACCTTCCCTTAGTAGCTCACACACAGGAACAACAGCACTAGGGATAAGTGGTTTCCCAGAGATGTCATATCTCATGGTGCTCGTTCACGGCAGAGCCTGTTTCCGAAAAGGCAAACGACCGGCTCCTTCTCCCACAAGGAATGTGCCAGCCCTGAAAGCTGTTGCTGGTCCTCACCTTCCCTTAGTAGCTCACACACAGGAACAACAGCACTAGGGATAAGTGCTTTCCCAGAGATGTCATATCTCATCGTGCTCGTTCACGGCAGAGCCTGTTTCCGAAAAGGCAAACGACCGGCTCCTTCTCTCATAAGGAATGTGCCAGCCCTGAAAGCTGTTGCTGGTCCTCACCTTCCCTTAGTAGCTCACACACAGGAACAACAGCACTAGGGATAAGTGGTTTCCCAGACATGTCATATCTCATGGTGCTCGTTCTCGGCAGAGCCTCTTTCCGAAAAGGCAAACGTCTGGCTATTCCTCCTACGAGGAAGGAGACAGCCCTGAAAGCTGTTGCTGGTCTTCATCTTCCCTTGGTAGCCCACACACAGGAACAACAGCACTAGGGATAAGTGCTTTCCCAGAGATGTCATATCTCATGGTGCTCGTTCTCGGCAGAGCCTGTTTCCGAAAAGGCAAACGTCTGGCTATTCCTTATACGAGGAAGGAGACACCCCTGAAAGCTGTTACTGATCTTCACCTTCCTATGGCGACCTACTCACAGGAACAACAGCACTGGGGATCTGTGCTTTCCCAGAGATGTCATATCTCATGGAGCTCGTTCTCGGCAGAGCCTATTTCCGAAAAGGCAAACGTCTGGCTATTCCTCCTACTAGGAATGTGCCAGCCCTGGAAGCTGTTGCTGGTCTTCACATTCCCTTGGTAGTCCACACACAGGAACAAGAGCACTGGGGATCTGTGCTTTCCCACAGATGTCATATCTCATGGTGCTCGTTCTCGGTAGAGCCTGTTTCCGAAAAGGAAAACGACCGGCTCATTCTCCCACAAGGAATGTGCCAGCCCGGAAAGCTGTTGCTGGCGTTTACCTTCCCTTGGCGACTTACTCACAGGCACAATAGCTCTAGGGATCTGTGCTTTCCCAGAGATGTCATATCTCATGGTGCTCGTTCACGGCAGAGCCTGTTTCCGAAAAGGCAAACGTCTGACTATTCCTTATACGAGGAATGTGCCAGCCCTGAAAGCTGTTGGTGGTCTTCACCTTCCCTTGGCGACCTACTCACAGGCACAACAGCACTGGGGACTGTGCTTTCCCAGAGATGTCATATCTCATGGTGCTCGTTCTCGGCAGAGCCTGTTTCCGAAAAGGCAAACGACCGGCTCCTTCTCCCACAAGGAATGTGCCAGCCCTGAAAGCTGTTGCTGGTCCTCACCTTCCCTTAGTAGCCCACACACAGGAACAACAGCACTGGGGATCTGTGCTTTCCCAGAGATGTCATATCTCATGGTGCTCGTTCTCGGCAGAGCCTGTTTCTGAAAAGGCAAATGTCTGGCTATTCCTCCTACGAGGAAGGAGACAGCCCTGAAAGCTGTTGCTGGTCTTCAGCTTCCCTTGGTAGCCCACACACAGGAACAACAGCACTAGGGATAAGTGCTTTCCCAGAGATGTCATATCTCATGGTGCTCGTTCACGGCAGAGCCTGTTTCCGAAAAGGCAAACGACCGGCTCCTTCTCCCACAAGGAATGTGCAAGCCCTGAAAGCTGTTGCTGGTCTTCACCTTCCCTTGGTGACCTACTCACAGGCACAACAGCACTGGGGATCTGTGCTTTCCCACAGATGTCATATGTTATGGTGCTCGTTCTCGGCAGAGCCTGTTTCCGAAAAGGCAAACGACCGGCTCCTTCTCCCACAAGGAATGTGCCAGCCCTGAAAGCTGTTGCTGGTCCTCACCTTCCCTTAGTAGCTCACACACAGGAACAACAGCACTAGGGATAAGTGGTTTCCCAGAGATGTCATATCTCATGGTGCTCGTTCACGGCAGAGCCTGTTTCCGAAACGGCAAACGACCGGCTCCTTCTCCCACAAGGAATGTGTCAGCCCTGAAAGCCATTGCTGGTCTTCACCTTACCTTGGTAGCCCACACACAGGAACAACAGCACTAGGGATAAGTGCTTTCCCAGAGATGTCATATCTCATCGTGCTCGTTCACGGCAGAGCCTGTTTCCGAAAAGGCAAACGACCGGCTCCTTCTCCCACAAGGAATGTGCAAGCCCTGAAAGCTGTTGCTGGTCTTCACCTTCCCTTGGTGACCTACTCACAGGCACAACAGCACTGGGGATCTGTGCTTTCCCACAGATGTCATATGTCATGGTGCTCGTTCTCGGCAGTGCCCGTTTCCGAAACGGCAAACGACCGGCTCCTTCTCCCACAAGGAATGTGCCAGCCCTGAAAGCTGTTGGTGGTCCTCACCTTCCCTTAGTAGCTCACACACAGGAACAACAGCACTAGGGATAAGTGGTTTCCCAGAGATGTCATATCTCATGGTGCTCGTTCACGGCAGAGCCTGTTTCCGAAAAGGCAAACGACCGGCTCCTTCTCCCACAAGGAATGTGCCAGCCCTGAAAGCCGTTGCTGGTCTTCACCTTACCTTGGTAGCCCACACACAGGAACAACAGCACTAGGGATCTGTGCTTTCCCAGAGATGTCATATCTCATCGTGCTCGTTCACGGCAGAGCCTGTTTCCGAAAAGGCAAACGACCGACTCCTTCTCCCACAAGGAATGTGCCAGCCCTGAAAGCTGTTGCTGGTGTTTACCTTCCCCTGGCGACCTACTCAGAGGCACAACAGCATTGGGGACCTGTGCTTTCCCAGAGATGTCAAATCTCATGGTGCTCGTTCTCGGCAGAGCCTCTTTCCGAAAAGGCAAACGTCTGGCTATTCCTTATGCAAGGAAGGAGACACCCCTGAAAGCTGTTACTGATCTTCACCTTCCTATGGTGACCTACTCACAGGAACAACAGCACTGGGGATCTGTGCTTTCCCACAGATGTCATATCTCATGGTGCTCGTTCTCGGTAGAGCCTGTTTCCGAAAAGGCAAACGACCGACTCATTCTCCCACAAGGAATGTGCCAGCCCTGAAAGCTGTTGGTGGTCTTCACCTTCCCTTGGCGACCTACTCACAGGCACAACAGCACTGGGGATCTGTGCTTTCCCAGAGATGTCATATGTCATGGTGCTCGTTCTCGGCAGTGCCTCTTTCCGAAAAGGCAAACGACCGGCTCATTCTCCCACAAGGAATGTGCCAGCCCTGAAAGCTGTTGCTGGTCCTCACCTTCCCTTAGTAGCCCACACACAGGAACAACAGCACTGGGGATCTGTGCTTTCCCAGAGATGTCATATCTCATGGTGCTCGTTCACGGCAGAGCCTCTTTCCGAAAAGGCAAATGTCTGGTTATTCCTCCTACGAGGAAGGAGACAGCCCTGAAAGCCGTTGCTGGTCTTCATCTTCCCTTGGTAGCCCACACACAGGAACAACAGCACTAGGGATAAGTGCTTTCCCAGAGATGTCATATCTCATGGTGCTCGTTCACGGCAGAGCCTGTTTCCGAAAAGGCAAACGACCGGCTCCTTCTCCCACAAGGAATGTGCAAGCCCTGAAAGCTGTTGCTGGTCGTCACCTTCCCTTGGTGACCTACTCACAGGCACAACAGCACTGGGGATCTGTGCTTTCCCACAGATGTCATATGTCATGGTGCTCGTTCTCGGCAGAGCCTGTTTCCGAAAAGGCAAACGACCGGCTCCTTCTCCCACAAGGAATGTGCCAGCCCTGAAAGCTGTTGCTGGTCCTCACCTTCCCTTAGTAGCTCACACACAGGAACAACAGCACTAGGGATAAGTGCTTTCCCAGACATGTCATATCTCATGGTGCTCGTTCACGGCAGAGCCTGTTTCCGAAAAGGCAAACGACCGGCTCCTTCTCTCATAAGGAAAGTGCCAGCCCTGAAAGCTGTTGCTGGTGTTTACCTTCCCTTGGTGACCTCCTCACAGGAACAACAGCACTGGGGATCTGTGCTTTCCCAGAGATGTCATATCTCATGGTGCTCGTTCTCGGCAGAGCCTCTTTCCGAAAAGGCAAACGTCTGGCTATTCCTCCTACGAGGAAGGAGACAGCCCTGAAAGCTGTTGCTGGTCTTCATCTTCCCTTGGTAGCCCACACACCGGAACAACAGCACTAGGGATGTCTGCTTTCCCAGAGATGTCATATCTCATGGTGCTCGTTCTCGGCAGAGCCTGTTTCTGAAAAGGCAAACGTCTGGCTATTCCTTATACGAGGAAGGAGACACCCCTGAAAGCTGTTGCTGTTCTTCACCTTCCCTTGGCGACCTACTCACAGGCACAACAGCACTGGGGATCTGTGCTTTCCCAGAGATGTCATATCTCATGGTGCTCGCTCTTGGCAGAGCCTGTTTCCGAAAAGGCAAACGACCGGCTCCTTCTCCCACAAGGAATGTGCCAGCCCTGAAAGCTGTTGCTGGTGTTTACCTTCCCCTGGTGACCTACTCACAGGCACAACAGCATTGGGGATCTGTGCTTTCTCAGAGATGTCAAATCTCATGGTGCTCGTTCTCGGCAGAGCCTCTTTCCGAAAAGGCAAACGTCTGGCTATTCCTTATACGAGGAAGGAGACACCCCTGAAAGCTGTTACTGATCTTCACCTTCCTATGGCGACCTACTCACAGGAACAACAGCACTGGGGATCTGTGCTTTCCCAGAGATGTCATATCTCATGGAGCTCGTTCTCGGCAGAGCCTATTTCCGAAAAGGCAAACGTCTGGCTATTCCTCCTACTAGGAATGTGCCAGCCCTGGAAGCTGTTGCTGGTCTTCACATTACCTTGGTAGTCCACACACAGGAACAAGAGCACTGGGGATCTGTGCTTTCCCAGAGATGTCATATGTCATGGTGCTCGTTCTCGGCAGAGCCTGTTTCCGAAAAGGCAAACGACCGGCTCCTTCTCCCACAAGGAATGTGCCAGCCCTGAAAGCTGTTGCTGGTCCTCACCTTCCCTTAGTAGCCCACACACAGGAACAACAGCACTGGGGATCTGTGCTTTCCCAGAGATGTCATATCTCATGGTGCTCGTTCTCGGCAGAGCCTGTTTCCGAAAAGGCAAATGTCTGGCTATTCCTCCTACGAGGAAGGAGAAAGCCCTGAAAGCTGTTGCTGGTCTTCATCTTCCCTTGGTAGCCCACACACAGGAACAACAGCACTAGGAATAAGTGCTTTCCCAGAGATGTCATATCTCATGGTGCTCGTTCACGGCAGAGCCTGTTTCCGAAAAGGCAAACGACCGGCTCCATCTCCCACAAGGAATGTGCCAGCCCTGAAAGCCGTTGCTGGTCTTCACCTTACCTTGGTAGCCCACACACAGGAACAACAGCACTAGGGATAAGTGCTTTCCCAGAGATGTCATATCTCATCGTGCTCGTTCACGGCAGAGCCTGTTTCCGAAAAGGCAAACGACCGGCTCCTACTCCCACAAGGAATGTGCAAGCCCTGAAAGCTGTTGCTGGTCTTCACCTTCCCTTGGCGACCTACTCACAGGCACAACAGCACTAGGGATCTGTGCTTTCCCACAGATGTCATATGTCATGGTGCTCGTTCTCGGCAGAGCCTATTTCCGAAAAGGCAAACGTCTGGCTATTCCTCCTACTAGGAATGTGCCAGCCCTGGAAGCTGTTGCTGGTCTTCACATTCCCTTGGTAGTCCACACACAGGAACAAGAGCACTGGGGATCTGTGCTTTCCCACAGATGTCATATCTCATGGTGCTCGTTCTCGGTAGAGCCTGTTTCCGAAAAGGAAAACGACCGGCTCATTCTCCCACAAGGAATGTGCCAGCCCGGAAAGCTGTTGCTGGTGTTTACCTTCCCTTGGTGACTTACTCACAGGCACAATAGCTCTAGGGATCTGTGCTTTCCCAGAGATGTCATATCTCATGGTGCTCGTTCACGGCAGAGCCTGTTTCCGAAAAGGCAAACGTCTGACTATTCCTTATACAAGTAATGTGCCAGCCCTGAAAGCTGTTGGTGGTCTTCACCTTCCCTTGGCGACGTACCCACAGGCACAACAGCACTGGGGATCTGTGCTTTCCCAGAGATGTCATATGTCATGGTGCTCGTTCTCGGCAGAGCCTGTTTCCGAAAAGGCAAACGACCGGCTCCTTCTCCCACAAGGAATGTGCCAGCCCTGAAAGCTGTTGCTGGTCCTCACCTTCCCTTAGTAGCCCACACACAGGAACAACAGCACTGGTGATCTGTGCTTTCCCAGAGATGTCATATCTCATGGTGCTCGTTCTCGGCAGAGCCTGTTTCTGAAAAGGCAAATGTCTGGCTATTCCTCCTACGAGGAAGGAGACAGCCCTGAAAGCTGTTGCTGGTCTTCATCTTCCCTTGGTAGCCCACACACAGGAACAACAGCACTGGGGATCTGTGCTTTCCCAGAGATGTCATATCTCATGGTGCTCGCTCTTGGCAGAGCCTGTTTCCGAAAAGGCAAACGACCGGCTCCTTCTCCCACAAGGAATGTGCCAGCCCTGAAAGCTGTTGCTGGTGTTTACCTTCCCCTGGTGACCTACTCACAGGCACAACAGCATTGGGGATCTGTGCTTTCTCAGAGATGTCAAATCTCATGGTGCTCGTTCTCGGCAGAGCCTCTTTCCGAAAAGGCAAACGTCTGGCTATTCCTTATACGAGGAAGGAGACACCCCTGAAAGCTGTTACTGATCTTCACCTTCCTATGGCGACCTACTCACAGGAACAACAGCACTGGGGATCTGTGCTTTCCCAGAGATGTCATATCTCATGGAGCTCGTTCTCGGCAGAGCCTATTTCCGAAAAGGCAAACGTCTGGCTATTCCTCCTACTAGGAATGTGCCAGCCCTGGAAGCTGTTGCTGGTCTTCACATTACCTTGGTAGTCCACACACAGGAACAAGAGCACTGGGGATCTGTGAGTTCCCAGAGATGTCATATGTCATGGTGCTCGTTCTCGGCAGAGCCTGTTTCCGAAAAGGCAAACGACCGGCTCCTTCTCCCACAAGGAATGTGCCAGCCCTGAAAGCTGTTGCTGGTCCTCACCTTCCCTTAGTAGCCCACACACAGGAACAACAGCACTGGGGATCTGTGCTTTCCCAGAGATGTCATATCTCATGGTGCTCGTTCTCGGCAGAGCCTGTTTCCGAAAAGGCAAATGTCTGGCTATTCCTCCTACGAGGAAGGAGAAAGCCCTGAAAGCTGTTGCTGGTCTTCATCTTCCCTTGGTAGCCCACACACAGGAACAACAGCACTAGGAATAAGTGCTTTCCCAGAGATGTCATATCTCATGGTGCTCGTTCACGGCAGAGCCTGTTTCCGAAAAGGCAAACGACCGGCTCCATCTCCCACAAGGAATGTGCCAGCCCTGAAAGCCGTTGCTGGTCTTCACCTTACCTTGGTAGCCCACACACAGGAACAACAGCACTAGGGATAAGTGCTTTCCCAGAGATGTCATATCTCATCGTGCTCGTTCACGGCAGAGCCTGTTTCCGAAAAGGCAAACGACCGGCTCCTACTCCCACAAGGAATGTGCAAGCCCTGAAAGCTGTTGCTGGTCTTCACCTTCCCTTGGCGACCTACTCACAGGCACAACAGCACTGGGGATCTGTGCTTTCCCACAGATGTCATATGTCATGGTGCTCGTTCTCGGCAGAGCCTGTTTCCGAAACGGCAAACGACCGGCTCCTTCTCCCACAAGGAATGTGCCAGCCCTGAAAGCTGTTGCTGGTGTTTACCTTCCCTTGGCGACCTACTCACAGGCACAACAGCATTGGGGATCTGTGCTTTCCCAGAGATGTCAAATCTCATGGTGCTCGTTCTCGGCAGAGCCTCTTTCCGAAAAGGCAAACGTCTGGCTATTCCTTATACGAGGAAGGAGACACCCCTGAAAGCTGTTACTGATCTTCACCTTCCTATGGCGACCTACTCACAGGAACAACAGCACTGGGGATCTGTGCTTTCCCAGAGATGTCATATCTCATGGAGCTCGTTCTCGGCAGAGCCTATTTCCGAAAAGGCAAACGTCTGGCTATTCCTCCTACTAGGAATGTGCCAGCCCTGGAAGCTGTTGCTGGTCTTCACATTCCCTTGGTAGTCCACACACAGGAACAAGAGCACTGGGGATCTGTGCTTTCCCACAGATGTCATATCTCATGGTGCTCGTTCTCGGTAGAGCCTGTTTCCGAAAAGGAAAACGACCGGCTCATTCTCCCACAAGGAATGTGCCAGCCCGGAAAGCTGTTGCTGGTGTTTACCTTCCCTTGGTGACTTACTCACAGGCACAATAGCTCTAGGGATCTGTGCTTTCCCAGAGATGTCATATCTCATGGTGCTCGTTCACGGCAGAGCCTGTTTCCGAAAAGGCAAACGTCTGACTATTCCTTATACGAGTAATGTGCCAGCCCTGAAAGCTGTTGGTGGTCTTCACCTTCCCTTGGCGACGTACCCACAGGCACAACAGCACTGGGGATCTGTGCTTTCCCAGAGATGTCATATGTCATGGTGCTCGTTCTCGGCAGAGCCTGTTTCCGAAAAGGCAAACGACCGGCTCCTTCTCCCACAAGGAATGTGCCAGCCCTGAAAGCTGTTGCTGGTCCTCACCTTCCCTTAGTAGCCCACACACAGGAACAACAGCACTGGTGATCTGTGCTTTCCCAGAGATGTCATATCTCATGGTGCTCGTTCTCGGCAGAGCCTGTTTCTGAAAAGGCAAATGTCTGGCTATTCCTCCCACGAGGAAGGAGACAGCCCTGAAAGCTGTTGCTGGTCTTCATCTTCCCTTGGTAGCCCACACACAGGAACAACAGCACTAGGGATAAGTGCTTTCCCTGAGATGTCATATCTCATGGTGCTCGTTCACGGCAGAGCCTGTTTCCGAAAAGGCAAACGACCGGCTCCTTCTCCCACAAGGAATGTGCAAGCCCTGAAAGCTGTTGCTGGTCTTCACCTTCCCTTGGTGACCTACTCACAGGCACAACAGCACTGGGGATCTGTGCTTTCCCACAGATGTCATATGTTATGGTGCTCGTTCTCGGCAGAGCCTGTTTCCGAAAAGGCAAACGACCGGCTCCTTCTCCCACAAGGAATGTGCCAGCCCTGAAAGCTGTTGCTGGTCCTCACCTTCCCTTAGTAGCTCACACACAGGAACAACAGCACTAGGGATAAGTGCTTTCCCAGAGATGTCATATCTCATGGTGCTCGTTCACGGCAGAGCCTGTTTCCGAAACGGCAAACGACCGGCTCCTTCTCCCACAAGGAATGTGCCAGCCCTGAAAGCCGTTGCTGGTCTTCACCTTACCTTGGTAGCCCACACACAGGAACAACAGCACTAGGGATAAGTGCTTTCCCAGAGATGTCATATCTCATGGTGCTCGTTCTCGGCAGAGCCTGTTTCCGAAAAGGCAAATGTCTGGCTATTCCTCCTGCGAGGAAGGAGACAGCCCTGAAAGCTGTTGCTGGTCTTCATCTTCCCTTGGTAGCCCACACACAGGCACAACAGCACTGGGGATCTGTGCTTTCCCACAGATGTCATATGTCATGGTGCTCGTTCTCGGCAGAGCCTGTTTCCGAAAAGGCAAACGACTGGATCCTTCTCCCACAAGGAATGTGCCAGCCCTGAAAGCTGTTGCTGGTCCTCACCTTCCCTTAGTAGCTCACACACAGGAGCAACAGCACTAGGGATAAGTGGTTTCCCAGACATGTCATATCTCATGGTGCTCGTTCACGGCAGAGCCTGTTTCCGAAAAGGCAAACGACCGGCTCCTTCTCTCATAAGGAATGTGCCAGCCCTGAAAGCTGTTGCTGGTGTTTACCTTCCCTTGGTGACCTCCTCACAGGAACAACAGCACTGGGGATCTGTGCTTTCCCAGAGATGTCATATCTCATGGTGCTCGTTCTCGGCAGAGCCTCTTTCCGAAAAGGCAAACGTCTGGCTATTCCTCCTACGAGGAAGGAGATAGCCCTGAAAGCTGTTGCTGGTCTTCATCTTCCCTTGGTAGCCCACACACAGGAACAACAGCACTAGGGATAAGTGCTTTCCCAGAGATGTCATATCTCATGGTGCTCGTTCTCGGCAGAGCCTCTTTCCGAAAAGGCAAACGTCTGGCTATTCCTCCTACGAGGAAGGAGACAGCCCTGAAAGCTGTTGCTGGTCTTCATCTTCCCTTGGTAGTCCACACACAGGAACAACAGCATTAGGGATAAGTGCTTTTCAAAAGATGTCATATCTCATGGCGCTCGTTCTCAGCAGAGCCTGTTTCCGAAAAGGCAAACGTCTGGCTATTCCTTATACGAGGAAGGAGACAGCCCTGAAAGCTGTTGCTGTTCTTCACCTTCCCCTGGCGACCTACTCACAGGCACAACAGCACTGGGGATCTGTGCTTTCCCAGAGATGTCATATCTCATGGTGCTCGCTCTTGGCAGAGCCTGTTTCCGAAAAGGCAAACGACCGGCTCCTTCTCCCACAAGGAATGTGCCAGCCCTGAAAGCTGTTGCTGGTGTTTACCTTCCCCTGGCGACCTACTCACAGGCACAACAGCATTGGGGATCTGTGCTTTCCCAGAGATGTCATATCTCATGGAGCTCGTTCTCGGCAGAGCCTCTTTCCGAAAAGGCAAACGTCTGGCTATTCCTCCTACAAGGAATGTGCCAGCCCTGGAAGCTGTTGCTGGTCTTCACATTCCCTTGGTAGTCCACACACAGGAACAAGAGCACTGGGGATCTGTGCTTTCCCACAGATGTCATATCTCATGGTGCTCGTTCTCGGTAGAGCCTGTTTCCGAAAAGGAAAACGACCGGCTCATTCTCCCACAAGGAATGTGCCAGCCCGGAAAGCTGTTGCTGGTGTTTACCTTCCCTTGGCGACTTACTCACAGGCACAATAGCTCTAGGGATCTGTGCTTTCCCAGAGATGTCATATCTCATGGTGCTCGTTCACGGCAGAGCCTGTTTCCGAAAAGGCAAACGTCTGACTATTCCTTATACGAGGAATGTGCCAGCCCTGAAAGCTGTTGGTGGTCTTCACCTTCCCTTGGCGACCTACGCACAGGCACAACAGCACTGGGGATCTGTGCTTTCCCAGAGATGTCATATCTCATGGTGCTTGTTCTCGGCAGAGCCTGTTTCCGAAAAGGCAAACGACCGGCTCCTTCTCCCAAAAGGAATGTGCCAGCCCTGAAAGCTGTTGCTGGTCCTCACCTTCCCTTAGTAGCCCACACACAGGAACAATAGCACTGGGGATCTGTGCTTTCCCAGAGATGTCATATCTCATGGTGCTCGTTCACGGCAGAGCCCTTTTCCGAAAAGGCAAACGACCGGCTCCTTCTCCCACAAGGAATGTGCAAGCCCTGAAAGCTGTTGCTGGTCTTCACCTTCCCTTGGTGACCTACTCACAGGCACAACAGCACTGGGGATCTGTGCTTTCCCACAGATGTCATATGTTATGGTGCTCGTTCACGGCAGAGCCTGTTTCCGAAAAGGCAAACGACCGGCTCCTTCTCCCACAAGGAATGTGCAAGCCCTGAAAGCTGTTGCTGGTCTTCAACTTCCCTTGGTGACCTACTCACAGGCACAACAGCACTGGGGATCTGTGCTTTCCCACAGATGTCATATGTCATGGTGCTCGTTCTCGGCAGAGCCTGTTTCCGAAAAGGCAAACGACAGGCTCCTTCTCTCATAAGGAATGTGCCAGCCCTGAAAGCTGTTGCTGGTCCTCACCTTCCCTTAGTAGCTCACACACAGGAACAACAGCACTAGGGATAAGTGGTTTCCCAGACATGTCATATCTCATGGTGCTCGTTCACGGCAGAGCCTGTTTCCGAAAAGGCAAACGACCGGCTCCTTCTCTCACAAGGAATGTGCCAGCCCTGAAAGCTGTTGGTGGTCTTCACCTTACCTTGGCGACCTACTCACAGGCACAACAGCACTGGGGATCTGTGCTTTCCCAGAGATTTCATATGTCATGGTGCTCGTTCTCGGCAGAGCCTGTTTCCGAAAAGGCAAACGACCGGCTCCTTCTCCCACAAGGAATGTGCCAGCCCTGAAAGCTGTTGCTGGTCCTCACCTTCCCTTAGTAGCCCACACACAGGAACAACAGCACTGGGGATCTGTGCTTTCCCAGAGATGTCATATCTCATGGTGCACGTTCTCGGCAGAGCCTGTTTCCGAAAAGGCAAATGTCTGGCTATTCCTCCTACGAGGAAGGAGACAGCCCTGAAAGCTGTTGCTGGTCTTCATCTTCCCTTGGTAGCCCACACACAGGAACAACAGCACTAGGGATAAGTGCTTTCCCAGAGATGTCATATCTCATGGTGCTTGTTCACGGCAGAGCCTGTTTCCGAAAAGGCAAACGACCGGCTCCTTCTCCCACAAGGAATGTGCAAGCCCTGAAAGCTGTTGCTGGTCTTCACCTTCCCTTGGTGACCTACTCACAGGCACAACAGCACTGGGGATCTGTGCTTTCCCACAGATGTCATATGTCATGGTGCTCGTTCTCGGCATAGCCTGTTTCCGAAAAGGCAAACGACCGGCTCCTTCTCCCACAAGGAATGTGCCAGCCCTGAAAGCTGTTGCTGGTCCTCACCTTCCCTTAGTAGCTCACACACAGGAACAACAGCACTAGGGATAAGTGGTTTCCCAGAGATGTCATATCTCATGGTGCTCGTTCACGGCAGAGCCTGTTTCCGAAAAGGCAAACGACCGGCTCCTTCTCTCATAAGGAATGTGCCAGCCCTGAAAGCTGTTGCTGGTGTTTACCTTCCCTTGGTGACCTACTCACAGGAACAACAGCACTGGGGATCTGTGCTTTCCCAGAGATGTCATATCTCATGGTGCTCGTTCTCGGCAGAGCCTCTTTCCGAAAAGGCAAACGTCTGGCTATTCCTCCTACGAGGAAGGAGATAGACCTGTAAGCTGTTGCTGGTCTTCATCTTCCCTTGGTAGCCCACACACAGGAACAACAGCACTAGGGATAAGTGCTTTCCCAGAGATGTCATATCTCATGGTGCTCGTTCTCGGCAGAGCCTCTTTCCGAAAAGGCAAACGTCTGGCTATTCCTCCTACGAGGAAGGAGACAGCCCTGAAAGCTGTTGCTGGTCTTCATCTTCCCTTGGTAGCCCACACACAGGAACAACAGCACTAGGGATAAGTGCTTTCCCAGAGATGTCATATCTCATGGTGCTCGTTCTCGGCAGAGCCTGTTTCCGAAAAGGCAAACGTCTGGCTATTCCTTATACGAGGAAGGAGACACCCCTGAAAGCTGTTGCTGTTCTTCACCTTCCCTTGGCGACCTACTCACAGGCACAACAGCACTGGGGATCTGTGCTTTCCCAGAGATGTCATATCTCATGGTGCTCGCTCTTGGCAGAGCCTGTTTCCGAAAAGGCAAACGACCGGCTCCTTCTCCCACAAGGAATGTGCCAGCCCTGAAAGCTGTTGCTGGTGTTTACCTTCCCCTGGTGACCTACTCACAGGCACAACAGCATTGGGGATCTGTGCTTTCCCAGAGATGTCAAATCTCATGGTGCACGTTCTCGGCAGAGCCTCTTTCCGAAAAGGCAAACGTCTGGCTATTCCTTATACGAGGAAGGAGACACCCCTGAAAGCTGTTACTGATCTTCACCTTCCTATGGCGACCTACTCACAGGAACAACAGCACTGGGGATCTGTGCTTTCCCAGAGATGTCATATCTCATGGAGCTCGTTCTCGGCAGAGCCTATTTCCGAAAAGGCAAACGTCTGGCTATTCTTCCTACTAGGAATGTGCCAGCCCTGGAAGCTGTTGCTGGTCTTCACATTCCCTTGGTAGTCCACACACAGGAACAAGAGCACTGGGGATCTGTGCTTTCCCACAGATGTCATATCTCATGGTGCTCGTTCACGGCAGAGCCTGTTTCCGAAAAGGCAAATGTCTGACTATTCCTTATACGAGGAATGTGCCAGCCCTGAAAGCTGTTGGTGGTCTTCACCTTCCCTTGGCGACCTACGCACAGGCACAACAGCACTGGGGATCTGTGCTTTCCCAGAGATGTCATATGTTATGGTGCTCGTTCTCGGCAGAGCCTGTTTCCGAAAAGGCAAACGACCGGCTCCTTCTCCCACAAGGAATGTGCCAGCCCTGAAAGCTGTTGCTGGTCCTCACCTTCCCTTAGTAGCCCACACACAGGAACAACAGCACTAGGGATAAGTGGTTTCCCAGAGATGTCATATCTCATGGTGCTCGTTCACGGCAGAGCCTGTTTCCGAAAAGGCAAACGACAGGCTCCTTCTCCCACAAGGAATGTGCCAGCCCTGAAAGCCGTTGCTGGTCTTCACCTTACCTTGGTAGCCCACACACAGGAACAACAGCAATAGGGATAAGTGCTTTCCCAGAGATGTCATATCTCATCGTGCTCGTTCACGGCAGAGCCTGTTTCCGAAAAGGCAAACGACCGGCTCCTTCTCCCACAAGGAATGTGCAAGCCCTGAAAGCTGTTGCTGGTCTTCACCTTCCCTTGGTGACCTACTCACAGGCACAACAGCACTGGGGATCTGTGCTTTCCCACAGATGTCATATGTCATGGTGCTCGTTCTCGGCAGAGCCTGTTTCCGAAAAGGCAAACGACCGGCTCCTTCTCTCATAAGGATTGTGCCAGCCCTGAAAGCTGTTGCTGGTGTTTACCTTCCCTTGGTGACCTACTCACAGGAACAACAGCACTGGGGATCTGTGCTTTCCCAGAGATGTCATATCTCATGGTGCTCGTTCTCGGCAGAGCCTCTTTCCGAAAAGGAAAACGTCTGGCTATTCCTCCTACGAGGAAGGAGATAGACCTGTAAGCTGTTGCTGGTCTTCATCTTCCCTTGGTAGCCCACACACAGGAACAACAGCACTAGGGATAAGTGCTTTCCCAGAGATGTCATATCTCATGGTGCTCGTTCTCGGCAGAGCCTGTTTCCGAAAAGGCAAACGTCTGGCTATTCCTCCTACGAGGAAGGAGACAGCCCTGAAAGCTGTTGCTGGTCTTCACCTTCCCTTGGCGACCCACTCACAGGCACAACAGCACTGGGGATCTGTGCTTTCCCAGAGATGTCATATCTCATGGTGCTCGCTCTTGGCAGAGCCTGTTTCCGAAAAGGCAAACGACCGGCTCCTTCTCCCACAAGGAATGTGCCAGCCCTGAAAGCTGTTGCTGGTGTTTACCTTCCCCTGGCGACCTACTCACAGGCACAACAGCATTGGGGATCTGTGCTTTCCCAGAGATGTCAAATCTCATGGTGCTCGTTCTCGGCAGAGCCTCTTTCCGAAAAGGCAAACGACTGGCTATTCCTTATACGAGGAAGGAGACACCCGTGAAAGCTGTTGCTGTTCTTCACCTTCCCTTGGCGACCTACTCGCAGGCACAACAGCACTGGGGATCTGTGCTTTCCCAGAGATGTCATATCTCATGGTGCTCGCTCTTGGCAGAGCCTGTTTCCGAAAAGGCAAACGACCGGCTCCTTCTCTCATAAGGAATGTGCCAGCTCTGAAAGCTGTTGCTGGTGTTTACCTTCCCTTGGTGACCTACTCACAGGAACAACAGCACTGGGGATCTGTGCTTTCCCAGAGATGTCATATCCCATGGTGCTCGTTCTCGGCAGAGCCTCTTTCCGAAAAGTCAAACGTCTGGCTATTCCTCCTACGAGGAAGGAGATAGCCCTGAAAGCTGTTGCTGGTCTTCATCTTCCCTTGGTAGCCCACACACAGGAACAACAGCACTAGGGATAAGTGCTTTCCCACAGATGTCATATCTCATGGTGCTCGTTCACGGCAGAGCCCTTTTCCGAAAAGGCAAACGACCGGCTCCTTCTCCCACAAGGAATGTGCAAGCCCTGAAAGCTGTTGCTGGTCTTCACCTTCCCTTGGTGACCTACTCACAGGCACAACAGCACTGGGGATCTGTGCTTTCCCACAGATGTCATATGTTATGGTGCTCGTTCACGGCAGAGCCTGTTTCCGAAAAGGCAAACGACCGGCTCCTTCTCCCACAAGGAATGTGCCAGCCCTGAAAGCTGTTGCTGGTCCTCACCTTCCCTTAGTAGCTCACACACAGGAACAACAGCACTAGGGATAAGTGGTTTCCCAGAGATGTCATATCTCATGGTGCTCGTTCACGGCAGAGCCTGTTTCCGAAAAGGCAAACGACCGGCTCCTTCTCCCACAAGGAATGTGCCAGCCCTGAAAGCCGTTGCTGGTCTTCACCTTACCTTGGTAGCCCACACACAGGAACAACAGCACTAGGGATAAGTGCTTTCCCAGAGATGTCATATCTCATCGTGCTCGTTCACGGCAGAGCCTGTTTCCGAAAAGGCAAACGACCGGCTCCTTCTCCCACAAGGAATGTGCAAGCCCTGAAAGCTGTTGCTGGTCTTCAACTTCCCTTGGTGACCTACTCACAGGCACAACAGCACTGGGGATCTGTGCTTTCCCACAGATGTCATATGTCATGGTGCTCGTTCTCGGCAGAGCCTGTTTCCGAAAAGGCAAACGACAGGCTCCTTCTCTCATAAGGAATGTGCCAGCCCTGAAAGCTGTTGCTGGTCCTCACCTTCCCTTAGTAGCTCACACACAGGAACAACAGCACTAGGGATAAGTGGTTTCCCAGACATGTCATATCTCATGGTGCTCGTTCACGGCAGAGCCTGTTTCCGAAAAGGCAAACGACCGGCTCCTTCTCTCACAAGGAATGTGCCAGCCCTGAAAGCTGTTGGTGGTCTTCACCTTACCTTGGCGACCTACTCACAGGCACAACAGCACTGGGGATCTGTGCTTTCCCAGAGATTTCATATGTCATGGTGCTCGTTCTCGGCAGAGCCTGTTTCCGAAAAGGCAAACGACCGGCTCCTTCTCCCACAAGGAATGTGCCAGCCCTGAAAGCTGTTGCTGGTCCTCACCTTCCCTTAGTAGCCCACACACAGGAACAACAGCACTGGGGATCTGTGCTTTCCCAGAGATGTCATATCTCATGGTGCACGTTCTCGGCAGAGCCTGTTTCCGAAAAGGCAAATGTCTGGCTATTCCTCCTACGAGGAAGGAGACAGCCCTGAAAGCTGTTGCTGGTCTTCATCTTCCCTTGGTAGCCCACACACAGGAACAACAGCACTAGGGATAAGTGCTTTCCCAGAGATGTCATATCTCATGGTGCTTGTTCACGGCAGAGCCTGTTTCCGAAAAGGCAAACGACCGGCTCCTTCTCCCACAAGGAATGTGCAAGCCCTGAAAGCTGTTGCTGGTCTTCACCTTCCCTTGGTGACCTACTCACAGGCACAACAGCACTGGGGATCTGTGCTTTCCCACAGATGTCATATGTCATGGTGCTCGTTCTCGGCATAGCCTGTTTCCGAAAAGGCAAACGACCGGCTCCTTCTCCCACAAGGAATGTGCCAGCCCTGAAAGCTGTTGCTGGTCCTCACCTTCCCTTAGTAGCTCACACACAGGAACAACAGCACTAGGGATAAGTGCTTTCCCAGAGATGTCATATCTCATGGTGCTCGTTCACGGCAGAGCCTGTTTCCGAAAAGGCAAACGACCGGCTCCTTCTCTCATAAGGAATGTGCCAGCCCTGAAAGCTGTTGCTGGTGTTTACCTTCCCTTGGTGACCTACTCACAGGAACAACAGCACTGGGGATCTGTGCTTTCCCAGAGATGTCATATCTCATGGTGCTCGTTCTCGGCAGAGCCTCTTTCCGAAAAGGCAAACGTCTGGCTATTCCTCCTACGAGGAAAGAGATAGACCTGTAAGCTGTTGCTGGTCTTCATCTTCCCTTGGTAGCCCACACACAGGAAGAACAGCACTAGGGATAAGTGCTTTCCCAGAGATGTCATATCTCATGGTGCTCGTTCTCGGCAGAGCCTCTTTCCGAAAAGGCAAACGTCTGGCTATTCCTCCTACGAGGAAGGAGATAGCCCTGAAAGCTGTTGCTGGTCTTCATCTTCCCTTGGTAGCCCACACACAGGAACAACAGCACTAGGGATAAGTGCTTTCCCAGAGATGTCATATCTCATGGTGCTCGTTCTCGGCAGAGCCTGTTTCCGAAAAGGCAAACGTCTGGCTATTCCTTATACGAGGAAGGAGACACCCCTGAAAGCTGTTGCTGTTCTTCACCTTCCCTTGGCGACCTACTCACAGGCACAACAGCACTGGGGATCTGTGCTTTCCCAGAGATGTCATATCTCATGGTGCTCGCTCTTGGCAGAGCCTGTTTCCGAAAAGGCAAACGACCGGCTCCTTCTCCCACAAGGAATGTGCCAGCCCTGAAAGCTGTTGCTGGTGTTTACCTTCCCCTGGTGACCTACTCACAGGCACAACAGCATTGGGGATCTGTGCTTTCCCAGAGATGTCAAATCTCATGGTGCACGTTCTCGGCAGAGCCTCTTTCCGAAAAGGCAAACGTCTGGCTATTCCTTATACGAGGAAGGAGACACCCCTGAAAGCTGTTACTGATCTTCACCTTCCTATGGCGACCTACTCACAGGAACAACAGCACTGGGGATCTGTGCTTTCCCAGAGATGTCATATCTCATGGAGCTCGTTCTCGGCAGAGCCTATTTCCGAAAAGGCAAACGTCTGGCTATTCCTCCTACTAGGAATGTGCCAGCCCTGGAAGCTGTTGCTGGTCTTCACATTCCCTTGGTAGTCCACACACAGGAACAAGAGCACTGGGGATCTGTGCTTTCCCACAGATGTCATATCTCATGGTGCTCGTTCACGGCAGAGCCTGTTTCCGAAAAGGCAAACGTCTGACTATTCCTTATACGAGGAATGTGCCAGCCCTGAAAGCTGTTGGTGGTCTTCACCTTCCCTTGGCGACCTACGCACAGGCACAACAGCACTGGGGATCTGTGCTTTCCCAGAGATGTCATATGTTATGGTGCTCGTTCTCGGCAGAGCCTGTTTCCGAAAAGGCAAACGACCGGCTCCTTCTCCCACAAGGAATGTGCCAGCCCTGAAAGCTGTTGCTGGTCCTCACCTTCCCTTAGTAGCCCACACACAGGAACAACAGCACTAGGGATAAGTGGTTTCCCAGAGATGTCATATCTCATGGTGCTCGTTCACGGCAGAGCCTGTTTCCGAAAAGGCAAACGACCGGCTCCTTCTCCCACAAGGAATGTGCCAGCCCTGAAAGCCGTTGCTGGTCTTCACCTTACCTTGGTAGCCCACACACAGGAACAACAGCAATAGGGATAAGTGCTTTCCCAGAGATGTCATATCTCATCGTGCTCGTTCACGGCAGAGCCTGTTTCCGAAAAGGCAAACGACCGGCTCCTTCTCCCACAAGGAATGTGCAAGCCCTGAAAGCTGTTGCTGGTCTTCACCTTCCCTTGGTGACCTACTCACAGGCACAACAGCACTGGGGATCTGTGCTTTCCCACAGATGTCATATGTCATGGTGCTCGTTCTCGGCAGAGCCTGTTTCCGAAAAGGCAAACGACCGGCTCCTTCTCTCATAAGGATTGTGCCAGCCCTGAAAGCTGTTGCTGGTGTTTACCTTCCCTTGGTGACCTACTCACAGGAACAACAGCACTGGGGATCTGTGCTTTCCCAGAGATGTCATATCTCATGGTGCTCGTTCTCGGCAGAGCCTCTTTCCGAAAAGGCAAACGTCTGGCTATTCCTCCTACGAGGAAGGAGATAGACCTGTAAGCTGTTGCTGGTCTTCATCTTCCCTTGGTAGCCCACACACAGGAACAACAGCACTAGGGATAAGTGCTTTCCCAGAGATGTCATATCTCATGGTGCTCGTTCTCGGCAGAGCCTGTTTCCGAAAAGGCAAACGTCTGGCTATTCCTCCTACGAGGAAGGAGACAGCCCTGAAAGCTGTTGCTGGTCTTCACCTTCCCTTGGCGACCCACTCACAGGCACAACAGCACTGGGGATCTGTGCTTTCCCAGAGATGTCATATCTCATGGTGCTCGCTCTTGGCAGAGCCTGTTTCCGAAAAGGCAAACGACCGGCTCCTTCTCCCACAAGGAATGTGCCAGCCCTGAAAGCTGTTGCTGGTGTTTACCTTCCCCTGGCGACCTACTCACAGGCACAACAGCATTGGGGATCTGTGCTTTCCCAGAGATGTCAAATCTCATGGTGCTCGTTCTCGGCAGAGCCTCTTTCCGAAAAGGCAAACGACTGGCTATTCCTTATACGAGGAAGGAGACACCCGTGAAAGCTGTTGCTGTTCTTCACCTTCCCTTGGCGACCTACTCGCAGGCACAACAGCACTGGGGATCTGTGCTTTCCCAGAGATGTCATATCTCATGGTGCTCGCTCTTGGCAGAGCCTGTTTCCGAAAAGGCAAACGACCGGCTCCTTCTCTCATAAGGAATGTGCCAGCTCTGAAAGCTGTTGCTGGTGTTTACCTTCCCTTGGTGACCTACTCACAGGAACAACAGCACTGGGGATCTGTGCTTTCCCAGAGATGTCATATCCCATGGTGCTCGTTCTCGGCAGAGCCTCTTTCCGAAAAGTCAAACGTCTGGCTATTCCTCCTACGAGGAAGGAGATAGCCCTGAAAGCTGTTGCTGGTCTTCATCTTCCCTTGGTAGCCCACACACAGGAACAACAGCACTAGGGATAAGTGCTTTCCCACAGATGTCATATATCATGGTGCTCGTTCTCGGTAGAGCCTGTTTCCGAAAAGGAAAACGACCGGCTCATTCTCCCACAAGGAATGTGCCAGCCCGGAAAGCTGTTGCTGGCGTTTACCTTCCCTTGGCGACTTACTCACAGGCACAATAGCTCTAGGGATCTGTGCTTTCCCAGAGATGTCATATCTCATGGTGCTCGTTCACGGCAGAGCCTGTTTCCGAAAAGGCAAACGTCTGACTATTCCTTATACGAAGAATGTGCCAGCCCTGAAAGCTGTTGGTGGTCTTCACCTTCCCTTGGCGACCTACTCACAGGCACAACAGCACTGGGGATCTGTGCTTTCCCAGAGATGTCATATCTCATGGTGCTCGTTCTCGGCAGAGCCTGTTTCCGCAAAGGCAAACGACCGGCTCCTTCTCCCACAAGGAATGTGCCAGCCCGGAAAGCTGTTGGTGGTCTTCACCTTCCCTTGGCGACCTACTCACAGGCACAACAGCACTGGGGATCTGTGCTTTCCCAGAGATGTCATATCTCATGGTGCTCGTTCTCGGCATAGCCTCTTTCCGAAAAGGCAAACGTCTGGCTATTCCTCCTACGAGGAAGGAGATAGCCCTGAAAGCTGTTGCTGGTCTTCATCTTCCCTTGGTAGCCCACACACAGGAACAACAGCACTGGGGATCTGTGCTTTCCCAGAGATGTCATATCTCATGGTGCTCGTTCTCGGCAGAGCCTGTTTCCGAAAAGGCAAATGTCTGGCTATTCCTCCTACGAGGAAGGAGACAGCCCTGAAAGCTGTTGCTGGTCTTTATCTTCCCTTGGTAGCCCACTCACAGGAACAACAGCACTAGGGATAAGTGCTTTCCCAGAGATGTCATATCTCATCGTGCTCGTTCACGGCAGAGCCTGTTTCCGAAAAGGCAAACGACCGGCTCCTTCTCCCACAAGGAATGTGCAAGCCCTGAAAGCCGTTGCTGGTCTTCACCTTACCTTGGTAGCCCACACACAGGAACAACAGCACTAGGGATAAGTGCTTTCCCAGAGATGTCATATCTCATCGTGCTCGTTCACGGCAGAGCCTGTTTCCGAAAAGGCAAACAACCGGCTCCTTCTCCCACAAGGAATGTGCAAGCCCTGAAAGCTGTTGCTGGTCTTCACCTTCCCTTGGTGACCTACTCACAGGCACAACAGCACTGGGGATCTGTGCTTTCCCACAGATGTCATATGTCATGGTGCTCGTTCTCGGCAGAGCCTGTTTCCAAAAAGGCAAACGACCGGCTCCTTCTCCCACAAGGAATGTGCCAGCCCTGAAAGCTGTTGCTGGTCCTCACCTTCCCTTAGTAGCTCACACACAGGAACAACAGCACTAGGGATAAGTGCTTTCCCAGAGATGTCATATCTCATGGTGCTCGTTCACGGCAGAGCCTGTTTCCGAAAAGGCAAACGACCGGCTCCTTCTCTCATAAGGAATGTGCCAGCCCTGAAAGCTGTTGCTGGTGTTTACCTTCCCTTGGTGACCTACTCACAGGAACAACAGCACTGGGGATCTGTGCTTTCCCAGAGATGTCATATCTCATGGTGCTCGTTCTCGGCAGAGCCTCTTTCCGAAAAGGCAAACGTCTGGCTATTCCTCCTACGAGGAAGGAGACAGCCCTGAAAGCTGTTGCTGGTCTTCATCTTCCCTTGGTAGCCCACACACAGGAACAACAGCATTAGGGATAAGTGCTTTCCAAAAGATGTCATATCTCATGGCGCTCGTTCTCGGCAGAGCCTGTTTCCGAAAAGGCAAACGACCGGCTCCTTCTCCCAAAAGGAATGTGCCAGCCCTGAAAGCTGTTGCTGGTCCTCACCTTCCCTTAGTAGCCCACACACAGGAACAACAGCACTGGGGATCTGTGCTTTCCCAGAGATGTCATATCTCATGGTGCTCGTTCACGGCAGAGCCCTTTTCCGAAAAGGCAAACGACCGGCTCCTTCTCCCACAAGGAATGTGCAAGCCCTGAAAGCTGTTGCTGGTCTTCACCTTCCCTTGGTGACCTACTCACAGGCACAACAGCACTGGGGATCTGTGCTTTCCCACAGATGTCATATGTTATGGTGCTCGTTCACGGCAGAGCCTGTTTCCGAAAAGGCAAACGACCGGCTCCTTCTCCCACAAGGAATGTGCCAGCCCTGAAAGCTGTTGCTGGTCCTCACCTTCCCTTAGTAGCTCACACACAGGAACAACAGCACTAGGGATAAGTGGTTTCCCAGAGATGTCATATCTCATGGTGCTCGTTCACGGCAGAGCCTGTTTCCGAAAAGGCAAACGACCGGCTCCTTCTCCCACAAGGAATGTGCCAGCCCTGAAAGCCGTTGCTGGTCTTCACCTTACCTTGGTAGCCCACACACAGGAACAACAGCACTAGGGATAAGTGCTTTCCCAGAGATGTCATATCTCATCGTGCTCGTTCACGGCAGAGCCTGTTTCCGAAAAGGCAAACGACCGGCTCCTTCTCCCACAAGGAATGTGCAAGCCCTGAAAGCTGTTGCTGGTCTTCAACTTCCCTTGGTGACCTACTCACAGGCACAACAGCACTGGGGATCTGTGCTTTCCCACAGATGTCATATGTCATGGTGGTCGTTCTCGGCAGAGCCTGTTTCCGAAAAGGCAAACGACAGGCTCCTTCTCTCATAAGGAATGTGCCAGCCCTGAAAGCTGTTGCTGGTCCTCACCTTCCCTTAGTAGCTCACACACAGGAACAACAGCACTAGGGATAAGTGGTTTCCCAGACATGTCATATCTCATGGTGCTCGTTCACGGCAGAGCCTGTTTCCGAAAAGGCAAACGACCGGATCCTTCTCTCACAAGGAATGTGCCAGCCCTGAAAGCTGTTGGTGGTCTTCACCTTCCCTTGGCGACCTACTCACAGGCACAACAGCACTGGGGATCTGTGCTTTCCCAGAGATTTCATATGTCATGGTGCTCGTTCTCGGCAGAGCCTGTTTCCGAAAAGGCAAACGACCGGCTCCTTCTCCCACAAGGAATGTGCCAGCCCTGAAAGCTGTTGCTGGTCCTCACCTTCCCTTAGTAGCCCACACACAGGAACAACAGCACTGGGGATCTGTGCTTTCCCAGAGATGTCATATCTCATGGTGCTCGTTCTCGGCAGAGCCTGTTTCCGAAAAGGCAAATGTCTGGCTATTCCTCCTACGAGGAAGGAGACAGCCCTGAAAGCTGTTGCTGGTCTTCATCTTCCCTTGGTAGCCCACACACAGGAACAACAGCACTAGGGATAAGTGCTTTCCCAGAGATGTCATATCTCATGGTGCTTGTTCACGGCAGAGCCTGTTTCCGAAAAGGCAAACGACCGGCTCCTTCTCCCACAAGGAATGTGCAAGCCCTGAAAGCTGTTGCTGGTCTTCACCTTCCCTTGGTGACCTACTAACAGGCACAACAGCACTGGGGATCTGTGCTTTCCCACAGATGTCATATGTCATGGTGCTCGTTCTCGGCAGAGCCTGTTTCCGAAAAGGCAAACGACCGGCTCCTTCTCCCACAAGGAATGTGCCAGCCCTGAAAGCTGTTGCTGGTCCTCACCTTCCCTTAGTAGCTCACACACAGGAACAACAGCACTAGGGATAAGTGCTTTCCCAGAGATGTCATATCTCATGGTGCTCGTTCACGGCAGAGCCTGTTTCCGAAAAGGCAAACGACCGGCTCCTTCTCTCATAAGGAATGTGCCAGCCCTGAAAGCTGTTGCTGGTGTTTACCTTCCCTTGGTGACCTACTCACAGGAACAACAGCACTGGGGATCTGTGCTTTCCCAGAGATGTCATATCTCATGGTGCTCGTTCTCGGCAGAGCCTCTTTCCGAAAAGGCAAACGTCTGGCTATTCCTCCTACGAGGAAGGAGATAGACCTGTAAGCTGTTGCTGGTCTTCATCTTCCCTTGGTAGCCCACACACAGGAACAACAGCACTAGGGATAAGTGCTTTCCCAGAGATGTCATATCTCATGGTGCTCGTTCTCGGCAGAGCCTCTTTCCGAAAAGGCAAACGTCTGGCTATTCCTCCTACGAGGAAGGAGATAGCCCTGAAAGCTGTTGCTGGTCTTCATCTTCCCTTGGTAGCCCACACACAGGAACAACAGTACTAGGGATAAGTGCTTTCCCAGAGATGTCATATCTCATGGAGCTCGTTCTCGGCAGAGCCTATTTCCAAAAAGGCAAACGTCTGGCTATTCCTCCTACTAGGAATGTGCCAGCCCTGGAAGCTGTTGCTGGTCTTCACATTCCCTTGGTAGTCCACACACAGGAACAAGAGCACTGGGGATCTGTGCTTTCCCACAGATGTCATATCTCATGGTGCTCGTTCTCGGTAGAGCCTGTTTCCGAAAAGGAAAACGACCGGCTCATTCTCCCACAAGGAATGTGCCAGCCTGGAAAGCTGTTGCTGGCGTTTACCTTCCCTTGGCGACTTACTCACAGGCACAATAGCTCTAGGGATCTGTGCTTTCCCAGAGATGTCATATCTCATGGTGCTCGTTCACGGCAGAGCCTGTTTCCGAAAAGGCAAACGTCTGACTATTCCTTATACGAGGAATGTGCCAGCCCTGAAAGCTGTTGGTGGTCTTCACCTTCCCTTGGTGACCTACGCACAGGCACAACAGCACTGGGGATCTGTGCTTTCCCAGAGATGTCATATGTTATGGTGCTCGTTCTCGGCAGAGCCTGTTTCCGAAAAGGCAAACGACCGGCTCCTTCTCCCATAAGGAATGTGCCAGCCCTGAAAGCTGTTGCTGGTCCTCACCTTCCCTTAGTAGCCCACACACAGGAACAACAGCACTGGTGATCTGTGCTTTCCCAGAGATGTCATATCTCATGGTGCTCGTTCACGGCAGAGTCTGTTTCCGAAAAGGCAAACGACCGGCTCCTTCTCCCACAAGGAATGTGCCAGCCCTGAAAGCCGTTGCTGGTCTTCACCTTACCTTGGTAGCCCACACACAGGAACAACAGCAATAGGGATAAGTGCTTTCCCAGAGATGTCATATCTCATCGTGCTCGTTCACGGCAGAGCCTGTTTCCGAAAAGGCAAACGACCGGCTCCTTCTCCCACAAGGAATGTGCAAGCCCTGAAAGCTGTTGCTGGTCTTCACCTTCCCTTGGTGACCTACTCACAGGCACAACAGCACTGGGGATCTGTGCTTTCCCACAGATGTCATATGTCATGGTGCTCGTTCTCGGCAGAGCCTGTTTCCGAAAAGGCAAACGACCGGCTCCTTCTCCCACAAGGAATGTGCCAGCCCTGAAAGCTGTTGCTGGTCCTCACCTTCCCTTAGTAGCTCACACACAGGAACAACAGCACTAGGGATAAGTGCTTTCCCAGAGATGTCATATCTCATGGTGCTCGTTCACGGCAGAGCCTGTTTCCGAAAAGGCAAACGACCGGCTCCTTCTCTCATAAGGATTGTGCCAGCCCTGAAAGCTGTTGCTGGTGTTTACCTTCCCTTGGTGACCTACTCACAGGAACAACAGCACTGGGGATCTGTGCTTTCCCAGAGATGTCATATCTCATGGTGCTCGTTCTCGGCAGAGCCTCTTTCCGAAAAGGCAAACGTCTGGCTATTCCTCCTACGAGGAAGGAGATAGACCTGTAAGCTGTTGCTGGTCTTCATCTTCCCTTGGTAGCCCACACACAGGAACAACAGCACTAGGGATAAGTGCTTTCCCAGAGATGTCATATCTCATGGTGCTCGTTCTCGGCAGAGCCTGTTTCCGAAAAGGCAAACGTCTGGCTATTCCTCCTACGAGGAAGGAGACAGCCCTGAAAGCTGTTGCTGGTCTTCACCTTCCCTTGGCGACCCACTCACAGGCACAACAGCACTGGGGATCTGTGCTTTCCCAGAGATGTCATATCTCATGGTGCTCGCTCTTGGCAGAGCCTGTTTCCGAAAAGGCAAACGACCGGCTCCTTCTCCCACAAGGAATGTGCCAGCCCTGAAAGCTGTTGCTGTGTTTACCTTCCCCTGGCGACCTACTCACAGGCACAACAGCATTGGGGATCTGTGCTTTCCCAGAGATGTCAAATCTCATGGTGCTCGTTCTCGGCAGAGCCTCTTTCCGAAAAGGCAAACGACTGGCTATTCCTTATACGAGGAAGGAGACACCCGTGAAAGCTGTTGCTGTTCTTCACCTTCCCTTGGCGACCTACTCGCAGGCACAACAGCACTGGGGATCTGTGCTTTCCCAGAGATGTCATATCTCATGGTGCTCGCTCTTGGCAGAGCCTGTTTCCGAAAAGGCAAACGACCGGCTCCTTCTCTCATAAGGAATGTGCCAGCTCTGAAAGCTGTTGCTGGTGTTTACCTTCCCTTGGTGACCTACTCACAGGAACAACAGCACTGGGGATCTGTGCTTTCCCAGAGATGTCATATCCCATGGTGCTCGTTCTCGGCAGAGCCTCTTTCCGAAAAGTCAAACGTCTGGCTATTCCTCCTACGAGGAAGGAGATAGCCCTGAAAGCTGTTGCTGGTCTTCATCTTCCCTTGGTAGCCCACACACAGGAACAACAGCACTAGGGATAAGTGCTTTCCCACAGATGTCATATCTCATGGTGCTCGTTCTCGGTAGAGCCTGTTTCCGAAAAGGAAAACGACCGGCTCATTCTCCCACAAGGAATGTGCCAGCCCGGAAAGCTGTTGCTGGCGTTTACCTTCCCTTGGCGACTTACTCACAGGCACAATAGCTCTAGGGATCTGTGCTTTCCCAGAGATGTCATATCTCATGGTGCTCGTTCACGGCAGAGCCTGTTTCCGAAAAGGCAAACGTCTGGCTATTCCTGCTACGAGGAATGTGCCAGCCCTGAAAGCTGTTGGTGGTCTTCACCTTCCCTTGGCGACCTACTCACAGGCACAACAGCACTGGGGATCTGTGCTTTCCCAGAGATGTCATATCTCATGGTGCTCGTTCTCGGCAGAGCCTGTTTCCGCAAAGGCAAACGACCGGCTCCTTCTCCCACAAGGAATGTGCCAGCCCTGAAAGCTGTTGCTGGTCTTCACCTTCCCTTGGCGACCTACTCACAGGCACAACAGCACTGGGGATCTGTGCTTTCCCAGAGATGTCATATCTCATGGTGCTCGTTCTCGGCATAGCCTCTTTCCGAAAAGGCAAACGTCTGGCTATTCCTCCTACGAGGAAGGAGATAGCCCTGAAAGCTGTTGCTGGTCTTCATCTTCCCTTGGTAGCCCACACACAGGAACAACAGCACTGGGGATCTGTGCTTTCCCAGAGATGTCATATCTCATGGTGCTCGTTCTCGGCAGAGCCTGTTTCCGAAAAGGCAAATGTCTGGCTATTCCTCCTACGAGGAAGGAGACAGCCCTGAAAGCTGTTGCTGGTCTTTATCTTCCCTTGGTAGCCCACACACAGGAACAACAGCACTAGGGATAAGTGCTTTCCCAGAGATGTCATATCTCATGGTGCTCGTTCACGGCAGAGCCTGTTTCCGAAAAGGCAAACGACCGGCTCTTTCTCCCACAAGGAATGTGCCAGCCCTGAAAGCCGTTGCTGGTCTTCACCTTACCTTGGTAGCCCACACACAGGAACAACAGCACTAGGGATAAGTGCTTTCCCAGAGATGTCATATCTCATCGTGCTCGTTCACGGCAGAGCCTGTTTCCGAAAAGGCAAACGACCGGCTCCTTCTCCCACAAGGAATGTGCAAGCCCTGAAAGCTGTTGCTGGTCTTCACCTTCCCTTGGTGACCTACTCACAGGCACAACAGCACTGGGGATCTGTGCTTTCCCACAGATGTCATATGTCATGGTGCTCGTTCTCGGCAGAGCCTGTTTCCAAAAAGGCAAACGACCGGCTCCTTCTCCCACAAGGAATGTGCCAGCCCTGAAAGCTGTTGCTGGTCCTCACCTTCCCTTAGTAGCTCACACACAGGAACAACAGCACTAGGGATAAGTGCTTTCCCAGAGATGTCATATCTCATGGTGCTCGTTCACGGCAGAGCCTGTTTCCGAAAAGGCAAACAACCGGCTCCTTCTCCCACAAGGAATGTGCCAGCCCTGAAAGCCGTTGCTGGTCTTCACCTTACCTTGGTAGCCCACACACAGGAACAACAGCACTAGGGATAAGTGCTTTCCCAGAGATGTCATATCTCATGGTGCTCGTTCACGGCAGAGCCTGTTTCCGAAAAGGCAAACGACCGGCTCCTTCTCCCACAAGGAATGTGCCAGCCCTGAAAGATGTTGCTGGTGTTTACCTTCCCCTGGCGACCTACTCACAGGCACAACAGCATTGGGGATCTGTGCTTTCTCAGAGATGTCAAATCTCATGGTGCTCGTTCTCGGCAGAGCCTCTTTCAGAAAAGGCAAACCTCTGGCTATTCCTTATACGAGGAAGGAGACACCCCTGAAAGCTGTTACTGATCTTCACCTTCCTATGGCGACCTACTCACAGGCACAACAGCACTGGGGATCTGTGCTTTCCCAGAGATGTCATATCTCATGGAGCTCGTTCTCGGCAGAGCCTATTTCCGAAAAGGCAAACGTCTGGCTATTCCTCCTACGAGGAAGGAGACACCCCTGAAAGCTGTTGCTGTTCTTCACCTTCCCTTGGCGACCTACTCACAGGCACAACAGCACTGGGGATAAGTGCTTTCCCAGAGATGTCATATCTCATGGTGCTCGTTCTCGGCAGAGCCTGTTTCCGAAAAGGCAAACGTCTGGCTATTCCTCCTACTAGGAATGTGCCAGCCCTGGAAGCTGTTGCTGGTCTTCACATTCCCTTGGTAGTCCACACACAGGAAAAAGAGCACTGGGGATCTGTGCTTTCCCACAGATGTCATATCTCATGGTGCTCGTTCTCGGTAGAGCCTGTTTCCGAAAAGGAAAACGACCGGCTCATTCTCCCACAAGGAATGTGCCAGCCCGGAAAGCTGTTGCTGGCGTTTACCTTCCCTTGGCGACTTACTCACAGGCACAATAGCTCTAGGGATCTGTGCTTTCCCAGAGATGTCATATCTCATGGTGCTCGTTCTCGGCAGAGCCTGTTTCCGAAAAGGCAAACGTCTGACTATTCCTTATACGAGGAATGTGCCAGCCCTGAAAGCTGTTGGTGGTCTTCACCTTCCCTTGGCGACCTACTCACAGGCACAACAGCACTGGGGATCTGTGCTTTCCCAGAGATGTCATATGTCATGGTGCTCGTTCTCGGCAGAGCCTGTTTCCGAAAAGGCAAACGACCGGCTCCTTCTCCCACAAGGAATGTGCCAGCCCTGAAAGCTGTTGCTGGTCCTCACCTTCCCTTAGTAGCTCACACACAGGAACAACAGCACTAGGGATAAGTGGTTTCCCAGAGATGTCATATCTCATGGTGCTCGTCCTCGGCAGAGCCTGTTTCCTAAAAGGCAAACGAGCGGCTCCTTCTCTCATAAGGAATGTGCCAGCCCTGAAAGCTGTTGCTGGTGTTTACCTTCCCTTGGTGACCTACTCACAGGAACAACAGCACTGGGGATCTGTGCTTTCCCAGAGATGTCATATGTCATGGTGCTCGTTCTCGGCATAGCCTCTTTCCGAAAAGGCAAACGTCTGGCTATTCCTCCTACGAGGAAGGAGATAGCCCTGAAAGCTGTTGCTGGTCTTCATCTTCCCTTGGTAGCCCACACACAGGAACAACAGCACTAGGGATAAGTGCTTTCCCAGAGATGTCATATCTCATGGTGCTCGTTCTCGGCAGAGCCTGTTTCCGAAAAGGCAGACATCTGGCTATTCCTCCTACGAGGAAGGAGATAGCCCTGAAAGCTGTTGCTGTTCTTCACCTTCCCTTGGCGACCTACTCACAGGCACAACAGCACTGGGGATCTGTGCTTTCCCAGAGATGTCATATCTCATGGTGTTCGCTCTTGGCAGAGCCTGTTTCCGAAAAGGCAAACGACCGGCTCCTTCTCCCACAAGGAATGTGCCAGCCCTGAAAGCTGTTGCTGGCGTTTACCTTCCCCTGGCGACCTACTCACAGGCACAACAGCATTGGGGATCTGTGCTTTCCCAGAGATGTCAAATCTCATGGTGCTCGTTCTCGGCAGAGCCTCTTTCCGAAAAGGCAAACGTCTGGCTATTCCTTATACGAGGAAGGAGACACCCCTGAAAGCTGTTACTGATCTTCACCTTCCTATGGCGACCTACTCACAGGAACAACAGCACTGGGGATCTGTGCTTTCCCAGAGATGTCATATCTCATGGAGCTCGTTCTCGGCAGAGCCTCTTTCCGAAAAGGCAAACGTCTGGCTATTCCTCCTACAAGGAATGTGCCAGCCCTGAAAGCTGTTGCTGGTCCTCACCTTCCCTTGGTGACCTACTCACAGGAACAACAGCACTGGGGATCTGTGCTTTCCCAGAGATGTCATATCCCATGGTGCTCGTTCTCGGCAGAGCCTCTTTCCGAAAAGGCAAACGTCTGGCTATTCCTCCTACGAGGAAGGAGACACCCCTGAAAGCTGTTGCTGTTCTTCACCTTCCCTTGGCGACCTACTCACAGGCACAACAGCACTGGGGATAAGTGCTTTCCCAGAGATGTCATATCTCATGGTGCTCGTTCTCGGCAGAGCCTGTTTCCGAAAACGCAAACGACCGGCTCCTTCTCCCACAAGGAATGTGCCAGCCCTGAAAGCTGTTGCTGGTGTTTACCTTCCCTTGGTGACCTACTCACAGGCACAACAGCATTGGGGATCTGTGCTTTCCCAGAGATGTCAAATCTCATGGTGCTCGTTCTCGGCAGAGCCTCTTTCCGAAAAGGCAAACGTCTGGCTATTCCTTATACGAGGAAGGAGACACCCCTGAAAGCTGTTACTGATCTTCACCTTCCTATGGCGACCTACTCACAGGAGCAACAGCACTGGGGATCTGTGCTTTCCCAGAGATGTCATATCTCATGGAGCTCGTTCTCGGCAGAGCCTATTTCCGAAAAGGCAAACGTCTGGCTATTCCTCCTACTAGGAATGTGCCAGCCCTGGAAGCTGTTGCTGGTCTTCACATTCCCTTGGTAGTCCACACACAGGAACAAGAGCACTGGGGATCTGTGCTTTCCCAGAGATGTCATATCTCATGGTGCTCGTTCTCGGTAGAGCCTGTTTCCGAAAAGGAAAACGACCGGCTCATTCTCCCACAAGGAATGTGCCAGCCCGGAAAGCTGTTGCTGGCGTTTACCTTCCCTTGGCGACTTACTCACAGGCACAATAGCTCTAGGGATCTGTGCTTTCCCAGAGATGTCATATCTCATGGTGCTCGTTCTCGGCAGAGCCTGTTTCCGAAAAGGCAAACGTCTGACTATTCCTTATACGAGGAATGTGCCAGCCCTGAAAGCTGTTGCTGGTCCTCACCTTCCCTTAGTAGCCCACACACAGGAACAACAGCACTGGGGATCTGTGCTTTCCCACAGATGTCATATCTCATGGTGCTCGTTCTCGGCAGAGCCTGTTTCCGAAAAGGCAAATGTCTGGCTATTCCTCCTACGAGGAAGGAGACAGCCCTGAAAGCTGTTGCTGGTCTTCATCTTCCCTTGGTAGCCCACACACAGGAACAACAGCACTAGGGATAAGTGCTTTCCCAGAGATGTCATATCTCATGGTGCTCGTTCACGGCAGAGCCTGTTTCCGAAAAGGCAAACGTCTGGCTATTCCTCCCACAAGGAATGTGCAAGCCCTGAAAGCTGTTGCTGGTCTTCACCTTCCCTTGGTGACCTACTCACAGGCACAACAGCACTGGGGATCTGTGCTTTCCCACAGATGTCATATGTCATGGTGCTCGTTCTCGGCAGAGCCTGTTTCCGAAAAGGCAAACGACCGGCTCCTTCTCCCACAAGGAATGTGCCAGCCCTGAAAGCTGTTGCTGGTCCTCACCTTCCCTTAGTAGCTCACACACAGGAACAACAGCACTAGGGATAAGTGGTTTCCCAGAGATGTCATATCTCATGGTACTCGTTCACGGCAGAGCCTGTTTCCGAAAATGCAAACGACCGGCTCCTTATCCCACAAGGAAAGTGCCAGCCCTGAAAGCCATTGCTGGTCTTCACCTTACCTTGGTAGCCCACACACAGGAACAACAGCACTAGGGATAAGTGCTTTCCCAGAGATGTCATATCTCATGGTGCTCGTTCACGGCAGAGCCTGTTTCCGAAAAGGCAAACAACCGGCTCCTTCTCCCACAAGGAATGTGCAAGCCCTGAAAGCTGTTGCTGGTCTTCACCTTCCCTTGGTGACCTACTCACAGGCACAACAGCACTGGGGATCTGTGCTTTCCCAGAGATGTCATATGTCATGGTGCTCGTTCTCGGCAGAGCCTGTTTCCGAAAAGGCAAATGTCTGGCTATTCCTCCTACGAGGAATGTGCCAGCCCTGAAAGCTGTTGCTGGTCCTCACCTTCCCTTAGTAGCTCACACACAGGAACAACAGCACTAGGGATAAGTGGTTTCCCAGACATGTCATATCTCATGGTGCTCGTTCACGGCAGAGCCTGTTTCCGAAAAGGCAAACGACCGGCTCCTTCTCTCATAAGGAATGTGCCAGCCCTGAAAGCTGTTGCTGGTGTTTACCTTCCCTTGGTGACCTACTCACAGGAACAACAGCACTGGGGATCTGTGCTTTCCCAGAGATGTCATATCTCATGGTGCTCGTTCTCGGCAGAGCCTCTTTCCGAAAAGGCAAACGTCTGGCTATTCCTCCTACGAGAAAGGAGATAGCCCTGAAAGCTGTTGCTGGTCTTCATCTTCCCTTGGTAGCCCACACACAGGAACAACAGCACTAGGGATAAGTGCTTTCCCAGAGATGTCATATCTCATGGTGCTCGTTCTCGGCAGAGCCTGTTTCCGAAAAGGCAAACGTCTGGCTATTCCTTATACGAGGAAGGAGACACCCCTGAAAGCTGTTGCTGTTCTTCACCTTCCCTTGGCGACCTACTCACAGGCACAACAGCACTGGGGATCTGTGCTTTCCCAGAGATGTCATATCTCATGGTGTTCGCTCTTGGCAGAGCCTGTTTCCGAAAAGGCAAACGACCGGCTCCTTCTCCCACAAGGAATGTGCCAGCCCTGAAAGCTGTTGCTGGTGTTTACCTTCCCCTGGCGACCTACTCACAGGCACAACAGCACTGGGGATCTGTGCTTTCCATGAGATGTCAAATCTCATGGTGCTCGTTCTCGGCAGAGCCTCTTTCCGAAAAGGCAAACGTCTGGCTATTCCTTATACGAGGAAGGAGACACCCCTGAAAGCTGTTACTGATCTTCACCTTCCTATGGCGACCTACTCACAGGCACAACAGCACTGGGGATCTGTGCTTTCCCAGAGATGTCATATCTCATGGAGCTCGTTCTCGGCAGAGCCTATTTCCGAAAAGGCAAACGTCTGGCTATTCCTCCTACTAGGAATGTGCCAGCCCTGGAAGCTGTTGCTGGTCTTCACATTCCCTTGGTAGTCCACACACAGGAACAAGAGCACTGGGGATCTGTGCTTTCCCAGAGATGTCATATCTCATGGTGCTCGTTCTCGGTAGAGCCTGTTTCCGAAAAGGAAAACGACCGGCTCATTCTCCCACAAGGAATGTGCCAGCCCTGAAAGCTGTTGCTGGCGTTTACCTTCCCTTGGCGACTTACTCACAGGCACAAGAGCTCTAGGGATCTGTGCTTTCCCAGAGATGTCATATCTCATGGTGCTCGTTCACGGCAGAGCCTGTTTCCGAAAAGGCAAACGTCTGACTATTCCTTATACGAGGAATGTGCCAGCCCTGAAAGCTGTTGCTGGCGTTTACCTTCCCTTGGCGACTTACTCACAGGCACAACAGCACTGGGGATCTGTGCTTTCCCAGAGATGTCATATGTCATGGTGCTCGTTCTCGGCAGAGCCTGTTTCCGAAAAGGCAAACGACCGGCTCCTTCTCCCACAAGGAATGTGCCAGCCCTGAAAGCTGTTGCTGGTCCTCAACTTCCCTTAGTAGCCCACACACAGGTACAACAGCACTGGGGATCTGTGCTTTCCCAGAGATGTCATATCTCATGGTGCTCGTTCTCGGCAGAGCCTGTTTCCGAAAAGGCAAATGTCTGGCTATTCCTCCTACGAGGAAGGAGACAGCCCTGAAAGCCGTTGCTGGTCCTCATCTTCCCTTGGTAGCCCACACACAGGAACAACAGCACTAGGGATAAGTGCTTTCCCAGAGATGTCATATCTCATGGTGCTCGTTCACGGCAGAGCCTGTTTCCGAAAAGGAAAACGACCGGCTCCTTCTCCCACAAGGAATGTGCAAGCCCTGAAAGCTGTTGCTGGTCTTCACCTTCCCTTGGTGACCTACTCACAGGCACAACAGCACTGGGGATCTGTGCTTTCCCACAGATGTCATATGTCATGGTGCTCGTTCTCGGCAGAGCCTGTTTCCGAAAAGGCAAACGACCGGCTCCTTCTCCCACAAGGAATGTGCCAGCCCTGAAAGCTGTTGCTGGTCCTCACCTTCCCTTAGTAGCTCACACACAGGAACAACAGCACTAGGGATAAGTGGTTTCCCAGAGATGTCATATCTCATGGTGCTCGTTCACGGCAGAGCCTGTTTCCGAAAATGCAAACGACCGGCTCCTTATCCCACAAGGAAAGTGCCAGCCCTGAAAGCCATTGCTGGTCTTCACCTTACCTTGGTAGCCCACACACAGGAACAACAGCACTAGGGATAAGTGCTTTCCCAGAGATGTCATATCTCATGGTGCTCGTTCACGGCAGAGCCTGTTTCCGAAAAGGCAAACAACCGGCTCCTTCTCCCACAAGGAATGTGCAAGCCCTGAAAGCTGTTGCTGGTCTTCACCTTCCCTTGGTGACCTACTCACAGGCACAACAGCACTGGGGATCTGTGCTTTCCCAGAGATGTCATATCTCATGGTGCTCGTTCACGGCAGAGCCTGTTTCCGAAAAGGCAAACGACCGGCTCCTTCTCTCATAAGGAATGTGCCAGCCCTGAAAGCTGTTGCTGGTGTTTACCTTCCCTTGGTGACCTACTCACAGGAACAACAGCACTGGGGATCTGTGCTTTCCCAGAGATGTCATATCTCATGGTGCTCGTTCTCGGCAGAGCCTCTTTCCGAAAAGGCAAACGTCTGGCTATTCCTCCTACGAGGAAGGAGATAGCCCTGAAAGCTGTTGCTGGTCTTCATCTTCCCTTGGTAGCCCACACACAGGAACAACAGCACTAGGGATAAGTGCTTTCCCAGAGATGTCATATCTCATGGTGCTCGTTCTCGGCAGAGCCTGTTTCCGAAAAGGCAAACGTCTGGCTATTCCTTATACGAGGAAGGAGACACCCCTGAAAGCTGTTGCTGTTCTTCACCTTCCCTTGGCGACCTACTCACAGGCACAACAGCACTGGGGATCTGTGCTTTCCCAGAGATGTCATATCTCATGGTGTTCGCTCTTGGCAGAGCCTGTTTCCGAAAAGGCAAACGATCGGCTCCTTCTCCCACAAGGAATGTGCCAGCCCTGAGAGCTGTTGCTGGCGTTTACCTTCCCTTGGCGACTTACTCACAGGCACAATAGCTCTAGGGATCTGTGCTTTCCCACAGATGTCATATCTCATGGTGCTCGTTCACGGCAGAGCCTGTTTCCGAAAAGGCAAACGTCTGACTATTCCTTATACGAGGAATGTGCCAGCCCTGAAAGCTGTTGCTGGCGTTTACCTTCCCTTGGCGACTTACTCACAGGCACAACAGCACTGGGGATCTGTGCTTTCCCAGAGATGTCATATGTCATGGTGCTCGTTCTCGGCAGAGCCTGTTTCCGAAAAGGCAAACGACCGGCTCCTTCTCCCACAAGGAATGTGCCAGCCCTGAAAGCTGTTGCTGGTACTCACCTACCCTTAGTAGCCCACACACAGGAACAACAGCACTGGGGATCTGTGCTTTCCCAGAGATGTCATATCTCATGGTGCTCGTTCTCGGCAGAGCCTGTTTCCGAAAAGGCAAATGTCTGGCTATTCCTCCTACGAGGAAGGAGACAGCCCTGAAAGCCGTTGCTGGTCCTCATCTTCCCTTGGTAGCCCACACACAGGAACAACAGCACTAGGGATAAGTGCTTTCCCAGAGATGTCATATCTCATGGTGCTCGTTCACGGCAGAGCCTGTTTCCGAAAAGGAAAACGACCGGCTCCTTCTCCCACAAGGAATGTGCAAGCCCTGAAAGCTGTTGCTGGTCTTCACCTTCCCTTGGTGACCTACTCACAGGCACAACAGCACTGGGGATCTGTGCTTTCCCACAAATGTCATATGTCATGGTGCTCGTTCTCGGCAGAGCCTGTTTCCGAAAAGGCAAACGACCGGCTCCTTCTCCCACAAGGAATGTGCCAGCCCTGAAAGCTGTTGCTGGTCCTCACCTTCCCTTAGTAGCTCACACAAAGGAACAACAGCACTAGGGATAAGTGGTTTCCCAGACATGTCATATCTCATGGTGCTCGTTCACGGCAGAGCCTGTTTCCGAAAAGGCAAACGTCTGGCTATTCCTTATACGATGAAGGAGACACCCCTGAAAGCTGTTGGTGGACTTCACCTTCCCTTGGCGACCTACTCACAGGCACAACAGCACTGGGGATCTGTGCTTTCCCAGAGATGTCATATCTCATGGTGCTCGCTCTTGGCAGAGCCTCTTTCCGAAAAGGCAAACGACCGGCTCCTTCTCCCACAAGGAATGTGCAAGCCCTGAAAGCTGTTGCTGGTCTTCACCTTCCCTTGGTGACCTACTCACAGGCACAACAGCACTGGGGATCTGTGCTTTCCCACAGATGTCATATGTCATGGTGCTCGTTCTCGGCAGAGCCTGTTTCCGAAAAGGCAAACGACCGGCTCCTTCTCTCATAAGGAATGTGCCAGCCCTGAAAGCTGTTGCTGGTGTTTACCTTCCCTTGGTGACCTACTCACAGGAACAACAGCCCTGGGGATCTGTGCTTTCCCAGAGATGTCAAATCTCATGGTGCTCGTTCTCGGCAGAGCCTCTTTCCGAAAAGGCAAACGTCTGGCTATTCCTTATACGAGGAAGGAGACACCCCTGAAAGCTGTTACTGATCTTCACCTTCCTATGGCGACCTACTCACAGGAACAACAGCACTGGGGATCTGTGCTTTCCCAGAGATGTCATATCTCATGGAGCTCGTTCTCGGCAGAGCCTATTTCCGAAAAGGCAAACGTCTGGCTATTCCTCCTACGAGGAAGGAGACAGCCCTGAAAGCTGTTGCTGGTCTTCACATTCCCTTGGTAGTCCACACACAGGAACAAGAGCACTGGGGATCTGTGCTTTCCCACAGATGTCATATCTCATGGTGCTCGTTCTCGGTAGAGCCTGTTTCCGAAAAGGAAAACGACCGGCTCATTCTCCCACAAGGAATGTGCCAGCCCTGAAAGCTGTTGCTGGCGTTTACCTTCCCTTGG
The DNA here is from genome assembly GCF_964188355.1 of Buteo buteo. Classification (NCBI taxonomy): domain Eukaryota; kingdom Metazoa; phylum Chordata; class Aves; order Accipitriformes; family Accipitridae; genus Buteo; species Buteo buteo. The sequence continues at coordinate 12,446,738 of NC_134188.1, forward strand.
CGACTTACTCACAGGCACAACAGCACTGGGGATCTGTGCTTTCCCAGAGATGTCATATGTCATGGTGCTCGTTCTCGGCAGAGCCTGTTTCCGAAAAGGCAAACGTCTGACTATTCCTTAAACGAGGAATGTGCCAGCCCTGAAAGCTGTTGGTGGTCTTCACCTTCCCTTGGCGACCTACTCACAGGCACAACAGCACTGGGGATCTGTGCTTTCCCAGAGATGTCATATCTCATGGTGCTCGTTCTCGGCAGAGCCTGTTTCCGCAAAGGCAAACGACCGGCTCCTTCTCCCACAAGGAATGTGCCAGCCCTGAAAGCTGTTGCTGGTCCTCACCTTCCCTTAGTAGCCCAAACACAGGAACAACAGCAGTGGGGATCTGTGCTTTCCCAGAGATGTCATATCTCATGGTGCTCGTTCTCGGCAGAGCCTGTTTCCGAAAAGGCAAATGTCTGGCTATTCCTCCTACGAGGAAGGAGACAGCCCTGAAAGCTGTTGCTGGTCTTCATCTTCCCTTGGTAGCCCACACACAGGAACAACAGCACTAGGGATAAGTGCTTTCCCAGAGATGTCATATCTCATCGTGCTCGTTCACGGCAGAGCCTGTTTCCAAAAAGGCAAATGACCGGCTCCTTCTCCCACAAGGAATGTGCAAGCCCTGAAAGCTGTTGCTGGTCTTCACCTTCCCTTGGTGACCTACTCACAGGCACAACAGCACTGGGGATCTGTGCTTTCCCACAGATGTCATATGTCATGGTGCTCGTTCTCGGCAGAGCCTGTTTCCGAAAAGGCAAACGACCGGCTCCTTCTCCCACAAGGAATGTGCCAGCCCTGAAAGCTGTTGCTGGTCCTCACCTTCCCTTAGTAGCTCACACACAGGAACAACAGCACTAGGGATAAGTGGTTTCCCAGACATGTCATATCTCATGGTGCTCGTTCACGGCAGAGCCTGTTTCCGAAAAGGCAAACGACCGGCTCCTTCTCCCACAAGGAATGTGCCAGCCCTGAAAGCTGCTGCTGGTGTTTACCTTCCCTTGGTGACCTACTCACAGGAACAACAGCCCTGGGGATCTGTGCTTTCCCAGAGATGTCATATCTCATGGTGCTCGTTCTCGGCAGAGCCTCTTTCCAAAAAGGCAAACGTCTGGCTATTCCTCCTACGAGGAAGGAGACACCCCTGAAAGCTGTTGCTGTTCTTCACCTTCCCTTGGCAACCTACTCACAGGCACAACAGCACTGGGGATCTGTGCTTTCCCAGAGATGTCATATCTCATGGTGCTCGCTCTTTGCAGAGCCTGTTTCCGAAAAGGCAAACGACCGGCTCCTTCTCCCACAAGGAATGTGCCAGCCCTGAAAGCTGTTGCTGGTGTTCACCTTCCCCTGGCAACCTACTCACAGGCACAACAGCATTGGGGATCTGTGCTTTCCCAGAGATGTCAAATCTCATGGTGCTCGTTCTCGGCAGAGCATCTTTCCGAAAAGGCAAACCTCTGGCTATTCCTTATACGAGGAAGGAGACACCCCTGAAAGCTGTTACTGATCTTCACCTTCCTATGGCGACCTATTCACAGGAGCAACAGCACTGGGGATCTGTGCTTTCCCAGAGATGTCATATCTCATGGAGCTCGTTCTCGGCAGAGCCTATTTCCGAAAAGGCAAACGTCTGGCTATTCCTCCTACTAGGAATGTGCCAGCCCTGGAAGCTGTTGCTGGTCTTCACATTCCCTTGGTAGTCCACACACAGGAACAAGAGCACTGGGGATCTGTGCTTTCCCACAGATGTCATATCTCATGGTGCTCGTTCTCGGTAGAGCCTTTTTCCGAAGAGGAAAACGACCGGCTCATTCTCCCACAAGGAATGTGCCAGCCCGGAAAGCTGTTGCTGGCGTTTACCTTCCCTTGGCGACTTACTCACAGGCACAATAGCTCTAGGGATCTGTGCTTTCCCAGAGATGTCATATCTCATGGTGCTCGTTCACGGCAGAGCCTGTTTCCGAAAAGGCAAACGACCGGCTCCTTCTCCCACAAGGAATGTGCAAGCCCTGAAAGCTGTTGCTGGTCTTCACCTTCCCTTGTCGACCTACTCACAGGCACAACAGCACTAGGGATAAGTGCTTTCCCAGAGATGTCATATGTCATGGTGCTCGTTCTCGGCAGAGCCTGTTTCCGAAAAGGCAAACGACCGGCTCCTTCTCCCACAAGGAATGTGCCAGCCCTGAAAGCTGTTGCTGGTCCTCACCTTCCCTTAGTAGCCCACACACAGGAACAACAGCACTGGGGATCTGTGCTTTCCCAGAGATGTCATATCTCATGGTGCTCGTTCTCGGCAGAGCCTGTTTCCGAAAAGGCAAATGTCTGGCTATTCATCCTACGAGGAAGGAGACAGCCCTGAAAGCTGTTGCTTGTCTTCATCTTCCCTTGGTAGCCCACACACAGGAACAACAGCACTAGGGATAAGTGCTTTCCCAGAGATGTCATATCTCATGGTGCTCGTTCTCGGCAGAGCCTGTTTCCGAAAAGGCAAACGACCGGCTCCTTCTCCCACAAGGAATGTGCAAGCCCTGAAAGCTGTTGCTGGTCCTCACCTTCCCTTGGCGACCTACTCACAGGCACAACAGCACTGGGGATCTGAGCTTTCCCAGAGATGTCATATCTCATGGTGCTCGTTCTCGGCAGAGCCTGTTTCCAAAAAGGCAAACGTCTGGCTATTCCTCCTACGAGGAAGGAGACAGCCCTGAAAGCTGTTGCTGGTGTTTACCTTCCTTTGGCGACCTGCTCACAGGCACAACAGCACTGGGGATCTGTGCTTTCCCAGAGATGTCATATTTCATGGTGCTCGTTGTCAGCAGAGCCTCTTTCCGAAAAGCAAACGACTGGCTATTAGTCCTACTAGGAATGTGCCAGCCCTGAAAGCTGTTGCTAGATTTCACCTTCCCTTGGTAGCCTACACACAGGAACAACAGCACTAGGGAGAAGTGCTTTCCCAGAGATGTCATATCTCATGGTGCTCGTTCTCGGAGAGCCTGTTTCCGAAAATTCAAACGTCTGGCTATTCCTCCTACTAGGAATGTGCCAGCCCTGGAAGCTGTTGCTGGTCTTCACATTCCCTTGGTAGTCCACACACAGGAACAAGAGCACTTGGGATCTGTGCTTTCCCACAGATGTCATATCTCATGGTGCTCGTTCTCGGTAGAGCCTGTTTCAGAAAAGGCAAACGACCGGCTCCTTCTCTCATAAGGAATGTGCCAGCCCTGAAAGCTGTTGCTGGTGTTTACCTTCCCTTGGCGACTTACTCACAGGCACAACAGCACTGGGGATCTGTGCTTTCTCAGAGATGTCATATCTCATGGTGGTCGTTCTCGGCAGAGCCTCTTTCCAAAAAGGCAAACATCTGGCTATTCCTCCTACGAGGAAGGAGACAGCCCTGAAAGCTGTTGCTGGTCTTCACCTTCCCTTGGCAACCTACTCACAGGCACAACAGCACTGGGGATCTGTGCTTTCCCACAGATGTCATATCTCATGGTGCTCGTTCTCGGCAGAGCCTCTTTCCGAAAAGGCAAACGACCGGCTCCTTCTCCCACAAGGAGTGTGCCAGCCCTGAAATCCGTTGCTGGTCTTCACCTTCCCTTGGTAGCTCACACACAGGAACAACAGCACTAGAGATCTGTGCTTTCCCAGAGATGTCATATCTCATGGTGCTCGTTCACGACAGAGCCTGTTTCCAAAAAGGCAAACGACCGGCTCCTTATCCAACAAGGAATGTGCCAGCCCTGAAAGCCGTTGCTGGTCTTCACCTTCCCTTGGTGACCTACTCACAGGAACAACAGCACTGGGGATCTGTGCTTTCCCAGAGATGTCATATCTCATGGTGCTCGTTCTCGGCAGAGCCTCTTTCCGAAAAGGCAAACGTCTGGCTATTCCTCCTACGAGGAAGGAGATAGCCCTGAAAGCTGTTGGTGGTCTTCATCTTCCCTTGGTAGCCCACACACAGGAACAACAGCACTAGGGATAAGTGCTTTCCCAGAGATGTCATATCTCATGGTGCTCGTTCTCGGCAGAGCCTGTTTCTGAAACGGCAAACGTCTGGCTATTCCTTATGCGAGGAAGGAGACACCCCTTAAAGCTGTTGCTGATCTTCACCTTCCTTTGGCGACCTACTCACAGGAAAAACAGCACTGGGAATCTGTGCTTTCCCAGAGATGTCATATCTCATGGTGCTCGTTCTCGGCAGAGCCTGTTTCCGAAAAGGCAAACGTCTGGCTATTCCTCCTACGAGGAAGGAGACACCCCTGAAAGCTGTTGCTGTTCTTCACCTTCCCTTGGCGACCTACTCACAGGCACAACAGCACTGGGGATCTGTGCTTTCCCAGAGATGTCATATCTCATGGTGCTCGTTCACGGCAGAGCCTGTTTCCGAAAAGGCAAACGTCTGACTATTCCTCCTACGAGGAAGGAGATAGCCCTGAAAGCTGTTGGTGGTCTTCACCTTCCCTTGGTGACCTACTCACAGGCACAACAGCACTGGGGATCTGTGCTATCCCACAGATGTCATATCTCATGGTGCTCATTCTCGGCAGAGCCTCTTTCCGAAAAGGCAAACGACCGGCTCCTACTCCCACAAGGAATGTGCCAGCCCTGAAAGCCGTTGCTGGTCTTCACCTTCCCTTGGTAGCCCACACACAGGAACAACAGCACTACGGATCTGTGCTTTCCCAAAGATGTCATATCTCATGGTGCTCTTTCTCGGCAGAGCCTGTTTCTGAAAAGGCAAACGACTGGCTCCTTCTCCCACAAGGAATGTGCCAGCCCTGAAAGCTGTTGCTGGTGTTTACCTTCCCTTGGCGACTTACTCACAGGCACAACAGCACTGGGGATCTGTGCTTTCCCAGAGATGTCATATCTCATGGTGCTCATTCTCGGCAGAGCCTCTTTCCGAAAAGGCAAACGACCGGCTCCTACTCCCACAAGGAATGTGCCAGCCCTGAAAGCCGTTGCTGGTCTTCACCTTCCCTTGGTAGCCCACACACAGGAACAACAGCACTACGGATCTGTGCTTTCCCAGAGATGTCATATCTCATGGTGCTCGTTCACGGCAGAGCCTGTTTGCGAAAAGGCAAACGACCGGCTCCTTATCCCACAAGGAATGTGCCAGCCCTGAAAGGTGGTGCTGGTGTTTACCTTCCCTTGGCGACCTACACACAGGAACAACAGCACTGGGGATCTGTGCTTTCCCAGACATGTCATATCTCATGGTGCTCGTTCTCGGCAGAGCCTGTTTCCAAAAAGGCAAACGTCTGAGTATTCCTCCTACGAGGAAGGAGACAGCCCTGAAAGCTGTTGCTGGTCTTCACCTTCCCTTGGCAACCTACTCACAGGCACAACAGCACTAGGGATCTGTGCTTTCCCAGAGATGTCATATCTCATTGTGCTCGTTCTCGGCAGAGCCTGTTTCCAGGAAGGCAAACGTCTTGCTATTCCTTCCACAAGTAAATGTGCAATCCCTGAAAGCTGTTGCTGGTCTTCACCTTACTTTGGTAGCCCACACACAGTAGCCTCTTTCCGAAAAGCAAACGACTGGCTATTACTCCTAATAGGAATGTGCCAGCCCTGAAAGTTGTTGCTAGATTTCACCTTCCCTTGGTAGCCTACACACAGGAACAACAGCACTAGGGAGAAGTGCTTTCCCAGAGATGTCATATCTCATGGTGCTCGTTCTCGGAGAGCCTGCTTCCGAAAATTCAAACGTCTGGCTATTCCTCCTACTAGGAATGTGCCTGCCCTGGAAGCTGTTGCTGGTCTTCACATTCCCTTGGTAGTCCACACACAGGAACAAGAGCACTTGGGATCTGTGCTTTCCCACAGATGTCATATCTCATGGTGCTCGTTCTCGGTAGAGCCTGTTTCAGAAAAGGCAAACGACCGGCTCCTTCTCTCATAAGGAATGTGCCAGCCCTGAAAGCTGTTGCTGGTGTTTACCTTCCCTTGGCGACTTACTCACAGGCACAACAGCAGTGGGGATCTGTGCTTTCCCAGAGATGTCATATCTCATGGTGCTCGTTCTCGGCAGAGCCTCTTTCCAAAAAGGCAAACATCTGGCTATTCCTCCTACGAGGAAGGAGACAGCCCTGAAAGCTGTTGCTGGTCTTCACCTTCCCTTGGCAACCTACTCACAGGCACAACAGCACTGGGGATCTGTGCTTTCCCACAGATGTCATATCTCATGGTGCTCAATCTCGGCAGAGCCTCTTTCCGAAAAGGCAAACGACCGGCTCCTTCTCCCACAAGGAGTGTGCCAGCCCTGAAAGCCGTTGCTGGTCTTCACCTTCCCTTGGTAGCTCACACACAGGAACAACAGCACTAGAGATCTGTGCTTTCCCAGAGATGTCATATCTCATGGTGCTCGTTCACGTCAGAGCCTGTTTGTGAAAAGGCAAACGACCGGCTCCTTATCCCACAAGGACTGTGCCAGACCTGAAAGGTGTTGCTGGTCTTCACCTTCCCTTGGCGACCTACTCACAGGCACAGCAGCACTGGGGATCTGTGCTTTCCCAGAGATGTCATATGTTATGGTGCTCGTTCTCGGCAGAGCCTCTTTCCGAAAAGGCAAACGTCTGGCTATTCCTCCTAAGAGGAAGGAGATAGCCCTGAAAGCTGTTGCTGGTCCTCACCTTCCCTTAGTAGCTCACACACAGGAACAACAGCACTAGGGATAAGTGGTTTCCCAGAGATGTCATATCTCATGGTGCTCGTTCTCGGCAGAGCCTGTTTCCGAAAAGGCAAACGTCTGACTATTCCTTATACGAGGAAGGAGACAGCCCTGAAAGCTGTTGCTGGTCTTCACCTTCCCTTGGCAACCTACTCACAGGCACAACAGCACTGGGGATCTGTGCTTTCCCACAGATGTCATATCTCATGGTGCTCAATCTCGGCAGAGCCTCTTTCCGAAAAGGCAAACGACCGGCTCCTTCTCCCACAAGGAGTGTGCCAGCCCAAAAAGCCGTTGCTGGTCTTCACCTTCCCTTGGTAGCTCACACACAGGAACAACAGCACTAGAGATCTGTGCTTTCCCAGAGATGTCATATCTCATGGTGCTCGTTCTCGGCAGAGCCTGTTTCCAAAAAGGCAAACGTCTGGGTATTACTCCTACGAGGAAGGAGACAGCCCTGAAAGCTGTTGCTGGTCTTCACCTTCCCTTGGTAGCCTACACACAGGAACAACAGCACTAGGGAGAAGTGCTTTCCCAGAGATGTCATATCTCATGGTGCTCGTTCTCGGCAGAGCCTGTTTCCAAAAAGGCAAACGTCTGGGTATTACTCCTACGAGGAAGGAGACAGCCCTGAAAGCTGTTGCTGGTCTTCACCTTCCCTTGGTAGCCTACACACAGGAACAACAGCACTAGGGAGAAGTGCTTTCCCAGAGATGTCATATCTCATGGTGCTCGTTCTCGGCAGAGCCTCTTTCCGAAAAGGCAAACGTCTGGCTATTCCTCCTACGAGGAAGGAGATAGCCCTGAAAGCTGTTGCTGGTCCTCACCTTCCCTTAGTAGCTCACACACAGGAACAACAGCACTAGGGATAAGTGGTTTCCCAGAGATGTCATATCTCATGGTGCTCAATCTCGGCAGAGCCTCTTTCCGAAAAGGCAAACGACCGGCTCCTTCTCCCACAAGGAGTGTGCCAGCCCAAAAAGCCGTTGCTGGTCTTCACCTTCCCTTGGTAGCTCACACACAGGAACAACAGCACTAGAGATCTGTGCTTTCCCAGAGATGTCATATCTCATGGTGCTCGTTCTCGGCAGAGCCTGTTTCCAAAAAGGCAAACGTCTGGCTATTCCTCCTAAGAGGAAGGAGATAGCCCTGAAAGCTGTTGCTGGTCTTCACCTTCCCTTGGCGAACTACTCACAGGCACAACAGCACTGGGGATCTGTGCTTTCCCAGAGATGTCATATCACATGGTGCTGGTTCTCGGCAGAGCCTGTTTCCGAAAAGGCAAACGTCTGGCTATTCCTCCTACGAGGAAGGAGACAGCCCTGAAAGTTATTGCTAGATTGCACCTTCCCTTGGTACCCTACACTCAGGAACAACAGCACTAGGGATAAGTGCTTTCCCAGAGATATCATATCTCATGGTGTTGGTTCTTGGCAGAGCCTGTTTCCGAAAAGGCAAACGTCTGGCTATTCCTCCTACGAGGAAGGAGACAGCCCTGAAAGCTGTTGCTAGATTGCACCTTTCCTTGGTAGCCTACACACAGGAACAACAGCACTAGGGATAAATGCTTTCCCAGAGATGTCATATCTCATGGTGCTCGTTCTCGACAGTGCCTGTTTCCGAATAGTCAAACGTCTGGCTATTACTCCTACGAGGAAGGAGACAGCCCTGAAAGCTGTTGCTGGTCTTCACCTTCCCTTGGTAGCCTACACACAGGAACAACAGCACTAGAGATAAGTGCTTTCCCAGACATGTCATATGTCATGGTGCTCGTTCTCGGCAGAGCCTGTTTCTGAAAAGGCAAACATCTGGGTATTCCTCCTACGAGGAAGGAGACAGCCCTGAAAGCTGTTGCTAGATTGCACCTTCCCTTGGTAGCTTAAACACAGGAACAACAGCATTAGGGGTAAGTGCTTTCCCAGAGATGTCATATCTCATGGTGCTCGTTCTCGGCAGAGCCTGTTTCCAAAAAGGCAAACGTCTGGGTATTACTCCTACGAGGAAGGAGACAGCCCTGAAAGCTGTTGCTGGTCTTCACCTTCCCTTGGTAGCCTACACACAGGAACAACAGCACTAGGGAGAAGTGCTTTCCCAGAGATGTCATATCTCATGGTGCTCGTTCTCGGCAGAGCCTCTTTCCGAAAAGGCAAACGTCTGGGTATTCCTCCTAAGAGGAAGGAGATAGCCCTGAAAGCTGTTGCTGGTCCTCACCTTCCGTTAGTAGCTCACACACAGGAACAACAGCACTAGGGATAAGTGGTTTCCCAGAGATGTCATATCTCATGGTGCTCGTTCTCGGCAGAGCCTGTTTCCGAAAAGGCAAACGTCTGGCTATTCCTTATACGAGGAAGGAGACACACCTGAAAGCTGTTGCTGGTCTTCACCTTCCCTTGGCGACCTACTCACTAGGCACAACAGCACTGGGGATCTGTGCTTTCCCACAGATGTCATATGTCATGGTGCTCGTTCTCGGCAGAGCCTGTTTCCGAAAAGGCAAACGACCGGCTCCTTCGCCCACACGGAATGTGCCAGCCCTGAAAGCTGTTGCTGGTTCTCACCTTCCCTTAGTAGGCCACACACAGGAACAACAGCACTAGGGATAAGTGGCTTCCCAGAGATGTCATATCTCATGGTGCTCGTTCACGGCAGAGCCTGTTTCCGAAAAGGCAAACGACCGGCTCCTTCTCCCACAAGGAATGTGCCAGCCCTGAAAGCTGTTGCTGGTGTTTACCTTCCCCTGGCGACCTACTCACAGGCACAACAGCATTGGGGATCTGTGCTTTCCCAGAGATGTCAAATCTCATGGTGCTCGTTCTCGGCAGAGCCTCTTTCCGAAAAGTCAAACGTCTGGCTAGTCCTTATACGTGGAAGGAGACACACCTGAAAGCTGTTACTGATCTTCACCTTCCTATGGCGACCTACTCACAGGAACAACAGCACTGGGGATCTGTGCTTTCCCAGAGATGTCATATCTCATGGAGTTCGTTCTCGGCAGAGCCTATTTCCGAAAAGGCAAACGTCTGGCTATTCCTCCTACTAGGAATGTGCCAGCCCTGGAAGCTGTTGCTGGTCTTCACATTCCCTTGGTAGTCCACACACAGGAACAAGAGCACTGGGGATCTGTGCTTTCCCACAGATGTCATATCTCATGGTGCTCGTTCTCGGTAGAGCCTGTTTCAGAAAAGGCAAACGACCGGCTCCTTCTCCCACAAGGAATGTGCCAGCCCTGAAAGCTGTTGGTGGTCTTCACCTTCCCTTGGCGACCTACTCACAGGCACAACAGCACTAGGGATCTGTGTTTTCCCAGAGATGTCATATCTCATGGTGCTCGTCCTCGGCAGAGCCTGTTTCCGAAAAGGCAAACGACTGGCTCCTTCTCCCACAAGGAATGTGCCAGCCCTGAAACCTGTTGCTGGTGTTTACCTTCCCTTGGCGACTTACTCACAGGCACAACAGCACTGGGGATCTGTGCTTTCCCAGAGATGTCATATCTCATGGTGCTCGTTCTCGGCAGAGCCTCTTTCCAAAAAGGCAAACATCTGGCTATTCCTCCTACGAGGAAGGAGACAGCCCTGAAAGCTGTTGCTGGTCTTCACCTTCCCTTGGCAACCTACTCACAGGCACAACAGCACTGGGGATCTGTGCTTTCCCAGAGATGTCATATCTCATGGTGCTCATTCTCGGCAGAGCCTCTTTCCGAAAAGGCAAACGACCGGCTCCTTCTCCCACAAGGAGTGTGCCAGCCCTGAAAGCCGTTGCTGGTCTTCACCTTCCCGTGGTAGCCCACACACAGGAACAACAGCAGTAGGGATCTGTGCTTACCCAGAGATGTCATATCTCATGGTGCTCGTTCTCGGCAGAGCCTCTTTCCGAAAAGGCAAACGTCTGGCTATTTTTTATACGAGGAAGGAGACACCCCTGAAAGCTATTACTGATCTTCACTATCCTTTGGCGACCTACTCACAGGAACAACAGCACTGGGGAACTGTGCTTTCCCAGAGATGTCATATCTCATCGTGCTCGTTCTCGGCAGAGCCTATTTCCGAAAAGGCAAACGTCTGGCTATTCCTCCTACTAGGAATGTGCCAGCCCTGAAAGCTGTTGCTGGTCTTCACCTTCCCTTGGTAGTCCACACACAGGAACAACAGCACTAGGGATAAGTACTTTCCCAGAGATGTCATATCTCATGGTGCTCGTTCACGGCAGAGCCTGTTTCCGAAAAGGCAAACGTCTGGCTATTCCTCCTACGAGGAAGGAGACAGCCCTGAAAGCTGTTGCTGGTCTTCACCTTCCCTTGGCGAACTACTCACAGGCACAACAGCACTGGGGATCTGTGCTTTCCCAGAGATGTCATATCACATGGTGCTGGTTCTCGGCAGAGCCTGTTTCCGAAAAGGCAAACGTCTGGCTATTCCTCCTACGAGGAAGGAGACAGCCCTGAAAGTTATTGCTAGATTGCACCTTCCCTTGGTACCCTACACTCAGGAACAACAGCACTAGGGATAAGTGCTTTCCCAGAGATATCATATCTCATGGTGTTGGTTCTTGGCAGAGCCTGTTTCCGAAAAGGCAAACGTCTGGCTATTCCTCCTACGAGGAAGGAGACAGCCCTGAAAGCTGTTGCTAGATTGCACCTTTCCTTGGTAGCCTACACACAGGAACAACAGCACTAGGGATAAATGCTTTCCCAGAGATGTCATATCTCATGGTGCTCGTTCTCGACAGTGCCTGTTTCCGAATAGTCAAACGTCTGGCTATTCCTCCTACGAGGAAGGAGACAGCCCTGAAAGCTGTTGCTGGTCTTCACCTTCCCTTGGTAGCCTACACACAGGAACAACAGCACTAGAGATAAGTGCTTTCCCAGACATGTCATATGTCATGGTGCTCGTTCTCGGCAGAGCCTGTTTCTGAAAAGGCAAACATCTGGGTATTCCTCCTACGAGGAAGGAGACAGCCCTGAAAGCTGTTGCTAGATTGCACCTTCCCTTGGTAGCTTAAACACAGGAACAACAGCATTAGGGGTAAGTGCTTTCCCAGAGATGTCATATCTCATGGTGCTCGTTCTCGGCAGAGCCTGTTTCCAAAAAGGCAAACGTCTGGGTATTACTCCTACGAGGAAGGAGACAGCCCTGAAAGCTGTTGCTGGTCTTCACCTTCCCTTGGTAGCCTACACACAGGAACAACAGCACTAGGGAGAAGTGCTTTCCCAGAGATGTCATGTCTCATGGTGCTCGTTCTCGGCAGAGCCTGTTTCCGAAACGGCAAACGTCTGACTATTCCTCCTACGAGGAAGGAGACAGCCCTGAAAGATGTTGCTAGTTTTCACATTCCCTTGGTAGCCTACACACAGGAACAACAGCACTAGGGATAAGTGCTTTCCCAGAGATGTCATATCTCATGGTGCTCGTTCTCGGCAGAGCCTGTTTCTGAAAAGGCAAACGTCTGGCTATTACTCCTACGAGGAAGGAGACAGCCCTGAAAGCTGTTGCTAGATTTCACCTTCCATTGGCGACCTACTCACAGGCACAACAGCACTGGGGATCTGTGCTTTCCCAGAGATGTCATATCACATGGTGTTCGTTATCGGCAGAGCCTGTTTCCGAAAAGGGAAACGTCTGGCTATTAGTATAACGAAGAAGGAGACAGCCCTGAAAGCTGTTGCTAGATTTCACCTTCCCTTGGTAGCCTACACTCAGGAACAACAGCACTAGGGATAAGTGCTTTCCCAGAGATGTCATATCTCATGGTGCTCGTTATTGGCAGAGCCTGTTTCTGAAAAGGCAAACATCTGGTTATTCCTCCTACGAGGAAGGAGACAGCCCTGAAAGCTGTTGCTAGATTGCACCTTCCCTTGGTAGCTTACACACAGGAACAACAGCACTAGGGATAAGTGCTTTCCCAGAGATGTCATATCTCATGGTGCTCGTTCTCGGCAGAGCCTGTTTCCGAATTGGCAAACGTCTGGTTATTCCTCCTACGAGGAAGGAGACAGCCCTGAAAGCTGTTGCTAGATTGCACCTTCCCTTGGTAGCTTACACACAGGAACAACAGCACTAGGGATAAGTGCTTTCCCAGAGATGTCATATCTCATGGTGCTTGTTCTCGGCAGAGCATGTTTCCGAAAAGGCAAACGTCTGAGTATTACTCCTACGAGGAAGGAGACAGACCTGAAAGCTGTTGCTGGTCTTCACCTTCCCTTGGCGACCTACTCACAGGCACAACAGCACTAGGGATCTGTGCTTTCCCAGAGATGTTATATCTTATGCTGCTCATTCTCGGCAGAGCCTCTTTCCGAAAAGGCAAACGAACGGCTCCTTCTCCCACAAGGAATGTGCCAGTCTTGAAAGCTGTTGCTGGTCTTCACCTTCCCTTGGCAACCTACTCACAGGCACAACAGCACTGGGGATCTGTGCTTTCCCAGAGATCTCATATCACATGGTGTTGGTTATCGGCAGAACCTGTTTCCGAAATGGCAAACGTCTGGTATTGTTCCTACGAAGAAGGAGACAGCCCTGAAAGCTGTTGCTAGATTTCACCTTCCCTTGGTAGCCTACACACAGGAACAACAGCACTAGGGATAAGTGCTTTCCCAGAGATGTCATATCTCATGGTACTCGTTCTCGGCAGAGCCTGTTTCCGAAAAGGGAAACGTCTGGCTATTACTCCTACAAGGAAGGAGACAGCCCTGAAAGCTGTTGCTGGTCTTCACCGTCCCTTGGCGACCTACTCACAGGCACAACAGCACTGGGGATCTGTGCTTTCCCAGACATGTCATATCACATGGTGTTGGTTATCGGCAGAGCCTGTTTCCGAAAAGGCAAACGTCTGGCTATTGGTCCTACGAAGAAGGAGACAGCCCTGAAAGCTGTTGCTAGATTTCACCTTCCCTTGGTAGCCTACACACAGGAACAACAGCACTAGGGATAAGTGCTTTCCCAGAGATGTCATATCTCATGGTGCTCGTTCTCGGCAGAGCCTGTTTCTGAAAAGGCAAACGTCTGGCTATTACTCCTACGAGGAAGGAGACAGCCCTGAAAGCTGTTGCTGGTGTTTACCTTCCCGTGGAGAACTACTCACAAGCACAACAGCACTGCGGATCTGTGCTTTACCAGATATGTTATATCTAATGGTGCTCGTTCTCGGCAGAACCTCTTTCTGAAAAGGAAAATGATCGGCTCCTTCTCCCACAAGGAATTTGCCAATCTTAGAAAGCTGTTGCTGGTCTTCACCTTCCTTTGGCGACCTACTCACAGGTACAACAGCACTGGGGATCTGTGCTTTCCCAGAGATGTCATATCTCATGGTGCTCGTTCACGACAGAGCCTGTTTCCGAAAAGGCAAACAAACGGCTCCTTCTCCCACAAGGAATGTGCCAGCCCTGAAAGCTGTTGCTGGTTTCACCTTCCCTTGGCGACCTACACACAGGCACAACAGCACTAGGGATCTGTGCTTTCCCAGAGATGATATATCTTATGGTGCTCATTCTCGGCAGAGCCTCTTTCCAAAAAGGCAAACGAAAGGCTCCTTCTCCCACAAGGAATGTGCCAGCCCTGAAATCTGTTGCTGGTCTTCACCATCCCTTGGCGACCTACTCACAGGCACAGCAGCACTGGGGATCTGTGCTTTCCCAGAGATGTCATATCACATGGTGCTGGTTCTCGGCAGAGCGTGTTTCCGCAAAGGCAAACGTCTGACTATTCCTCCTACGAGGAAGGAGACAGCCCTGAAAGCTGTTGCTAGATTGCACCTTCCCTTGGTAGCCTACACTCTAGGAACAACAGCACTAGGGATAAGTGCTTTCCCAGAGATGTCATATCTCATGGTGCTCGTTCTCGGCAGAGCCTGTTTCCGAAAAGGCAAATGTCTGGGTATTACTCCTACGAGGAAGGAGACAGCCCTGAAAGCTGTTGCTGGTCTTCACCTTCCCTTGGCGACCTACTCACAGGCACAACAGCACTGGGGATCTGTGCTTTCCCAGAGATGTCATATCTCATGGTGCTCGTTCACGACAGAGCCTGCTTCCAAAAAGGCAAACGACCGGCTCGTTCTCCCACAAGGAATGTGCCACTCTTGAAAGCTGTTGCTGGTCTTCACCTTCCCTTGGCAACCTACTCACAGGCACAACAGCACTGGGGATCTGTGCTTTCCCAGAGATGTCATATCACATGGTGTTGGTTCTCGGCAGAGCCTGTTTCCAAAAAGTCAAACGTCTGGCTAGTACTCCTACGAGGAAGGAGACAGCCCTGAAAGCTGTTGCTGGTCTTCACCTTCCCTTGGTAGCCTACTCACAGGCACAACAGCACTGGGGATCTGTGCTTTCCCAGAGATGTCATATCTCATGGTGTTGGTTCTCGGCAGAGCCTGTTTCCGAAAAGGCAAACATCAGGGTATTCCTCCTACGAGGAAGGAGACAGCCCTGAAAGCTGTTGCTAGATTGCACCTTCCCTTGGTAGCCTACACTCAGGAACAACAGCACTAGGGATAAGTGCTTTCCCAGAGATGTCATATCTCATGGTGCTCGTTCTCGGCAGAGCCTGTTTCCAAAAAGGCAAACGTCTGGGTATTACTCCTACGAGGAAGGAGACAGCCCTGAAAGCTGTTGCTAGATTTAACCTTCCCTTGGCGACCTACTCACAGGCACAACAGCGCTGGGGATCTGTGCTTTCCCAGAGATGTCATATCTCATGGTGCTCGTTCTCGGCAGAGCCTGTTTCCAAAAAGGCAAACGTATGTCTTTTCCTCCCACAAGGAATGTGCCAGTCGTGAAAGCTGTTGCTGGTCTTCACCTTCCCTTGGCGACCTACTCACAGGCACAACAGCACTGGGGATCTGTGCTTTCCCAGAGATGTCATATCACATGGTGTTGGTTTTCGGCAGAGCCTGTTTACGAAAAGGCAAACGTCTGGCTATTACTCCTACGAGGAAGGAGACAGCCCTGAAAGCTGTTGCTGGTCTTCACCTTCCCTTGGTAGCCTAATCTCAGGAACAACAGCACTAGGGAGAAGTGCTTTCCCAGAGATGTCATATCTCATGGTGCTCGTTCTCGGCAGAGCCTGTTTCCGAAAAGGCAAACGTCTGGCTATTCCTCCTACGAGGAAGGAGACAGCCCTGAAAGCTGTTGCTAGATTGCACCTTCCCTTGGTAGCCTACACTCAGGAACAACAGCACTAGGGATAAATGCTTTCCCAGAGATGTCATATGTCATGGTGCTCGTTCTCGGCAGAGCCTGTTTCCGAAAAGTCAAACTACCGGCTCCTTCTCCCACAAGGAATGTGCCAGTCTTGAAAGCTGTTGCTGGTCTTCACCTTCCCTTGGCGACCTACTCACAGGCACAACAGCACTGGGGATCTGTGCTTTCCCAGAGCTGTCATATCTCATGGTGCTCGTTCTCGGCAGAGCCTGTTTCCGAAAAGGCAAACGTCTGGATATTCCTCCTACGAGGAAGGAGACAGCCCTGAAAGCTGTTGCTAGATTGCACCTTCCCTTGGTAGCCTACACACAGGAACAACAGCACTAGGGATAAGTGCTTTCCCAGAGATGTCATATCTCATGGTGCTCGTTCTCAGCAGAGCCTGTTTCCGAAAAGGCAAACGTCTGGGTTTTACTCCTAGGAGGAAGGAGACAGCCCTGAAAGCTGTTGCTGGTCTTCACCTTCTCTTGCCGACCTACTCACAGGCACAACAGCACTGGGGATCTGTGCTTTCCCAGAGATGTCATATATCATGGTGCTCGTTCCCGGCAGAGCCTATTTCCAAAAAGGCAAACGTCTGGTTATTCCTCCCACAAGGAATGTTCCAGTCGTGAAAGCTGTTGCTGGTCTTCACCTTCCCTTGGCGACCTACTCACAGGCACAACAGCACTGGGGATCTGTGCTTTCCCAGAGATGTCATATCTCATGGTGCTTGTTCTCGGCAGAGCCTGTTTCCGAAAAGGCAAACGACCGGCTCCTTCTCCCACAAGGAATATGCCAGTCGTGAAAGCTGTTGCTGGTCTTCACCTTCCCTTGGCAACCTACTCACAGGCACAACAGCACTGGGGATCTGTGCTTTCTCAGAGATGTCATATCACATGGTGTTGGTTATCGGCAGAGCCTGTTTCCGAAATGGCAAACGTCTGGCTATTGGTCCTACGAAGAAGGAGACAGCCCTGAAAGCTGTTGCTAGATTTCACCTTCCCTTGGTAGCCTACACACAGGAACAACAGCACTAGGGATAAGTGCTTTCCTAGAGATGTCATATCTCATGGTGCTCGTTCTCGGCAGAGGCTGTTTCTGAAAAGGCAAACAACTGGGTATTCCTCCTACGAGGAAGGAGACAGCCCTGAAAGCTGTTGCTAGATTGCACCTTCCCTTGGTAGCTTACACTCAGGAACAACAGCACTAGGGATAAGTGCTTTCCCAGAGATGTCATATCTCATGGTGCTCGTTCTCGGCAGAGCCTGTTTCCAAAAAGGCAAACGTCTGGGTATTACTCCTACGAGGAAGGAGACAGCCCTGAAAGCTGTTGCTGGTCTTCACCTTCCCTTGGCGACCTACTCACAGGCACAACAGCACTGGGGATCTGTGCTTTCCCAGAGATGTCATATCACATGGTGCTGGTTCTCGGCAGAGACTGTTTCCGAAAAGGCAAACGTCTGGCTATTACTCCTACGAGGAAGGAGACAGCCCTGAAAGCTGTTGCTAGATTTCACCTTCCCTTGGCGACCTACTCACAGGCACAACAGCACTGGGGATCTGTGCTTTCCCAGAGATGTCATATCTCATGGTGCTCGTTCTCGGCAGAGCCTGTTTCCAAAAAGGCAAACGACCGGCTCCTTCTCCCAGAAGGAATGTGCCAGTCTTGAAAGCTGTTGCTGGTCTTCACTTTCCCTTGGCGACCTACTCACAGGAACAACAGCACTGGGGATCTGTGCTTTCCCAGAGATGTCACATATCATGGTGCTCGTTCTCGGCAGAGCCTGTTTCCAAAAAGGCAAACATCTGGCTATTACTCCGACAAGGAAGGAGACAGCCCTGAAAGCTGTTGCTGGTGTTTACCTTCCCGTGGAGACCTACTCACAGGCACAACAGCACTGGGGATCTGTGCTTTACCAGATATGTTATATCTTATGGTGCTCATTCTCGGCAGAGCCTCTTTCCGAAAAGGAAAACGAAAGGCTCCTTCTCCCACAAGGAATGTGCCAGCCCTGAAAGCTGTTGCTGGTCTTCACCTTCCCTTGGCGACCTACTCACAGGCACAACAGCACTGGGGATCTGTGCTTTCCCAAATATGTCATATCACATGGTGTTGGTTATCGGCAGAGCCTGTTTCCGAAAAGGCAAACGTCTGGCTATTGGTCCTACGAAGAAGGAGACAGCCCTGAAAGCTGTTGCTAGATTTCACCTTCCCTTGGTAGCCTACACTCAGGAACAACAGCACTAGGGATAAGTGCTTTCCCAGAGATGTCATATCTCATGGTGCTCGTTCTCGGCAGAGCCTGTTTCCAAAAAGGCAAATGTCTGGGTATTACTCCTACGAGGAAGGAGACAGCCCTGAAAGCTGTTGCTAGATTTCACCTTCCCTTGGCGACCTACTCACAGGCACAACAGCACTGGGGATCTGTGCTTTCCCAGAGATGTCATATCTCATGGTGCTCGTTTTCGGCAGAGCCTGTTTCCAAAATGCAAACGACCGGCTCCTTCTCCCACAAGGAATGTGCCAGTTCTGAAAGCTGTTGCTGGTCTTCACCTTCCCTTGGTGACCTACTCACAGGCACAACAGCACTGGGGATCTGTGCTTTCCCAGAGATGTCATATCTCATGGTGCTCGTTCTCGGCAGAGCCTGTTTCCGAAAAGGGAAACGTCCGGGTATTACTCCTACGAGGAAGGAGACAGCCCTGAAAGCTGTTTCTGGTTTCACCTTCCCTTGGTGACCTACACACAGGCACAACAGCACTAGGGATCTGTGCTTTCCCAGAGATGTTATATCTTATGGTGCTCATTCTCGGCAGAGCCTCTTTCCAAAAAGGCAAACGAAAGGCTCCTTCTCCCACAAGGAATGTGCCAGCCCTGAAATCTGTTGCTGGTCTTCACCTTCCCTTGGCGACCTACTCACAGGCACAGCAGCACTGGGGATCTGTGCTTTCCCAGAGATGTCATATCACATGGTGCTGGTTCTCGGCAGAGCCTGTTTCCGAAAAGGCAAACGTCTGGCTATTACTCCTACGAGGAAGGAGACAGCCCTGAAAGCTGTTGCTGGTCTTCACCTTCCCTTGGTAGCCTACACTCAGGAACAACAGCACTAGGGAGAAGTGCTTTCCCAGAGATGTCATATCTCATGGTGTTGGTTCTCGGCAGAGCCTGTTTCCGAAAAGGCAAACGTCTGGCTATTCCTCCTACGAGGAAGGAGACAGCCCTGAAAGCTGTTGCTGGTCTTCACCTTCCCTTGGCGACCTACTCACAGGCACAACAGCACTGGGGATCTGTGCTTTCCCAGAGATGTCATATCTCATGGTGCTCGTTCTCGGCAGAGCCTGTTTCCAAAAAGGCAAACATCTGGCTATTACTCCTACGAGGAAGGAGACAGCCCTGAAATCTGTTGCTGGTGTTTTCCTTCCCGTGGCGAACTACTCTCAGGCACAACAGCACTGGGGATCTGTGCTTTACCAGATATGTTATATCTTATGGTGCTCGTTCTCGGCAGAGCCTCTTTCTGAAAAGGCATAACACCGGCTCCTTCTCCCACAAGGAATGTGCTAGTATTGAAATCTGTTGCTAGTCTTCACCTTCCCTTGGCGACCTACTCACAGGCACAGCAGCACTGGGGATCTGTGCATTCCAAGAGATGTCATATCACATGGTGTTGGTTCTCGGCAGAGCCTGTTTCCTAAAATGCAAACGTCTGGCTGTTGGTCATACGAAGACGGAGACAGCCCTGAAAGCTGTTGCTAGATTTCACCTTCCCTTGGTAGCCTACACTCAGGAACAACAGCACTAGGGATAAATGCTTTCCCAGAGATGTCATATCTCATGGTGTTGGTTCTCGGCAGAGCCTGTTTCCGAAAAGGCAAACGTCTGGCTATTACTCCTACGAGGAAGGAGACAGCCCTGAAAGCTGTTGCTGGTCTTCACCTTCCCTTGGCGACCTACTCACAGGCACAACAGCACTGGGGATCTGTGCTTTCCCAGAGATGTCATATCTCATGGTGCTCGTTCTCGGCAGAGCCTGTTTCCAAAAAGGCAAACGTCTGGGTATTACTCCTACGAGGAAGGAGACAGCCCTGAAAGCTGTTGCTGGTCTTCACCTTCCTTTGGCGACCTACTCACAGGCACAGCAGCACTGGGGATCTGTGCTTTCCCAGAGATGTCATATCTCATGGTGTTGTTTATCGGCAGAGCCTGTTTCCGAAAAGGCAAACGTCCGGGTATTACTCCTACGAGGAAGGAGACAGCCCTGAAAGCTGTTGCTGGTTTCACCTTCCCTTGGCGACCTACACACAGGCACAACAGCACTAGGGATCTGTGCTTTCCCAGAGATGATATATCTTATGGTGCTCATTCTCGGCAGAGCCTCTTTCCAAAAAGGCAAACGAAATTCTCCTTCTCCCACAAGGAATGTGCCAGCCCTGAAATCTGTTGCTGGTCTTCACCTTCCCTTGGCGACCTACTCACAGGCACAGCAGCACTGGGGATCTGTGCTTTCCCAGAGATGTCATATCACATGGTGCTGGTTCTCGGCAGAGCCTCTTTCCGAAAAGGCAAAACTCTGGCTATTCCTCCTACGAGGAAGGAGACAGCCCTGAAAGCTGTTGCTAGATTGCACCTTCCCTTGGTAGCTTACACAGAGGAACAACAGCACTAGGGATAAGTGCTTTCCCAGAGATGTCATATCTCATGGTGTTGGTTCTCGGCAGAGCCTCTTTCCGAAAAGGCAAAACTCTGGCTATTCCTCCTACGAGGAAGGAGACAGCCCTGAAAGCTGTTGCTGGTCTTCACCTTCCCTTGGCGACCTACTCACAGGCACAACAGCACTGGGGATCTGTGCTTTCCCAGAGATGTCATATCTCATGGTGCTAGTTCTCGGCAGAGCCTGTTTCCGAAAAGGCAAACATCTGGCTATTAGTCCTACGAGGAAGGAGACAGCCCTGAAAGCTGTTGCTAGATTTCACCTTCCCTTGGCGACCTACTCACAGGCACAACAGCACTGGGGATCTGTGCTTTCCCAGAGATGTCATATCTCATGGTGCTCGTTCTCGGCAGAGCCTGTTTCCAAAAAGGCAAACGACCGGCTCCTTCTCCCACAAGGAATGTGCCAGTCTTGAAAGCTGTTGCTGGTCTTCACCTTCCCTTGGCGACCTACTCACAGGAACAACAGCACTGGGGATCTGTGCTTTCCCAGAGATGTCACATATCATGGTGCTCGTTCTCGGCAGAGCCTGTTTCCAAAAAGGCAAACATCTGGCTATTACTCCGACAAGGAAGGAGACAGCCCTGAAAGCTGTTGCTGGTGTTTACCTTCCCGTGGAGACCTACTCACAGGCACAACAGCACTGGGGATCTGTGCTTTCCCAGGGATGTCATATCTCATGGTGCTCGTTCACGACAGAGCCTGTTTCCGAAAAGGCAAACGACCGGCTCCTTCTCCCACAAGGAATGTGCCAGTCTTGAAAGCTGTTGCTGGTCTTCACCTTCCCTTGGCAACCTACTCACAGGCACAACAGCACTGGGGATCTGTGCTTTCCCAGAGATTTCATATCACATGGTGTTGGTTATCGGCAGAGCCTGTTTCCGAAAAGGCAAACGTCTGGCTATTGGTCCTACGAAGAAGGAGACAGCCCTGAAAGCTGCTGCTAGATTTCACCTTCCCTTGGTAGCCTACACACAGGAACAACAGCACTAGGGATAAGTGCTTTCCCAGAGATGTCATATCTCATGGTGCTCGTTCCCGGCAGAGCCTATTTCCAAAAAGGCAAACGTCTGGTTATTCCTCCCACAAGGAATGTTCCAGTCGTGAAAGCTGTTGCTGGTCTTCACCTTCCCTTGGCGACCTACTCACAGGCACAACAGCACTGGGGATCTGTGCTTTCCCAGAGATGTCATATCTCATGGTGCTTGTTCTCGGCAGAGCCTGTTTCCGAAAAGGCAAACGACCGGCTCCTTCTCCCACAAGGAATATGCCAGTCGTGAAAGCTGTTGCTGGTCTTCACCTTCCCTTGGCAACCTACTCACAGGCACAACAGCACTGGGGATCTGTGCTTTCCCAGAGATGTCATATCACATGGTGTTGGTTATCGGCAGAGCCTGTTTCCGAAAAGGCAAACGTCTGGTTATTCCTCCTACGAGGAAGGAGACAGCCCTGAAAGCTGTTGCTAGATTGCACCTTCCCTTGGTAGCTTACACACAGGAACAACAGCACTAGGGATAAGTGCTTTCCCAGAGATGTCATATCTCATGGTGCTTGTTCTCGGCAGAGCATGTTTCCGAAAAGGCAAACGTCTGAGTATTCCTCCTACGAGGAAGGAGACAGCCCTGAAAGCTGTTGCTGGTCTTCACCTTCCCTTGGCGACCTACTCACAGGCACAACAGCACTAGGGATCTGTGCTTTCCCAGAGATGTTATATCTTATGCTGCTCATTCTCGGCAGAGCCTCTTTCCGAAAAGGCAAACGAACGGCTCCTTCTCCCACAAGGAATGTGCCAGTCTTGAAAGCTGTTGCTGGTCTTCACCTTCCCTTGGCGACCTACTCACAGGCACAGCAGCACTGGGGATCTGTGCTTTCCCAGAGATGTCATATCTCATGGTGTTCGTTCTCGGCAGAGCCTGTTTCCGAAAAGGCAAACGTCTGGCTATTCCTCCTACAAGGAAGGAGACAGCCCTGAAAGCTGTTGCTAGATTTCACCTTCCCCTGGTAGCCTACACTCAGGAACAACAGCACCAGGGATAAGTGCTTTCCCAGAGATGTCATATCTCATGGTGCTTGTTCTCGGCAGAGCCTGTTTCTGAAAAGGCAAACGTCTGGCTATTACTCCTACGAGGAAGGAGACAGCCCTGAAAGCTGTTGCTAGATTTCACCTTTCCTTGGCGACCTACTCACAGGCACAACAGCACTGGGGATCTGAGCTTTCCCAGAGATGTCATATCTCATGGTGCTAGTTCACGACAGATCCTGTTTCCAAAAAGGCAAACGACCGGCTCCTTCTCCCACAAGGAATGTGCCAGCCCTGAAAGCTGTTGCTGGTCTTCACCTTCCCTTGGCAACCTACTCACAGGCACAACAGCACTGGGGATCTGTGCTTTCCCAGAGATCTCATATCACATGGTGTTGGTTATCGGCAGAACCTGTTTCCGAAATGGCAAACGTCTGGTATTGGTCCTACGAAGAAGGAGACAGCCCTGAAAGCTGTTGCTAGATTTCACCTTCCCTTGGTAGCCTACACACAGGAACAACAGCACTAGGGATAAGTGCTTTCCCATAGATGTCATATCTCATGGTGCTCGTTATAGGCAGAGCCTGTTTCTGAAAAGGCAAACATCTGGGTATTCTTCCTACGAGGAAGAAGACAGCCCTGAAAGCTGTTGCTAGATTACACCTTCCCTTGGTAGCTTACACACAGGAACAACAGCACTAGGGATAAGTGCTTTCCCAGAGATGTCATATCTCATGGTGCTCGTTATCGGCAGAGCCTGTTTCTGAAAAGGCAAACATCTGGGTATTCTTCCTACGAGGAAGAAGACAGCCCTGAAAGCTGTTGCTAGATTACACCTTCCCTTGGTAGCTTACACACAGGAACAACAGCACTAGGGATAAGTGCTTTCCCAGAGATGTCATATCTCATGGTGCTCGTTCTCGGCAGAGCCTGTTTCCGAAAAGGCAAACTTCTGAGTATTACTCCTACGAGGAAGGAGACAGCCCTGAAAGATGTTGCTGGTGTTTACCTTCCCTTGGCGACCTACTCACAGGCACAACAGCACTGGGGATCTGTGCTTTCCAAGAGGTGTTATATCTAATGGTGCTCGTTCTATGCAGAGCCTCTTTCCGAAAAGGCAAACGAACGGCTCCTTCTCCCACAAGGAATGTGCCAGCCATGAAATCTGTTGCTGGTCTTCACCTTCCCTTGGCGACCTACTCACAGGCACAGCAGCACTGGGGATCTGTGCTTTCCCAGAGATGTCATATCACATGGTGCTCGTTCTCGGCAGAGCCTGTTTCCAAAAAGGCAAAAGTCTGGGTATTACTCCTCCGAGGAAGGAGACAGCCCTGAAAGCTGTTGCTAGATTTCACCTTCCCTTGGTAGCCTACACACAGGAACAACAGCACTAGGGATAAGTGCTTTCCCAGAGATGTCATATCTCATGGTGCTCGTTCTCGGCAGAGCCTGTTTCCGAATTGGCAAACGTCTGGTTATTCCTCCTACGAGGAAGGAGACAGCCCTGAAAGCTGTTGCTAGATTGCACCTTCCCTTGGTAGCTTACACACAGGAACAACAGCACTAGGGATAAGTGCTTTCCCAGAGATGTCATATCTCATGGTGCTTGTTCTCGGCAGAGCATGTTTGCGAAAAGGCAAACGTCTGAGTATTACTCCTACGAGGAAGGAGACAGCCCTGAAAGCTGTTGCTGGTCTTCACCTTCCCTTGGCGACCTACTCACAGGCACAACAGCACTAGGGATCTGTGCTTTCCCAGAGATGTTATATCTTATGCTGCTCATTCTCGGCAGAGACTCTTTCCGAAAAGGCAAACGAACGGCTCCTTCTCCCACAAGGAATGTGCCAGTCTTGAAAGCTGTTGCTGGTCTTCACCTTCCCTTGGCGACCTACTCACAGGCACAGCAGCACTGGGGATCTGTGCTTTCCCAGAGATGTCATATCTCATGGTGTTCGTTCTCGGCAGAGCCTGTTTCCGAAAAGGCAAACGTCTGGCTATTCCTCCTACGAGGAAGGAGACAGCCCTGAAAGCTGTTGCTAGATTTCACCTTCCCCTGGTAGCCTACACTCAGGAACAACAGCACCAGGGATAAGTGCTTTCCCAGAGATGTCATATCTCATGGTGCTTGTTCTCGGCAGAGCCTGTTTCTGAAAAGGCAAACGTCTGGCTATTACTCCTACGAGGAAGGAGACAGCCCTGAAAGCTGTTGCTAGATTTCACCTTTCCTTGGCGACCTAGTCACAGGCACAACAGCACTGGGGATCTGTGCTTTCCCAGAGATCTCATATCACATGGTGTTGGTTATCGGCAGAACCTGTTTCCGAAATGGCAAACGTCTGGTATTGGTCCTACGAAGAAGGAGACAGCCCTGAAAGGTGTTGCTAGATTGCACCTTCCCTTGGTAGCCTACACTCAGGAACAACAGCACTATTGATAAGTGCTTTCCAAGAGATGTCATATCTCATGGTGCTCGTTCTCGGCAGAGCCTGTTTCCGTAAAGGCAAACGTCTGGCTATTCCTCCTACGAGGAAGGAGACAGCCCTGAAAGCTGTTGCTAGATTTCACCTTCCCTTGGTAGACTACACACAGGAACAACAGCACTAGGGATAAATGCTTTCCCAGAGATGTCATATCTCATGGTGCTCGTTCTCGGCAGAGCCTGTTTCCGAAAAGGCAAACGTCTGGGTATTACTCCTACGAGGAAGGAGACAGCCCTGAAAGCTGTTGCTGGTCTTCACCTTCCCTTGGCGACCTACTCACAGGCACAACAGCACTGGGGATCTGTGCTTTCCCAGAGATGTCATATCTCATGGTGCTCGTTCACGACAGAGCCTGTTTCCAAAAAGGCAAACGACCGGCTCCTTCTCCCACAAGGAATGTGCCAGCCCTGAAAGCTGTTGCTGGTCTTCACCTTCCCTTGGCAACCTACTCACAGGCACAACAGCACTGGGGATCTGTGCTTTCCCAGAGATCTCATATCACATGGTGTTGGTTATCGGCAGAACCTGTTTCCGAAATGGCAAACGTCTGGTATTGGTCCTACGAAGAAGGAGACAGCCCTGAAAGCTGTTGCTAGATTTCACCTTCCCTTGGTAGCCTACACACAGGAACAACAGCACTAGGGATAAGTGCTTTCCCAGAGATGTCATATCTCATGGTGCTCATTATCGGCAGAGCCTGTTTCTGAAAAGGCAAACATCTGGGTATTCTTCCTACGAGGAAGAAGACAGCCCTGAAAGCTGTTGCTAGATTACACCTTCCCTTGGTAGCTTACACACAGGAACAACAGCACTAGGGATAAGTGCTTTCCCAGAGATGTCATATCTCATGGTGCTCGTTCTCGGCAGAGCCTGTTTCCGAAAAGGCAAACTTCTGAGTATTACTCCTACGAGGAAGGAGACAGCCCTGAAAGATGTTGCTGGTGTTTACCTTCCCTTGGCGACCTACTCACAGGCACAACAGCACTGGGGATCTGTGCTTTCCAAGAGATGTTATATCTAATGGTGCTCGTTCTATGCAGAGCCTCTTTCCGAAAAGGCAAACGAACGGCTCCTTCTCCCACAAGGAATGTGCCAGCCATGAAATCTGTTGCTGGTCTTCACCTACCCTTGGCGACCTACTCACAGGCACAGCAGCACTGGGGATCTGTGCTTTCCCAGAGATGTCATATCACATGGTGCTCGTTCTCGGCAGAGCCTGTTTCCAAAAAGGCAAAAGTCTGGGTATTACTCCTCCGAGGAAGGAGACAGCCCTGAAAGCTGTTGCTAGATTTCACCTTCCCTTGGTAGCCTACACACAGGAACAACAGCACTAGGGATAAGTGCTTTCCCAGAGATGTCATATCTCATGGTACTCGTTCTCGGCAGAGCCTGTTTCCGAAAAGGGAAACGTCTGGCTATTACTCCTACGAGGAAGGAGACAGCCCTGAAAGCTGTTGCTGGTCTTCACCGTCACTTGGCGACCTACTCACAGGCACAACAGCACTGGGGATCTGTGCTTTCCCAGACATGTCATATCACATGGTGTTGGTTATCGGCAGAGCCTGTTTCCGAAAAGGCAAACGTCTGGCTATTGGTCCTACGAAGAAGGAGACAGCCCTGAAAGCTGTTGCTAGATTTCACCTTCCCTTGGTAGCCTACACACAGGAACAACAGCACTAGGGATAAGTGCTTTCCCAGAGATGTCATATCTCATGGTGCTCGTTCTCGGCAGAGCCTGTTTCTGAAAAGGCAAACGTCTGGCTATTACTCCTACGAGGAAGGAGACAGCCCTGAAAGCTGTTGCTGGTGTTTACCTTCCCGTGGAGAACTACTCACAAGCACAACAGCACTGTGGATCTGTGCTTTACCAGATATTTTATATCTAATGGTGCTCGTTCTCGGCAGAACCTCTTTCTGAAAAGGAAAATGATCGGCTCCTTCTCCCACAAGGAATTTGCCAATCTTAGAAAGCTGTTGCTGGTCTTCACCTTCCTTTGGCGACCTACTCACAGGTACAACAGCACTGGGGATCTGTGCTTTCCCAGAGATGTCATATCTCATGGTGCTCGTTCACGACAGAGCCTGTTTCCGAAAAGGCAAACAAACGGCTCCTTCTCCCACAAGGAATGTGCCAGCCCTGAAAGCTGTTGCTGGTTTCACCTTCCCTTGGCGACCTACACACAGGCACAACAGCACTAGGGATCTGTGCTTTCCCAGAGATGATATATCTTATGGTGCTCATTCTCGGCAGAGCCTCTTTCCAAAAAGGCAAACGAAAGGCTCCTTCTCCCACAAGGAATGTGCCAGCCCTGAAATCTGTTGCTGGTCTTCACCTTCCCTTGGCGACCTACTCACAGGCACAGCAGCACTGGGGATCTGTGCTTTCCCAGAGATGTCATATCACATGGTGCTGGTTCTCGGCAGAGCGTGTTTCCGCAAAGGCAAACGTCTGACTATTCCTCCTACGAGGAAGGAGACAGCCCTGAAAGCTGTTGCTAGATTGCACCTTCCCTTGGTAGCCTACACTCTAGGAACAACAGCACTAGGGATAAGTGCTTTCCCAGAGATGTCATATCTCATGGTGCTCGTTCTCGGCAGAGCCTGTTTCCGAAAAGGCAAATGTCTGGGTATTACTCCTACGAGGAAGGAGACAGCCCTGAAAGCTGTTGCTGGTCTTCACCTTCCCTTGGCGACCTACTCACAGGCACAACAGCACTGGGGATCTGTGCTTTCCCAGAGATGTCATATCTCATGGTGCTCGTTCACGACAGAGCCTGCTTCCAAAAAGGCAAACGACCGGCTCGTTCTCCCACAAGGAATGTGCCACTCTTGAAAGCTGTTGCTGGTCTTCACCTTCCCTTGGCAACCTACTCACAGGCACAACAGCACTGGGGATCTGTGCTTTCCCAGAGATGTCATATCACATGGTGTTGGTTCTCGGCAGAGCCTGTTTCCAAAAAGTCAAACGTCTGGCTAGTACTCCTACGAGGAAGGAGACAGCCCTGAAAGCTGTTGCTGGTCTTCACCTTCCCTTGGTAGCCTACTCACAGGCACAACAGCACTGGGGATCTGTGCTTTCCCAGAGATGTCATATCTCATGGTGTTGGTTCTCGGCAGAGCCTGTTTCCGAAAAGGCAAACATCTGGGTATTCCTCCTACGAGGAAGGAGACAGCCCTGAAAGCTGTTGCTAGATTGCACCTTCCCTTGGTAGCCTACACTCAGGAACAACAGCACTAGGGATAAGTGCTTTCCCAGAGATGTCATATCTCATGGTGCTCGTTCTCGGCAGAGCCTGTTTCCAAAAAGGCAAACGTCTGGGTATTACTCCTACGAGGAAGGAGACAGCCCTGAAAGCTGTTGCTAGATTTAACCTTCCCTTGGCGACCTACTCACAGGCACAACAGCGCTGGGGATCTGTGCTTTCCCAGAGATGTCATATCTCATGGTGCTCGTTCTCGGCAGAGCCTGTTTCCAAAAAGGCAAACGTATGTCTTTTCCTCCCACAAGGAATGTGCCAGTCGTGAAAGCTGTTGCTGGTCTTCACCTTCCCTTGGCGACCTACTCACAGGCACAACAGCACTGGGGATCTGTGCTTTCCCAGAGATGTCATATCACATGGTGTTGGTTCTCGGCAGAGCCTGTTTACGAAAAGGCAAACGTCTGGCTATTACTCCTACGAGGAAGGAGACAGCCCTGAAAGCTGTTGCTGGTCTTCACCTTCCCTTGGTAGCCTACACTCAGGAACAACAGCACTAGGGAGAAGTGCTTTCCCAGAGATGTCATATCTCATGGTGCTCGTTCTCGGCAGAGCCTGTTTCCGAAAAGGCAAACGTCTGGCTATTCCTCCTACGAGGAAGGAGACAGCCCTGAAAGCTGTTGCTAGATTGCACCTTCCCTTGGTAGCCTACACTCAGGAACAACAGCACTAGGGATAAATGCTTTCCCAGAGATGTCATATGTCATGGTGCTCGTTCTCGGCAGAGCCTGTTTCCGAAAAGTCAAACTACCGGCTCCTTCTCCCACAAGGAATGTGCCAGTCTTGAAAGCTGTTGCTGGTCTTCACCTTCCCTTGTCGACCTACTCACAGGCACAACAGCACTGGGGATCTGTGCTTTCCCAGAGCTGTCATATCTCATGGTGCTCGTTCTCGGCAGAGCCTGTTTCCGAAAAGGCAAACGTCTGGCTATTCCTCCTACGAGGAAGGATACAGCCCTGAAAGCTGTTGCTAGTTTTCACCTTCCCTTGGTAGCCTACACACAGGAACAACAGCACTAGGGTGTAGGTGCTTTCCCAGAGATGTCATATCTCATGGTGCTCGTTCTCGGCAGAGCCTGTTTCCGAAAAGGCAAACGTCTGGGTATTACTCCTACGAGGAAGGAGACAGCCCTGAAAGCTGTTGCTAGATTTCACCTTCCATTGGCGACCTACTCACAGGCACAACAGCACTGGGGATCTGTGCTTTCCCAGAGATGTCATATCTCATGGTGCTCGTTCTCGGCAGAGCCTGCTTCCAAAAAGGCAAACGACCGGCTCGTTCTCCCACAAGGAATGTGCCACTCTTGAAAGCTGTTGCTGGTCTTCACCTTCCCTTGGCGACCTACTCACAGGCACAACAGCACTGGGGATCTGTGCTTTCCCAGAGATGTCATATCACATGGTGTTGGTTCTCGGCAGAGCCTGTTTCCAAAAAGTCAAACGTCTGGCTAGTACTCCTACGAGGAAGGAGACAGCCCTGAAAGCTGTTGCTGGTCTTCACCTTCCCTTGGTAGCCTACTCACAGGCACAACAGCACTGGGGATCTGTGCTTTCCCAGAGATGTCATATCTCATGGTGTTGGTTCTCGGCAGAGCCTGTTTCCGAAAAGGCAAACATCTGGGTATTCCTCCTACGAGGAAGGAGACAGCCCTGAAAGCTGTTGCTAGATTGCACCTTCCCTTGGTAGCCTACACTCAGGAACAACAGCACTAGGGATAAGTGCTTTCCCAGAGATGTCATATCTCATGGTGCTCGTTCTCGGCAGAGCCTGTTTCCAAAAAGGCAAACGTCTGGGTATTACTCCTACGAGGAAGGAGACAGCCCTGAAAGCTGTTGCTAGATTTAACCTTCCCTTGGCGACCTACTCACAGGCACAACAGCGCTGGGGATCTGTGCTTTCCCAGAGATGTCATATCTCATGGTGCTCGTTCTCGGCAGAGCCTGTTTCCAAAAAGGCAAACGTATGTCTTTTCCTCCCACAAGGAATGTGCCAGTCGTGAAAGCTGTTGCTGGTCTTCACCTTCCCTTGGCGACCTACTCACAGGCACAACAGCACTGGGGATCTGTGCTTTCCCAGAGATGTCATATCACATGGTGTTGGTTCTCGGCAGAGCCTGTTTACGAAAAGGCAAACGTCTGGCTATTACTCCTACGAGGAAGGAGACAGCCCTGAAAGCTGTTGCTGGTCTTCACCTTCCCTTGGTAGCCTACACTCAGGAACAACAGCACTAGGGAGAAGTGCTTTCCCAGAGATGTCATATCTCATGGTGCTCGTTCTCGGCAGAGCCTGTTTCCGAAAAGGCAAACGTCTGGCTATTCCTCCTACGAGGAAGGAGACAGCCCTGAAAGCTGTTGCTAGATTGCACCTTCCCTTGGTAGCCTACACTCAGGAACAACAGCACTAGGGATAAATGCTTTCCCAGAGATGTCATATGTCATGGTGCTCGTTCTCGGCAGAGCCTGTTTCCGAAAAGTCAAACTACCGGCTCCTTCTCCCACAAGGAATGTGCCAGTCTTGAAAGCTGTTGCTGGTCTTCACCTTCCCTTGTCGACCTACTCACAGGCACAACAGCACTGGGGATCTGTGCTTTCCCAGAGATGTCATATCTCATGGTGCTCGTTCTCGGCACAGCCTGTTTCCGAAAAGGCAAACGTCTGGCTATTCCTCCTACGAGGAAGGAGACAGCCCTGAAAGCTGTTGCTAGTTTTCACCTTCCCTTGGTAGCCTACACACAGGAACAACAGCACTAGGGTGTAGGTGCTTTCCCAGAGATGTCATATCTCATGGTGCTCGTTCTCGGCAGAGCCTGTTTCCGAAAAGGCAAACGTCTGGGTATTACTCCTACGAGGAAGGAGACAGCCCTGAAAGCTGTTGCTAGATTTCACCTTCCATTGGCGACCTACTCACAGGCACAACAGCACTGGGGATCTGTGCTTTCCCAGAGATGTCATATCTCATGGTGCTCGTTCTCGGCAGAGCCTGCTTCCAAAAAGGCAAACGACCGGCTCGTTCTCCCACAAGGAATGTGCCACTCTTGAAAGCTGTTGCTGGTCTTCACCTTCCCTTGGCGACCTACTCACAGGCACAACAGCACTGGGGATCTGTGCTTTCCCAGAGATGTCATATCACATGGTGTTGGTTCTCGGCAGAGCCTGTTTCCAAAAAGTCAAACGTCTGGCTAGTACTCCTACGAGGAAGGAGACAGCCCTGAAAGCTGTTGCTGGTCTTCACCTTCCCTTGGTAGCCTACTCACAGGCACAACAGCACTGGGGATCTGTGCTTTCCCAGAGATGTCATATCTCATGGTGTTGGTTCTCGGCAGAGCCTGTTTCCGAAAAGGCAAACATCTGGGTATTCCTCCTACGAGGAAGGAGACAGCCCTGAAAGCTGTTGCTAGATTGCACCTTCCCTTGGTAGCCTACACTCAGGAACAACAGCACTAGGGATAAGTGCTTTCCCAGAGATGTCATATCTCATGGTGCTCGTTCTCGGCAGAGCCTGTTTCCAAAAAGGCAAACGTCTGGGTATTACTCCTACGAGGAAGGAGACAGCCCTGAAAGCTGTTGCTAGATTTAACCTTCCCTTGGCGACCTACTCACAGGCACAACAGCGCTGGGGATCTGTGCTTTCCCAGAGATGTCATATCTCATGGTGCTCGTTCTCGGCAGAGCCTGTTTCCAAAAAGGCAAACGTATGTCTTTTCCTCCCACAAGGAATGTGCCAGTCGTGAAAGCTGTTGCTGGTCTTCACCTTCCCTTGGCGACCTACTCACAGGCACAACAGCACTGGGGATCTGTGCTTTCCCAGAGATGTCATATCACATGGTGTTGGTTCTCGGCAGAGCCTGTTTACGAAAAGGCAAACGTCTGGCTATTACTCCTACGAGGAAGGAGACAGCCCTGAAAGCTGTTGCTGGTCTTCACCTTCCCTTGGTAGCCTACACTCAGGAACAACAGCACTAGGGAGAAGTGCTTTCCCAGAGATGTCATATCTCATGGTGCTCGTTCTCGGCAGAGCCTGTTTCCGAAAAGGCAAACGTCTGGCTATTCCTCCTACGAGGAAGGAGACAGCCCTGAAAGCTGTTGCTAGATTGCACCTTCCCTTGGTAGCCTACACTCAGGAACAACAGCACTAGGGATAAATGCTTTCCCAGAGATGTCATATGTCATGGTGCTCGTTCTCGGCATAGCCTGTTTCCAAAAAGGCAAACGTATGTCTTTTCCTCCCACAAGGAATGTGCCAGTCGTGAAAGCTGTTGCTGGTCTTCACCTTCCCTTGGCGACCTACTCACAGGCACAACAGCACTGGGGATCTGTGCTTTCCCAGAGATGTCATATCACATGGTGTTGGTTCTCGGCAGAGCCTGTTTACGAAAAGGCAAACGTCTGGCTATTACTCCTACGAGGAAGGAGACAGCCCTGAAAGCTGTTGCTGGTCTTCACCTTCCCTTGGTAGCCTACACTCAGGAACAACAGCACTAGGGAGAAGTGCTTTCCCAGAGATGTCATATCTCATGGTGCTCGTTCTCGGCAGAGCCTGTTTCCGAAAAGGCAAACGTCTGGCTATTCCTCCTACGAGGAAGGAGACAGCCCTGAAAGCTGTTGCTAGATTGCACCTTCCCTTGGTAGCCTACACTCAGGAACAACAGCACTAGGGATAAATGCTTTCCCAGAGATGTCATATGTCATGGTGCTCGTTCTCGGCAGAGCCTGTTTCCGAAAAGTCAAACTACCGGCTCCTTATCCCACAAGGAATGTGCCAGTCTTGAAAGCTGTTGCTGGTCTTCACCTTCCCTTGTCGACCTACTCACAGGCACAACAGCACTGGGGATCTGTGCTTTCCCAGAGATGTCATATCTCATGGTGCTCGTTCTCGGCACAGCCTGTTTCCGAAAAGGCAAACGTCTGGCTATTCCTCCTACGAGGAAGGAGACAGCCCTGAAAGCTGTTGCTAGTTTTCACCTTCCCTTGGTAGCCTACACACAGGAACAACAGCACTAGGGTGTAGGTGCTTTCCCAGAGATGTCATATCTCATGGTGCTCGTTCTCGGCAGAGCCTGTTTCCGAAAAGGCAAACGTCTGGGTATTACTCCTACGAGGAAGGAGACAGCCCTGAAAGCTGTTGCTAGATTTCACCTTCCATTGGCGACCTACTCACAGGCACAACAGCACTGGGGATCTGTGCTTTCCCAGAGATGTCATATCTCATGGTGCTCGTTCTCGGCAGAGCCTGCTTCCAAAAAGGCAAACGACCGGCTCGTTCTCCCACAAGGAATGTGCCACTCTTGAAAGCTGTTGCTGGTCTTCACCTTCCCTTGGCGACCTACTCACAGGCACAACAGCACTGGGGATCTGTGCTTTCCCAGAGATGTCATATCACATTTTGTTGGTTCTCGGCAGAGCCTGTTTCCAAAAAGTCAAACGTCTGGCTAGTACTCCTACGAGGAAGGAGACAGCCCTGAAAGCTGTTGCTGGTCTTCACCTTCCCTTGGTAGCCTACTCACAGGCACAACAGCACAGGGGATCTGTGCTTTCCCAGAGATGTCATATCTCATGGTGTTGGTTCTCGGCAGAGCCTGTTTCCGAAAAGGCAAACATCTGGGTATTCCTCCTACGAGGAAGGAGACGGCCCTGAAAGCTGTTGCTAGATTGCACCTTCCCTTGGTAGCCTACACTCAGGAACAACAGCACTAGGGATAAGTGCTTTCCCAGAGATGTCATATCTCATGGTGCTCGTTCTCGGCAGAGCCTGTTTCCAAAAAGGCAAACGTCTGGGTATTACTCCTACGAGGAAGGAGACAGCCCTGAAAGCTGTTGCTAGATTTAACCTTCCCTTGGCGACCTACTCACAGGCACAACAGCGCTGGGGATCTGTGCTTTCCCAGAGATGTCATATCTCATGGTGCTCGTTCTCGGCAGAGCCTGTTTCCAAAAAGGCAAACGTATGTCTTTTCCTCCCACAAGGAATGTGCCAGTCGTGAAAGCTGTTGCTGGTCTTCACCTTCCCTTGGCGACCTACTCACAGGCACAACAGCACTGGGGATCTGTGCTTTCCCAGAGATGTCATATCACATGGTGTTGGTTCTCGGCAGAGCCTGTTTACGAAAAGGCAAACGTCTGGCTATTACTCCTACGAGGAAGGAGACAGCCCTGAAAGCTGTTGCTGGTCTTCACCTTCCCTTGGTAGCCTACACTCAGGAACAACAGCACTAGGGAGAAGTGCTTTCCCAGAGATGTCATATTTCATGGTGCTCGTTCTCGGCAGAGCCTGTTTCCGAAAAGGCAAACGTCTGGCTATTCCTCCTACGAGGAAGGAGACAGCCCTGAAAGCTGTTGCTAGATTGCACCTTCCCTTGGTAGCCTACACTCAGGAACAACAGCACTAGGGATAAATGCTTTCCCAGAGATGTCATATGTCATGGTGCTCGTTCTCGGCAGAGCCTGTTTCCGAAAAGTCAAACTACCGGCTCCTTCTCCCACAAGGAATGTGCCAGTCTTGAAAGCTGTTGCTGGTCTTCACCTTCCCTTGGCGACCTACTCACAGGCACAACAGCACTGGGGATCTGTGCTTTCCCAGAGCTGTCATATCTCATGGTGCTCGTTCTCGGCAGAGCCTGTTTCCGAAAAGGCAAACGTCTGGATATTACTCCTACGAGGAAGGAGACAGCCCTGAAAGCTGTTGCTAGATTGCACCTTCCCTTGGTAGCCTACACACAGGAACAACAGCACTAGGGATAAGTGCTTTCCCAGAGATGTCATATCTCATGGTGCTCGTTCTCAGCAGAGCCTGTTTCCGAAAAGGCAAACGTCTGGGTTTTACTCCTAGGAGGAAGGAGACAGCCCTGAAAGCTGTTGCTGGTCTTCACCTTCTCTTGCCGACCTACTCACAGGCACAACAGCACTGGGGATCTGTGCTTTCCCAGAGATGTCATATATCATGGTGCTCGTTCCCGGCAGAGCCTATTTCCAAAAAGGCAAACGTCTGGTTATTCCTCCCACAAGGAATGTTCCAGTCGTGAAAGCTGTTGCTGGTCTTCACCTTCCCTTGGCGACCTACTCACAGGCACAACAGCACTGGGGATCTGTGCTTTCCCAGAGATGTCATATCTCATGGTGCTTGTTCTCGGCAGAGCCTGTTTCCGAAAAGGCAAACGACCGGCTCCTTCTCCCACAAGGAATATGCCAGTCGTGAAAGCTGTTGCTGGTCTTCACCTTCCCTTGGCAACCTACTCACAGGCACAACAGCACTGGGGATCTGTGCTTTCTCAGAGATGTCATATCACATGGTGTTGGTTATCGGCAGAGCCTGTTTCCGAAATGGCAAACGTCTGGCTATTGGTCCTACGAAGAAGGAGACAGCCCTGAAAGCTGTTGCTAGATTTCACCTTCCCTTGGTAGCCTACACACAGGAACAACAGCACTAGGGATAAGTGCTTTCCTAGAGATGTCATATCTCATGGTGCTCGTTCTCGGCAGAGGCTGTTTCTGAAAAGGCAAACATCTGGGTATTCCTCCTACGAGGAAGGAGACAGCCCTGAAAGCTGTTGCTAGATTGCACCTTCCCTTGGTAGCTTACACTCAGGAACAACAGCACTAGGGATAAGTGCTTTCCCAGAGATGTCATATCTCATGGTGCTCGTTCTCGGCAGAGCCTGTTTCCAAAAAGGCAAACGTCTGGGTATTACTCCTACGAGGAAGGAGACAGCCCTGAAAGCTGTTGCTGGTCTTCACCTTCCCTTGGCGACCTACTCACAGGCACAACAGCACTGGGGATCTGTGCTTTCCCAGAGATGTCATATCACATGGTGCTGGTTCTCGGCAGAGACTGTTTCCGAAAAGGCAAACGTCTGGCTATTCCTCCTAGGAGGAAGGAGACAGCCCTGAAAGCTGTTGCTAGATTTCACCTTCCCTTGGCGACCTACTCACAGGCACAACAGCACTGGGGATCTGTGCTTTCCCAGAGATGTCATATCTCATGGTGCTCGTTCTCGGCAGAGCCTGTTTCCAAAAAGGCAAACGACCGGCTCCTTCTCCCACAAGGAATGTGCCAGTCTTGAAAGCTGTTGCTGGTCTTCACCTTCCCTTGGCGACCTACTCACAGGAACAACAGCACTGGGGATCTGTGCTTTCCCAGAGATGTCACATATCATGGTGCTCGTTCTCGGCAGAGCCTGTTTCCAAAAAGGCAAACATCTGGCTATTACTCCGACAAGGAAGGAGACAGCCCTGAAAGCTGTTGCTGGTGTTTACCTTCCCGTGGAGACCTACTCACAGGCACAACAGCACTGGGGATCTGTGCTTTCCCAGGGATGTCATATCTCATGGTGCTCGTTCACGACAGAGCCTGTTTCCGAAAAGGCAAACGACCGGCTCCTTCTCCCACAAGGAATGTGCCAGTCTTGAAAGCTGTTGCTGGTCTTCACCTTCCCTTGGCAACCTACTCACAGGCACAACAGCACTGGGGATCTGTGCTTTCCCAGAGATTTCATATCACATGGTGTTGGTTATCGGCAGAGCCTGTTTCCGAAAAGGCAAACGTCTGGCTATTGGTCCTACGAAGAAGGAGACAGCCCTGAAAGCTGTTGCTAGATTTCACCTTCCCTTGGTAGCCTACACACAGGAACAACAGCACTAGGGATAAGTGCTTTCCCAGAGATGTCATATCTCATGGTGCTCGTTCCCGGCAGAGCCTATTTCCAAAAAGGCAAACGTCTGGTTATTCCTCCCACAAGGAATGTTCCAGTCGTGAAAGCTGTTGCTGGTCTTCACCTTCCCTTGGCGACCTACTCACAGGCACAACAGCACTGGGGATCTGTGCTTTCCCAGAGATGTCATATCTCATGGTGCTTGTTCTCGGCAGAGCCTGTTTCCGAAAAGGCAAACGACCGGCTCCTTCTCCCACAAGGAATATGCCAGTCGTGAAAGCTGTTGCTGGTCTTCACCTTCCCTTGGCAACCTACTCACAGGCACAACAGCACTGGGGATCTGTGCTTTCCCAGAGATGTCATATCACATGGTGTTGGTTATCGGCAGAGCCTGTTTCCGAAAAGGCAAACGTCTGGCTATTGGTCCTACGAAGAAGGAGACAGCCCTGAAAGCTGTTGCTAGATTTCACCTTCCCTTGGTAGCCTACACACAGGAACAACAGCACTAGGGATAAGTGCTTTCCCAGAGATGTCATATCTCATGGTGCTCGTTCTCGGCAGAGCCTGTTTCCAAAAAGGCAAACATCTGGGTATTCCTCCTACGAGGAAGGAGACAGCCCTGAAAGCTGTTGCTAGATTGCACCTTCCCTTGGTAGCTTACACTCAGGAACAACAGCACTAGGGATAAGTGCTTTCCCAGAGATGTCATATCTCATGGTGCTCGTTCTCGGAAGAGCCTGTTTCCGAAAAGGCAAACGTCTGGGTATTACTCCTACGAGGAAGGAGACAGCCCTGAAAGCTGTTGCTAGATTTCTCCTTCCCTTGGTAGCCTACACACAGGCAAAACAGCACTGGGGATCTGTGCTTTCCCAGAGATATCATATCTCATGGTGCTCGTTCTCGGCAGAGCCTGTTTCCGAAAAGGCAAACGTCTGGCTATTACTCCTACGAGGAAGGAGACAGCCCTGAAAGCTGTTGCTGGTCTTCACCTTTCCTTGGTAACCTACACTCAGGAACAACAGCACTAGGGATAAGTGCTTTCCCAGAGATGTCATATCTCATGGTGCTCGTTCTCGGCAGAGCCTGTTTCCGTAAAGGCAAACGTCTGAGTATTACTCCTACGAGGAAGGAGACAGCCCTGAAAGCTGTTGCAAGATTTTAACTTCCCTTGGTAGCCTACACACAGAAACAACAGCACTAGGGACAAGTGGTTTCCCAGAGATGTCATATCTCATGGTGCTCGTTCTCGGCAGAGCCTGTTTCCAAAAAGGCAAACGACCGGCTCCTTCTCCCACAAGGAATGTGCCAGTCTTGAAAGCTGTTGCTGGTCTTCACCTTCCCTTGGCGAACTACTCACAGGCACAACAGCACTAGGGATCTGTGCTTTACCAGATATGTTATATTTATGGTGCTCATTCTCGGCAGAGCCTCTTTCCGAAAAGGAAAACGAAAGGCTCCTTCTCCCACAAGGAATGTGCCAGCCCTGAAAGCTGTTGCTGGTCTTCACCTTCCCTTGGCGACCTACTCACAGGCACAACAGCACTGGGGATCTGTGCTTTCCCAAATATGTCATATCACATGGTGTTGGTTATCGGCAGAGCCTGTTTCCGAAAAGGCAAACGTCTGGCTATTGGTCCTACGAAGAAGGAGACAGCCCTGAAAGCTGTTGCTAGATTTCACCTTCCCTTGGTAGCCTACACTCAGGAACAACAGCACTAGGGATAAGTGCTTTCCCAGAGATGTCATATCTCATGGTGCTCGTTCTCGGCAGAGCCTGTTTCCAAAAAGGCAAATGTCTGGGTATTACTCCTACGAGGAAGGAGACAGCCCTGAAAGCTGTTGCTAGATTTCACCTTCCCTTGGCGACCTACTCACAGGCACAACAGCACTGGGGATCTGTGCTTTCCCAGAGATGTCATATCTCATGGTGCTCGTTCACGACAGAGCCTGTTTCCGAAAAGGCAAACGACCGGCTCCTTCTCCCACAAGGAATGTGCCAGCCCTGAAAGCTGTTGCTGGTCTTCACCTTCCCTTGGCAACCTACTCACAGGCACAACAGCACTGGGGATCTGTGCTTTCCCAGAGATCTCATATCACATGGTGTTGGTTATCGGCAGAACCTGTTTCCGAAATGGCAAACGTCTGGCTATTGGTCCTACGAAGAAGGAGACAGCCCTGAAAGCTGTTGCTGGTCTTCACCTTCCCTTGGTAACCTACACACAGGAACAACAGCACTAGGGATAAGTGCTTTCCCAGAGATGTCATATCTCATGGTGCTCGTTCTCGGCAGAGCCTGTTTCTGAAAAGGCAAACATCTGGGTATTCCTCCTACGAGGAAGGAGACAGCCCTGAAAGCTGTTGCTAGATTGCACCTTCCCTTGGTAGATTACACACAGGAAGAATAGCACTAGGGATAAGTGCTTTCCCAGAGATGTCATATCTCATGGTGTTTTTTTCTCGGCAGAGCCTGTTTCCAAAAAGGCAAACGTCTGGGTATTACTCCTACGAGGAAGGAGACAGCCCTCAAAGCTGTTGCTGGTCTTCACCTTCCCTTGGCGACCTACTCACAGGCACAGCAGCACTGGGGATCTGTGCTTTCCCAGAGATGTCATATCTCATGGTGCTCGTTCTCGGCAGAGCCTGTTTCCGAAAAGGGAAACGTCCGGGTATTACTCCTACGAGGAAGGAGACAGCCCTGAAAGCTGTTTCTGGTTTCACCTTCCCTTGGTGACCTACACACAGGCACAACAGCACTAGGGATCTGTGCTTTCCCAGAGATGTTATATCTTATGGTGCTCATTCTCGGCAGAGCCTCTTTCCAAAAAGGCAAACGAAAGGCTCCTTCTCCCACAAGGAATGTGCCAGCCCTGAAATCTGTTGCTGGTCTTCACCTTCCCTTGGCGACCTACTCACAGGCACAGCAGCACTGGGGATCTGTGCTTTCCCAGAGATGTCATATCACATGGTGCTGGTTCTCGGCAGAGCCTGTTTCCGAAAAGGCAAACGTCTGGCTATTACTCCTACGAGGAAGGAGACAGCCCTGAAAGCTGTTGCTAGATTTCACCTTCCCTTGGTAGCCTACACTCAGGAACAACAGCACTAGGGATAAATGCTTTCCCAGAGATGTCATATCTCATGGTGTTGGTTCTCGGCAGAGCCTGTTTCCGAAAAGGCAAACGTCTGGCTATTACTCCTACGAGGAAGGAGACAGCCCTGAAAGCTGTTGCTGGTCTTCACCTTCCCTTGGCGACCTACTCACAGGCACAACAGCACTGGGGATCTGTGCTTTCCCAGAGATGTCATATCTCATGGTGCTCGTTCTCGGCAGAGCCTGTTTCCAAAAAGGCAAACGTCTGGGTATTACTCCTACGAGGAAGGAGACAGCCCTGAAAGCTGTTGCTGGTCTTCACCTTCCCTTGGCGACCTACTCACAGGCACAGCAGCACTGGGGATCTGTGCTTTCCCAGAGATGTCATATCTCATGGTGTTGTTTATCGGCAGAGCCTGTTTCCGAAAAGGCAAACGTCCGGGTATTACTCCTACGAGGAAGGAGACAGCCCTGAAAGCTGTTGCTGGTTTCACCTTCCCTTGGCGACCTACACACAGGCACAACAGCACTAGGGATCTGTGCTTTCCCAGAGATGATATATCTTATGGTGCTCATTCTCGGCAGAGCCTCTTTCCAAAAAGGCAAACGAAATTCTCCTTCTCCCACAAGGAATGTGCCAGCCCTGAAATCTGTTGCTGGTCTTCACCTTCCCTTGGCGACCTACTCACAGGCACAGCAGCACTGGGGATCTGTGCTTTCCCAGAGATGTCATATCACATGGTGCTGGTTCTCGGCAGAGCCTGTTTCCGAAAAGGCAAACGTCTGGCTATTACTCCTATGAGGAAGGAGACAGCCCTGAAAGCTGTTGCTAGATTGCACCTTCCCTTGGTAGCTTACACACAGGAACAACAGCACTAGGGATAAGTGCTTTCCCAGAGATGTCATATCTCATGGTGTTGGTTCTCGGCAGAGCCTCTTTCCGAAAAGGCAAACGTCTGGCTATTCCTCCTACGAGGAAGGAGACAGCCCTGAAAGCTGTTGCTGGTCTTCACCTTCCCTTGGCGACCTACTCACAGGCACAACAGCACTGGGGATCTGTGCTTTCCCAGAGATGTCATATCTCATGGTGCTAGTTCTCGGCAGAGCCTGTTTCCGAAAAGGCAAACATCTGGCTATTACTCCTACGAGGAAGGAGACAGCCCTGAAATCTGTTGCTGGTGTTTTCCTTCCCGTGGCGAACTACTCACAGGCACAACAGCACTGGGGATCTGTGCTTTACCAGATATGTTATATCTTATGGTGCTCGTTCTCGGCAGAGCCTTTTTCTGAAAAGGCAAAACACCGGCTCCTTCTCCCACAAGGAATGTGCTAGTATTGAAATCTATTGCTGGTCTTCACCTTCCCTTGGCGACCTACTCACAGGCACAGCAGCACTGGGGATCTGTGCTTTCCCAGAGATGTCATATCACATGGTGCTGGTTCTCGGCAGAGCCTGTTTCCCAAAAGGCAAACGTCTGGCTATTCCTCCTACGAGGAAGGAGACAGCCCTGAAAGCTGTTGCTAGATTTCTCCTTCCCTTGGTAGCCTACACACAGGCAAAACAGCACTGGGGATCTGTGCTTTCCCAGAGATATCATATCTCATGGTGCTCGTTCTCGGCAGAGCCTGTTTCCGAAAAGTCAAACGTCTGGCTATTACTCCTACGAGGAAGGAGACAGCCCTGAAAGCTGTTGCTGGTCTTCACCTTTCCTTGGTAACCTACACTCAGGAACAACAGCACTAGGGATAAGTGCTTTCCCAGAGATGTCATATCTCATGGTGCTCGTTCTCGGCAGAGCCTGTTTCCGTAAAGGCAAACGTCTGGGTATTACTCCTACGAGGAAGGAGACAGCCCTGAAAGCTGTTGCAAGATTTTAACTTCCCTTGGTAGCCTACACACAGAAACAACAGCACTAGGGACAAGTGGTTTCCCAGAGATGTCATATCTCATGGTGTTCGTTCTCGGCAGAGCCTGTTTCCAAAAAGTCAAACGACCGGCTCCTTCTCCCACAAGGAATGTGCCAGTCTTGAAAGCTGTTGCTGGTCTTCACCTTCCCTTGGCGAACTACTCACAGGCACAACAGCACTAGGGATCTGTGCTTTACCAGATATGTTATATCTTATGGTGCTCATTCTCGGCAGAGCCTCTTTCCGAAAAGGAAAACGAAAGGCTCCTTCTCCCACAAGGAATGTGCCAGCCCTGAAAGCTGTTGCTGGTCTTCACCTTCCCTTGGCGACCTACTCACAGGCACAACAGCACTGGGGATCTGTGCTTTCCCAAATATGTCATATCACATGGTGTTGGTTATCGGCAGAGCCTGTTTCCGAAAAGGCAAACGTCTGGCTATTGGTCCTACGAAGAAGGAGACAGCCCTGAAAGCTGTTGCTAGATTTCACCTTCCCTTGGTAGCCTACACTCAGGAACAACAGCACTAGGGATAAGTGCTTTCCCAGAGATGTCATATCTCATGGTGCTCGTTCTCGGCAGAGCCTGATTCCAAAAAGGCAAACGACCGGCTCCTTCTCCCACAAGGAATGTGCCAGTTCTGAAATCTGTTGCTGGTCTTCACCTTCCCTTGGCGACCTACTCACAGGCACAACAGCACTGGGGATCTGTGCTTTCCCAGAGATGTCATATCTCATGGTGCTCGTTCACGACAGAGCCTGTTTCCGAAAAGGCAAACGACCGGCTCCTTCTCCCACAAGGAATATGCCAGTCGTGAAAGCTGTTGCTGGTCTTCACCTTCCCTTGGCAACCTACTCACAGGCACAACAGCACTGGGGATCTGTGCTTTCCCAGAGATGTCATATCACATGGTGTTGGTTATCGGCAGAGCCTGTTTCCGAAATGGCAAACGTCTGGCTATTGGTCCTACGAAGAAGGAGACAGCCCTGAAAGCTGTTGCTGGTCTTCACCTTCCCTTGGTAACCTACACACAGGAACAACAGCACTAGGGATAAGTGCTTTCCCAGAGATGTCATATCTCATGGTGCTCGTTCTCGGCAGAGCCTGTTTCTGAAAAGGCAAACATCTGGGTATTCCTCCTACGAGGAAGGAGACAGCCCTGAAAGCTGTTGCTAGATTGCACCTTCCCTTGGTAGATTACACACAGGAAGAATAGCACTAGGGATAAGTGCTTTCCCAGAGATGTCATATCTCATGGTGTTTTTTTCTCGGCAGAGCCTGTTTCCAAAAAGGCAAACGTCTGGGTATTACTCCTACGAGGAAGGAGACAGCCCTCAAAGCTGTTGCTGGTCTTCACCTTCCCTTGGCGACCTACTCACAGGCACAGCAGCACTGGGGATCTGTGCTTTCCCAGAGATGTCATATCTCATGGTGCTCGTTCTCGGCAGAGCCTGTTTCCGAAAAGGGAAACGTCCGGGTATTACTCCTACGAGGAAGGAGACAGCCCTGAAAGCTGTTTCTGGTTTCACCTTCCCTTGGTGACCTACACACAGGCACAACAGCACTAGGGATCTGTGCTTTCCCAGAGATGTTATATCTTATGGTGCTCATTCTCGGCAGAGCCTCTTTCCAAAAAGGCAAACGAAAGGCTCCTTCTCCCACAAGGAATGTGCCAGCCCTGAAATCTGTTGCTGGTCTTCACCTTCCCTTGGCGACCTACTCACAGGCACAGCAGCACTGGGGATCTGTGCTTTCCCAGAGATGTCATATCACATGGTGCTGGTTCTCGGCAGAGCCTGTTTCCGAAAAGGCAAACGTCTGGCTATTACTCCTACGAGGAAGGAGACAGCCCTGAAAGCTGTTGCTGGTCTTCACCTTCCCTTGGTAGCCTACACTCAGGAACAACAGCACTAGGGAGAAGTGCTTTCCCAGAGATGTCATATCTCATGGTGTTGGTTCTCGGCAGAGCCTGTTTCCGAAAAGGCAAACGTCTGGCTATTCCTCCTACGAGGAAGGAGACAGCCCTGAAAGCTGTTGCTGGTCTT
Organism: Buteo buteo; assembly: GCF_964188355.1. Classification (NCBI taxonomy): domain Eukaryota; kingdom Metazoa; phylum Chordata; class Aves; order Accipitriformes; family Accipitridae; genus Buteo; species Buteo buteo. Next base: position 12,490,768 of record NC_134188.1, read on the forward strand.
CACCTTCCCTTGGCGACCTACTCACAGGCACAACAGCACTGGGGATCTGTGCTTTCCCAGAGATGTCATATCTCATGGTGCTCGTTCTCGGCAGAGCCTGTTTCCAAAAAGGCAAACATCTGGCTATTACTCCTACGAGGAAGGAGACAGCCCTGAAATCTGTTGCTGGTGTTTTCCTTCCCGTGGCGAACTACTCTCAGGCACAACAGCACTGGGGATCTGTGCTTTACCAGATATGTTATATCTTATGGTGCTCGTTCTCGGCAGAGCCTCTTTCTGAAAAGGCAAAACACCGGCTCCTTCTCCCACAAGGAATGTGCTAGTATTGAAATCTGTTGCTGGTCTTCACCTTCCCTTGGCGACCTACTCACAGGCACAGCAGCACTGGGGATCTGTGCATTCCCAGAGATGTCATATCACATGGTGTTGGTTCTCGGCAGAGCCTGTTTCCTAAAATGCAAACGTCTGGCTGTTGGTCATACGAAGACGGAGACAGCCCTGAAAGCTGTTGCTAGATTTCACCTTCCCTTGGTAGCCTACACACAGGAACAGCAGCACTAGGGATAAGTGCTTTCCCAGAGATGTCATATCTCATGGTGTTGGTTCTCGGCAGAGCCTGTTTCCGAAAAGGCAAACGTCTGGCTATTACTCCTACGAGGAAGGAGACAGCCCTGAAAGCTGTTGCTAGATTTCACCTTCCCTTGGTAGCCTACACTCAGGAACAACAGCACTAGGGATAAATGCTTTCCCAGAGATGTCATATCTCATGGTGTTGGTTCTCGGCAGAGCCTGTTTCCGAAAAGGCAAACGTCTGGCTATTACTCCTACGAGGAAGGAGACAGCCCTGAAAGCTGTTGCTGGTCTTCACCTTCCCTTGGCGACCTACTCACAGGCACAACAGCACTGGGGATCTGTGCTTTCCCAGAGATGTCATATCTCATGGTGCTCGTTCTCGGCAGAGCCTGTTTCCAAAAAGGCAAACGTCTGGGTATTACTCCTACGAGGAAGGAGACAGCCCTGAAAGCTGTTGCTAGATTTCACCTTCCCTTGGCGACCTACTCACAGGCACAACAGCACTGGGGATCTGTGCTTTCCCAGAGATGTCATATCTCATGGTGCTCGTTCTCGGCAGAGCCTGTTTCCAAAAAGGCAAACGACCGGCTCCTTCTCCCACAAGGAATGTGCCAGTCTTGAAAGCTGTTGCTGGTCTTCACCTTCCCTTGGCGACCTACTCACAGGAACAACAGCACTGGGGATCTGTGCTTTCCCAGAGATGTCACATATCATGGTGCTCGTTCTCGGCAGAGCCTGTTTCCAAAAAGGCAAACATCTGGCTATTACTCCGACAAGGAAGGAGACAGCCCTGAAAGCTGTTGCTGGTGTTTACCTTCCCGTGGAGACCTACTCACAGGCACAACAGCACTGGGGATCTGTGCTTTCCCAGGGATGTCATATCTCATGGTGCTCGTTCACGACAGAGCCTGTTTCCGAAAAGGCAAACGACCGGCTCCTTCTCCCACAAGGAATGTGCCAGTCTTGAAAGCTGTTGCTGGTCTTCACCTTCCCTTGGCAACCTACTCACAGGCACAACAGCACTGGGGATCTGTGCTTTCCCAGAGATTTCATATCACATGGTGTTGGTTATCGGCAGAGCCTGTTTCCGAAAAGGCAAACGTCTGGCTATTGGTCCTACGAAGAAGGAGACAGCCCTGAAAGCTGTTGCTAGATTTCACCTTCCCTTGGTAGCCTACACACAGGAACAACAGCACTAGGGATAAGTGCTTTCCCAGAGATGTCATATCTCATGGTGCTCGTTCCCGGCAGAGCCTATTTCCAAAAAGGCAAACGTCTGGTTATTCCTCCCACAAGGAATGTTCCAGTCGTGAAAGCTGTTGCTGGTCTTCACCTTCCCTTGGCGACCTACTCACAGGCACAACAGCACTGGGGATCTGTGCTTTCCCAGAGATGTCATATCTCATGGTGCTTGTTCTCGGCAGAGCCTGTTTCCGAAAAGGCAAACGACCGGCTCCTTCTCCCACAAGGAATATGCCAGTCGTGAAAGCTGTTGCTGGTCTTCACCTTCCCTTGGCAACCTACTCACAGGCACAACAGCACTGGGGATCTGTGCTTTCCCAGAGATGTCATATCACATGGTGTTGGTTATCGGCAGAGCCTGTTTCCGAAAAGGCAAACGTCTGGCTATTGGTCCTACGAAGAAGGAGACAGCCCTGAAAGCTGTTGCTAGATTTCACCTTCCCTTGGTAGCCTACACACAGGAACAACAGCACTAGGGATAAGTGCTTTCCCAGAGATGTCATATCTCATGGTGCTCGTTCTCGGCAGAGCCTGTTTCCAAAAAGGCAAACATCTGGGTATTCCTCCTACGAGGAAGGAGACAGCCCTGAAAGCTGTTGCTAGATTGCACCTTCCCTTGGTAGCTTACACTCAGGAACAACAGCACTAGGGATAAGTGCTTTCCCAGAGATGTCATATCTCATGGTGCTCGTTCTCGGAAGAGCCTGTTTCCAAAAAGGCAAACGTCTGGGTATTACTCCTACGAGGAAGGAGACAGCCCTGAAAGCTGTTGCTGGTCTTCACCTTCCCTTGGCGACCTACTCACAGGCACAACAGCACTGGGGATCTGTGCTTTCCCAGAGATGTCATATCACATGGTGCTGGTTCTCGGCAGAGACTGTTTCCGTAAAGGCAAACGTCTGGCTATTCCTCCTACGAGGAAGGAGACAGCCCTGAAAGCTGTTGCTAGATTTCTCCTTCCCTTGGTAGCCTACACACAGGCAAAACAGCACTGGGGATCTGTGCTTTCCCAGAGATATCATATCTCATGGTGCTCGTTCTCGGCAGAGCCTGTTTCCGAAAAGGCAAACGTCTGGCTATTACTCCTACGAGGAAGGAGACAGCCCTGAAAGCTGTTGCTGGTCTTCACCTTTCCTTGGTAACCTACACTCAGGAACAACAGCACTAGGGATAAGTGCTTTCCCAGAGATGTCATATCTCATGGTGCTCGTTCTCGGCAGAGCCTGTTTCCGTAAAGGCAAACGTCTGGGTATTACTCCTACGAGGAAGGAGACAGCCCTGAAAGCTGTTGCAAGATTTTAACTTCCCTTGGTAGCCTACACACAGAAACAACAGCACTAGGGACAAGTGGTTTCCCAGAGATGTCATATCTCATGGTGCTCATTCTCGGCAGAGCCTCTTTCCGAAAAGGAAAACGAAAGGCTCCTTCTCCCACAAGGAATGTGCCAGCCCTGAAAACTGTTGCTGGTCTTCACCTTCCCTTGGCGACCTACTCACAGGCACAACAGCACTGGGGATCTGTGCTTTCCCAAATATGTCATATCACATGGTGTTGGTTATCGGCAGAGCCTGTTTCCGAAAAGGCAAACGTCTGGCTATTGGTCCTACGAAGAAGGAGACAGCCCTGAAAGCTGTTGCTAGATTTCACCTTCCCTTGGTAGCCTACACTCAGGAACAACAGCACTAGGGATAAGTGCTTTCCCAGAGATGTCATATCTCATGGTGCTCGTTCTCGGCAGAGCCTGTTTCCAAAAAGGCAAATGTCTGGGTATTACTCCTACGAGGAAGGAGACAGCCCTGAAAGCTGTTGCTAGATTTCACCTTCCCTTGGCGACCTACTCACAGGCACAACAGCACTGGGGATCTGTGCTTTCCCAGAGATGTCATATCTCATGGTGCTCGTTTTCGGCAGAGCCTGTTTCCAAAAAGGCAAACGACCGGCTCCTTCTCCCACAAGGAATGTGCCAGTTCTGAAAGCTGTTGCTGGTCTTCACCTTCCCTTGGCGACCTACTCACAGGCACAACAGCACTGGGGATCTGTGCTTTCCCAGAGATGTCATATCTCATGGTGCTCGTTCACGACAGAGCCTGTTTCCGAAAAGGCAAACGACCGGCTCCTTCTCCCACAAGGAATATGCCAGTCGTGAAAGCTGTTGCTGGTCTTCACCTTCCCTTGGCAACCTACTCACAGGCACAACAGCACTGGGGATCTGTGCTTTCCCAGAGATGTCATATCTCATGGTGCTCGTTTTCGGCAGAGCCTGTTTCCGAAAAGGCAAACGTCTGGGTATTACTCCTACGAGGAAGGAGACAGCCCTGAAAGCTGTTGCTAGATTTCTCCTTCCCTTGGTAGCCTACACACAGGCAAAACAGCACTGGGGATCTGTGCTTTCCCAGAGATGTCATATCACATGGTGTTGGTTATCGGCAGAGCCTGTTTCCGAAAAGGCAAACGTCTGGCTATTGGTCCTACGAAGAAGGAGACAGCCCTGAAAGCTGTTGCTAGATTTCACCTTCCCTTGGTAGCCTACACACAGGAACAACAGCACTAGGGATAAGTGCTTTCCCAGAGATGTCATATCTCATGGTGCTCGTTCTCGGCAGAGCCTGTTTCCAAAAAGGCAAACATCTGGGTATTCCTCCTACGAGGAAGGAGACAGCCCTGAAAGCTGTTGCTAGATTGCACCTTCCCTTGGTAGCTTACACTCAGGAACAACAGCACTAGGGATAAGTGCTTTCCCAGAGATGTCATATCTCATGGTGTTTTTTTCTCGGCAGAGCCTGTTTCCAAAAAGGCAAACGTCTGGGTATTACTCCTACGAGGAAGGAGACAGCCCTCAAAGCTGTTGCTGGTCTTCACCTTCCCTTGGCGACCTACTCACAGGCACAGCAGCACTGGGGATCTGTGCTTTCCCAGAGATGTCATATCTCATGGTGCTCGTTCTCGGCAGAGCCTGTTTCCGAAAAGGGAAACGTCCGGGTATTACTCCTACGAGGAAGGAGACAGCCCTGAAAGCTGTTTCTGGTTTCACCTTCCCTTGGTGGCCTACACACAGGCACAACAGCACTAGGGATCTGTGCTTTCCCAGAGATGTTATATCTTATGGTGCTCATTCTCGGCAGAGCCTCTTTCCAAAAAGGCAAACGAAAGGCTCCTTCTCCCACAAGGAATGTGCCAGCCCTGAAATCTGTTGCTGGTCTTCACCTTCCCTTGGCGACCTACTCACAGGCACAGCAGCACTGGGGATCTGTGCTTTCCCAGAGATGTCATATCACATGGTGCTGGTTCTCGGCAGAGCCTGTTTCCGAAAAGGCAAACGTCTGGCTATTCCTCCTACGAGGAAGGAGACAGCCCTGAAAGCTGTTGCTGGTCTTCACCTTCCCTTGGTAGCCTACACTCAGGAACAACAGCACTAGGGAGAAGTGCTTTCCCAGAGATGTCATATCTCATGGTGCTCGTTCTCGGCAGAGCCTGTTTCCAAAAAGGCAAACATCTGGCTATTACTCCTACGAGGAAGGAGACAGCCCTGAAATCTGTTGCTGGTGTTTTCCTTCCCGTGGCGAACTACTCTCAGGCACAACAGCACTGGGGATCTGTGCTTTACCAGATATGTTATATCTTATGGTGCTCGTTCTCGGCAGAGCCTCTTTCTGAAAAGGCAAAACACCGGCTCCTTCTCCCACAAGGAATGTGCTAGTATTGAAATCTGTTGCTGGTCTTCACCTTCCCTTGGCGACCTACTCACAGGCACAGCAGCACTGGGGATCTGTGCATTCCCAGAGATGTCATATCACATGGTGTTGGTTCTCGGCAGAGCCTGTTTCCTAAAATGCAAACGTCTGGCTGTTGGTCATACGAAGACGGAGACAGCCCTGAAAGCTGTTGCTAGATTTCACCTTCCCTTGGTAGCCTACACACAGGAACAGCAGCACTAGGGATAAGTGCTTTCCCAGAGATGTCATATCTCATGGTGTTGGTTCTCGGCAGAGCCTGTTTCCGAAAAGGCAAACGTCTGGCTATTACTCCTACGAGGAAGGAGACAGCCCTGAAAGCTGTTGCTAGATTTCACCTTCCCTTGGTAGCCTACACTCAGGAACAACAGCACTAGGGATAAATGCTTTCCCAGAGATGTCATATCTCATGGTGTTGGTTCTCGGCAGAGCCTGTTTCCGAAAAGGCAAACGTCTGGCTATTACTCCTACGAGGAAGGAGACAGCCCTGAAAGCTGTTGCTGGTCTTCACCTTCCCTTGGCGACCTACTCACAGGCACAACAGCACTGGGGATCTGTGCTTTCCCAGAGATGTCATATCTCATGGTGCTCGTTCTCGGCAGAGCCTGTTTCCAAAAAGGCAAACGTCTGGGTATTACTCCTACGAGGAAGGAGACAGCCCTGAAAGCTGTTGCTGGTCTTCACCTTCCCTTGGCGACCTACTCACAGGCACAGCAGCACTGGGGATCTGTGCTTTCCCAGAGATGTCATATCTCATGGTGTTGTTTATCGGCAGAGCCTGTTTCCGAAAAGGCAAACGTCCGGGTATTACTCCTACGAGGAAGGAGACAGCCCTGAAAGCTGTTGCTGGTTTCACCTTCCCTTGGCGACCTACACACAGGCACAACAGCACTAGGGATCTGTGCTTTCCCAGAGATGATATATCTTATGGTGCTCATTCTCGGCAGAGCCTCTTTCCAAAAAGGCAAACGAAATTCTCCTTCTCCCACAAGGAATGTGCCAGCCCTGAAATCTGTTGCTGGTCTTCACCTTCCCTTGGCGACCTACTCACAGGCACAGCAGCACTGGGGATCTGTGCTTTCCCAGAGATGTCATATCACATGGTGCTGGTTCTCGGCAGAGCCTGTTTCCGAAAAGGCAAACGTCTGGCTATTCCTCCTACGAGGAAGGAGACAGCCCTGAAAGCTGTTGCTGGTCTTCACCTTCCCTTGGTAGCCTACACTCAGGAACAACAGCACTAGGGAGAAGTGCTTTCCCAGAGATGTCATATCTCATGGTGCTCGTTCTCGGCAGAGCCTGTTTCCAAAAAGGCAAACATCTGGCTATTACTCCTACGAGGAAGGAGACAGCCCTGAAATCTGTTGCTGGTGTTTTCCTTCCCGTGGCGAACTACTCTCAGGCACAACAGCACTGGGGATCTGTGCTTTACCAGATATGTTATATCTTATGGTGCTCGTTCTCGGCAGAGCCTCTTTCTGAAAAGGCAAAACACCGGCTCCTTCTCCCACAAGGAATGTGCTAGTATTGAAATCTGTTGCTGGTCTTCACCTTCCCTTGGCGACCTACTCACAGGCACAGCAGCACTGGGGATCTGTGCATTCCCAGAGATGTCATATCACATGGTGTTGGTTCTCGGCAGAGCCTGTTTCCTAAAATGCAAACGTCTGGCTGTTGGTCATACGAAGACGGAGACAGCCCTGAAAGCTGTTGCTAGATTTCACCTTCCCTTGGTAGCCTACACACAGGAACAGCAGCACTAGGGATAAGTGCTTTCCCAGAGATGTCATATCTCATGGTGTTGGTTCTCGGCAGAGCCTGTTTCCGAAAAGGCAAACGTCTGGCTATTACTCCTACGAGGAAGGAGACAGCCCTGAAAGCTGTTGCTAGATTTCACCTTCCCTTGGTAGCCTACACTCAGGAACAACAGCACTAGGGATAAATGCTTTCCCAGAGATGTCATATCTCATGGTGTTGGTTCTCGGCAGAGCCTGTTTCCGAAAAGGCAAACGTCTGGCTATTACTCCTACGAGGAAGGAGACAGCCCTGAAAGCTGTTGCTGGTCTTCACCTTCCCTTGGCGACCTACTCACAGGCACAACAGCACTGGGGATCTGTGCTTTCCCAGAGATGTCATATCTCATGGTGCTCGTTCTCGGCAGAGCCTGTTTCCAAAAAGGCAAACGTCTGGGTATTACTCCTACGAGGAAGGAGACAGCCCTGAAAGCTGTTGCTGGTCTTCACCTTCCCTTGGCGACCTACTCACAGGCACAGCAGCACTGGGGATCTGTGCTTTCCCAGAGATGTCATATCTCATGGTGTTGTTTATCGGCAGAGCCTGTTTCCGAAAAGGCAAACGTCCGGGTATTACTCCTACGAGGAAGGAGACAGCCCTGAAAGCTGTTGCTGGTTTCACCTTCCCTTGGCGACCTACACACAGGCACAACAGCACTAGGGATCTGTGCTTTCCCAGAGATGATATATCTTATGGTGCTCATTCTCGGCAGAGCCTCTTTCCAAAAAGGCAAACGAAATTCTCCTTCTCCCACAAGGAATGTGCCAGCCCTGAAATCTGTTGCTGGTCTTCACCTTCCCTTGGCGACCTACTCACAGGCACAGCAGCACTGGGGATCTGTGCTTTCCCAGAGATGTCATATCACATGGTGCTGGTTCTCGGCAGAGCCTGTTTCCGAAAAGGCAAACGTCTGGCTATTACTCCTATGAGGAAGGAGACAGCCCTGAAAGCTGTTGCTAGATTGCACCTTCCCTTGGTAGCTTACACACAGGAACAACAGCACTAGGGATAAGTGCTTTCCCAGAGATGTCATATCTCATGGTGTTGGTTCTCGGCAGAGCCTCTTTCCGAAAAGGCAAACGTCTGGCTATTCCTCCTACGAGGAAGGAGACAGCCCTGAAAGCTCTTGCTGGTCTTCACCTTCCCTTGGCGACCTACTCACAGGCACAACAGCACTGGGGATCTGTGCTTTCCCAGAGATGTCATATCTCATGGTGCTAGTTCTCGGCAGAGCCTGTTTCCGAAAAGGCAAACATCTGGCTATTACTCCTACGAGGAAGGAGACAGCCCTGAAATCTGTTGCTGGTGTTTTCCTTCCCGTGGCGAACTACTCACAGGCACAACAGCACTGGGGATCTGTGCTTTACCAGATATGTTATATCTTATGGTGCTCGTTCTCGGCAGAGCCTCTTTCTGAAAAGGCAAAACACCGGCTCCTTCTCCCACAAGGAATGTGCTAGTATTGAAATCTATTGCTGGTCTTCACCTTCCCTTGGCGACCTACTCACAGGCACAGCAGCACTGGGGATCTGTGCTTTCCCAGAGATGTCATATCACATGGTGCTGGTTCTCGGCAGAGCCTGTTTCCGAAAAGGCAAACGTCTGGCTATTCCTCCTACGAGGAAGGAGACAGCCCTGAAAGCTGTTGCTAGATTTCTCCTTCCCTTGGTAGCCTACACACAGGCAAAACAGCACTGGGGATCTGTGCTTTCCCAGAGATATCATATCTCATGGTGCTCGTTCTCGGCAGAGCCTGTTTCCGAAAAGGCAAACGTCTGGCTATTACTCCTACGAGGAAGGAGACAGCCCTGAAAGCTGTTGCTGGTCTTCACCTTTCCTTGGTAACCTACACTCAGGAACAACAGCACTAGGGATAAGTGCTTTCCCAGAGATGTCATATCTCATGGTGCTCGTTCTCGGCAGAGCCTGTTTCCGTAAAGGCAAACGTCTGGGTATTACTCCTACGAGGAAGGAGACAGCCCTGAAAGCTGTTGCAAGATTTTAACTTCCCTTGGTAGCCTACACACAGAAACAACAGCACTAGGGACAAGTGGTTTCCCAGAGATGTCATATCTCATGGTGCTCGTTCTCGGCAGAGCCTGTTTCCAAAAAGGCAAACGACCGGCTCCTTCTCCCACAAGGAATGTGCCAGTCTTGAAAGCTGTTGCTGGTCTTCACCTTCCCTTGGCGAACTACTCACAGGCACAACAGCACTAGGGATCTGTGCTTTACCAGATATGTTATATCTCATGGTGCTCATTCTCGGCAGAGCCTCTTTCCGAAAAGGAAAACGAAAGGCTCCTTCTCCCACAAGGAATGTGCCAGCCCTGAAAGCTGTTGCTGGTCTTCACCTTCCCTTGGCGACCTACTCACAGGCACAACAGCACTGGGGATCTGTGCTTTCCCAAATATGTCATATCACATGGTGTTGGTTATCGGCAGAGCCTGTTTCCGAAAAGGCAAACGTCTGGCTATTGGTCCTACGAAGAAGGAGACAGCCCTGAAAGCTGTTGCTAGATTTCACCTTCCCTTGGTAGCCTACACTCAGGAACAACAGCACTAGGGATAAGTGCTTTCCCAGAGATGTCATATCTCATGGTGCTCGTTCTCGGCAGAGCCTGTTTCCAAAAAGGCAAATGTCTGGGTATTACTCCTACGAGGAAGGAGACAGCCCTGAAAGCTGTTGCTAGATTTCACCTTCCCTTGGCGACCTACTCACAGGCACAACAGCACTGGGGATCTGTGCTTTCCCAGAGATGTCATATCTCATGGTGCTCGTTCTCGGCAGAGCCTGTTTCCAAAAAGGCAAACGACCGGCTCCTTCTCCCACAAGGAATGTGCCAGTTCTGAAAGCTGTTGCTGGTCTTCACCTTCCCTTGGCGACCTACTCACAGGCACAACAGCACTGGGGATCTGTGCTTTCCCAGAGATGTCATATCTCATGGTGCTCGTTCACGACAGAGCCTGTTTCCGAAAAGGCAAACGACCGGCTCCTTCTCCCACAAGGAATATGCCAGTCGTGAAAGCTGTTGCTGGTCTTCACCTTCCCTTGGCAACCTACTCACAGGCACAACAGCACTGGGGATCTGTGCTTTCCCAGAGATGTCATATCTCATGGTGCTCGTTTTCGGCAGAGCCTGTTTCCGAAAAGGCAAACGTCTGGGTATTACTCCTACGAGGAAGGAGACAGCCCTGAAAGCTGTTGCTAGATTTCTCCTTCCCTTGGTAGCCTACACACAGGCAAAACAGCACTGGGGATCTGTGCTTTCCCAGAGATGTCATATCACATGGTGTTGGTTATCGGCAGAGCCTGTTTCCGAAAAGGCAAACGTCTGGCTATTGGTCCTACGAAGAAGGAGACAGCCCTGAAAGCTGTTGCTAGATTTCACCTTCCCTTGGTAGCCTACACACAGGAACAACAGCACTAGGGATAAGTGCTTTCCCAGAGATGTCATATCTCATGGTGCTCGTTCTCGGCAGAGCCTGTTTCCAAAAAGGCAAACATCTGGGTATTCCTCCTACGAGGAAGGAGACAGCCCTGAAAGCTGTTGCTAGATTGCACCTTCCCTTGGTAGCTTACACTCAGGAACAACAGCACTAGGGATAAGTGCTTTCCCAGAGATGTCATATCTCATGGTGTTTTTTTCTCGGCAGAGCCTGTTTCCAAAAAGGCAAACGTCTGGGTATTACTCCTACGAGGAAGGAGACAGCCCTCAAAGCTGTTGCTGGTCTTCACCTTCCCTTGGCGACCTACTCACAGGCACAGCAGCACTGGGGATCTGTGCTTTCCCAGAGATGTCATATCTCATGGTGCTCGTTCTCGGCAGAGCCTGTTTCCGAAAAGGGAAACGTCCGGGTATTACTCCTACGAGGAAGGAGACAGCCCTGAAAGCTGTTTCTGGTTTCACCTTCCCTTGGTGGCCTACACACAGGCACAACAGCACTAGGGATCTGTGCTTTCCCAGAGATGTTATATCTTATGGTGCTCATTCTCGGCAGAGCCTCTTTCCAAAAAGGCAAACGAAAGGCTCCTTCTCCCACAAGGAATGTGCCAGCCCTGAAATCTGTTGCTGGTCTTCACCTTCCCTTGGCGACCTACTCACAGGCACAGCAGCACTGGGGATCTGTGCTTTCCCAGAGATGTCATATCACATGGTGCTGGTTCTCGGCAGAGCCTGTTTCCGAAAAGGCAAACGTCTGGCTATTCCTCCTACGAGGAAGGAGACAGCCCTGAAAGCTGTTGCTGGTCTTCACCTTCCCTTGGTAGCCTACACTCAGGAACAACAGCACTAGGGAGAAGTGCTTTCCCAGAGATGTCATATCTCATGGTGTTGGTTCTCGGCAGAGCCTGTTTCCGAAAAGGCAAACGTCTGGCTATTCCTCCTACGAGGAAGGAGACAGCCCTGAAAGCTGTTGCTGGTCTTCACCTTCCCTTGGCGACCTACTCACAGGCACAACAGCACTGGGGATCTGTGCTTTCCCAGAGATGTCATATCTCATGGTGCTCGTTCTCGGCAGAGCCTGTTTCCAAAAAGGCAAACATCTGGCTATTACTCCTACGAGGAAGGAGACAGCCCTGAAATCTGTTGCTGGTGTTTTCCTTCCCGTGGCGAACTACTCTCAGGCACAACAGCACTGGGGATCTGTGCTTTACCAGATATGTTATATCTTATGGTGCTCGTTCTCGGCAGAGCCTCTTTCTGAAAAGGCAAAACACCGGCTCCTTCTCCCACAAGGAATGTGCTAGTATTGAAATCTGTTGCTGGTCTTCACCTTCCCTTGGCGACCTACTCACAGGCACAGCAGCACTGGGGATCTGTGCATTCCCAGAGATGTCATATCACATGGTGTTGGTTCTCGGCAGAGCCTGTTTCCTAAAATGCAAACGTCTGGCTGTTGGTCATACGAAGACGGAGACAGCCCTGAAAGCTGTTGCTAGATTTCACCTTCCCTTGGTAGCCTACACACAGGAACAGCAGCACTAGGGATAAGTGCTTTCCCAGAGATGTCATATCTCATGGTGTTGGTTCTCGGCAGAGCCTGTTTCCGAAAAGGCAAACGTCTGGCTATTACTCCTACGAGGAAGGAGACAGCCCTGAAAGCTGTTGCTAGATTTCACCTTCCCTTGGTAGCCTACACTCAGGAACAACAGCACTAGGGATAAATGCTTTCCCAGAGATGTCATATCTCATGGTGTTGGTTCTCGGCAGAGCCTGTTTCCGAAAAGGCAAACGTCTGGCTATTACTCCTACGAGGAAGGAGACAGCCCTGAAAGCTGTTGCTGGTCTTCACCTTCCCTTGGCGACCTACTCACAGGCACAGCAGCACTGGGGATCTGTGCTTTCCCAGAGATGTCATATCTCATGGTGTTGTTTATCGGCAGAGCCTGTTTCCGAAAAGGCAAACGTCCGGGTATTACTCCTACGAGGAAGGAGACAGCCCTGAAAGCTGTTGCTGGTTTCACCTTCCCTTGGCGACCTACACACAGGCACAACAGCACTAGGGATCTGTGCTTTCCCAGAGATGATATATCTTATGGTGCTCATTCTCGGCAGAGCCTCTTTCCAAAAAGGCAAACGAAATTCTCCTTCTCCCACAAGGAATGTGCCAGCCCTGAAATCTGTTGCTGGTCTTCACCTTCCCTTGGCGACCTACTCACAGGCACAGCAGCACTGGGGATCTGTGCTTTCCCAGAGATGTCATATCACATGGTGCTGGTTCTCGGCAGAGCCTGTTTCCGAAAAGGCAAACGTCTGGCTATTACTCCTATGAGGAAGGAGACAGCCCTGAAAGCTGTTGCTAGATTGCACCTTCCCTTGGTAGCTTACACACAGGAACAACAGCACTAGGGATAAGTGCTTTCCCAGAGATGTCATATCTCATGGTGTTGGTTCTCGGCAGAGCCTCTTTCCGAAAAGGCAAACGTCTGGCTATTCCTCCTACGAGGAAGGAGACAGCCCTGAAAGCTCTTGCTGGTCTTCACCTTCCCTTGGCGACCTACTCACAGGCACAACAGCACTGGGGATCTGTGCTTTCCCAGAGATGTCATATCTCATGGTGCTAGTTCTCGGCAGAGCCTGTTTCCGAAAAGGCAAACATCTGGCTATTACTCCTACGAGGAAGGAGACAGCCCTGAAATCTGTTGCTGGTGTTTTCCTTCCCGTGGCGAACTACTCACAGGCACAACAGCACTGGGGATCTGTGCTTTACCAGATATGTTATATCTTATGGTGCTCGTTCTCGGCAGAGCCTCTTTCTGAAAAGGCAAAACACCGGCTCCTTCTCCCACAAGGAATGTGCTAGTATTGAAATCTATTGCTGGTCTTCACCTTCCCTTGGCGACCTACTCACAGGCACAGCAGCACTGGGGATCTGTGCTTTCCCAGAGATGTCATATCACATGGTGCTGGTTCTCGGCAGAGCCTGTTTCCGAAAAGGCAAACGTCTGGCTATTCCTCCTACGAGGAAGGAGACAGCCCTGAAAGCTGTTGCTAGATTTCTCCTTCCCTTGGTAGCCTACACACAGGCAAAACAGCACTGGGGATCTGTGCTTTCCCAGAGATATCATATCTCATGGTGCTCGTTCTCGGCAGAGCCTGTTTCCGAAAAGGCAAACGTCTGGCTATTACTCCTACGAGGAAGGAGACAGCCCTGAAAGCTGTTGCTGGTCTTCACCTTTCCTTGGTAACCTACACTCAGGAACAACAGCACTAGGGATAAGTGCTTTCCCAGAGATGTCATATCTCATGGTGCTCGTTCTCGGCAGAGCCTGTTTCCGTAAAGGCAAACGTCTGGGTATTACTCCTACGAGGAAGGAGACAGCCCTGAAAGCTGTTGCAAGATTTTAACTTCCCTTGGTAGCCTACACACAGAAACAACAGCACTAGGGACAAGTGGTTTCCCAGAGATGTCATATCTCATGGTGCTCGTTCTCGGCAGAGCCTGTTTCCAAAAAGGCAAACGACCGGCTCCTTCTCCCACAAGGAATGTGCCAGTCTTGAAAGCTGTTGCTGGTCTTCACCTTCTTTTGGCGAACTACTCACAGGCACAACAGCACTAGGGATCTGTGCTTTACCAGATATGTTATATCTTATGGTGCTCATTCTCGGCAGAGCCTCTTTCCGAAAAGGAAAACGAAAGGCTCCTTCTCCCACAAGGAATGTGCCAGCCCTGAAAGCTGTTGCTGGTCTTCACCTTCCCTTGGCGACCTACTCACAGGCACAACAGCACTGGGGATCTGTGCTTTCCCAAATATGTCATATCACATGGTGTTGGTTATCGGCAGAGCCTGTTTCCGAAAAGGCAAACGTCTGGCTATTGGTCCTACGAAGAAGGAGACAGCCCTGAAAGCTGTTGCTAGATTTCACCTTCCCTTGGTAGCCTACACTCAGGAACAACAGCACTAGGGATAAGTGCTTTCCCAGAGATGTCATATCTCATGGTGCTCGTTCTCGGCAGAGCCTGTTTCCAAAAAGGCAAATGTCTGGGTATTACTCCTACGAGGAAGGAGACAGCCCTGAAAGCTGTTGCTAGATTTCACCTTCCCTTGGCGACCTACTCACAGGCACAACAGCACTGGGGATCTGTGCTTTCCCAGAGATGTCATATCTCATGGTGCTCGTTCTCGGCAGAGCCTGTTTCCAAAAAGGCAAACGACCGGCTCCTTCTCCCACAAGGAATGTGCCAGTTCTGAAATCTGTTGCTGGTCTTCACCTTCCCTTGGCCACCTACTCACAGGCACAACAGCACTGGGGATCTGTGCTTTCCCAGAGATGTCATATCTCATGGTGCTCGTTCACGACAGAGCCTGTTTCCGAAAAGGCAAACGACCGGCTCCTTCTCCCACAAGGAATATGCCAGTCGTGAAAGCTGTTGCTGGTCTTCACCTTCCCTTGGCAACCTACTCACAGGCACAACAGCACTGGGGATCTGTGCTTTCCCAGAGATGTCATATCACATGGTGTTGGTTATCGGCAGAGCCTGTTTCCGAAATGGCAAACGTCTGGCTATTGGTCCTACGAAGAAGGAGACAGCCCTGAAAGCTGTTGCTGGTCTTCACCTTCCCTTGGTAACCTACACACAGGAACAACAGCACTAGGGATAAGTGCTTTCCCAGAGATGTCATATCTCATGGTGCTCGTTCTCGGCAGAGCCTGTTTCTGAAAAGGCAAACATCTGGGTATTCCTCCTACGAGGAAGGAGACAGCCCTGAAAGCTGTTGCTAGATTGCACCTTCCCTTGGTAGATTACACACAGGAAGAATAGCACTAGGGATAAGTGCTTTCCCAGAGATGTCATATCTCATGGTGTCTTTTTTCTCGGCAGAGCCTGTTTCCAAAAAGGGAAACGTCTGGGTATTACTCCTACGAGGAAGGAGACAGCCCTCAAAGCTGTTGCTGGTCTTCACCTTCCCTTGGCGACCTACTCACAGGCACAGCAGCACTGGGGATCTGTGCTTTCCCAGAGATGTCATATCTCATGGTGCTCGTTCTCGGCAGAGCCTGTTTCCGAAAAGGGAAACGTCCGGGTATTACTCCTACGAGGAAGGAGACAGCCCTGAAAGCTGTTTCTGGTTTGACCTTCCCTTGGTGACCTACACACAGGCACAACAGCACTAGGGATCTGTGCTTTCCCAGAGATGTTATATCTTATGGTGCTCATTCTCGGCAGAGCCTCTTTCCAAAAAGGCAAACGAAAGGCTCCTTCTCCCACAAGGAATGTGCCAGCCCTGAAATCTGTTGCTGGTCTTCACCTTCCCTTGGCGACCTACTCACAGGCACAGCAGCACTGGGGATCTGTGCTTTCCCAGAGATGTCATATCACATGGTGCTGGTTCTCGGCAGAGCCTGTTTCCGAAAAGGCAAACGTCTGGCTATTACTCCTACGAGGAAGGAGACAGCCCTGAAAGCTGTTGCTGGTCTTCACCTTCCCTTGGTAGCCTACACTCAGGAACAACAGCACTAGGGAGAAGTGCTTTCCCAGAGATGTCATATCTCATGGTGTTGGTTCTCGGCAGAGCCTGTTTCCGAAAAGGCAAACGTCTGGCTATTCCTCCTACGAGGAAGGAGACAGCCCTGAAAGCTGTTGCTGGTCTTCACCTTCCCTTGGCGACCTACTCACAGGCACAACAGCACTGGGGATCTGTGCTTTCCCAGAGATGTCATATCTCATGGTGCTCGTTCTCGGCAGAGCCTGTTTTCAAAAAGGCAAACATCTGGCTATTACTCCTACGAGGAAGGAGACAGCCCTGAAATCTGTTGCTGGTGTTTTCCTTCCCGTGGCGAACTACTCTCAGGCACAACAGCACTGGGGATCTGTGCTTTACCAGATATGTTATATCTTATGGTGCTCGTTCTCGGCAGAGCCTCTTTCTGAAAAGGCAAAACACCGGCTCCTTCTCCCACAAGGAATGTGCTAGTATTGAAATCTGTTGCTGGTCTTCACCTTCCCTTGGCGACCTACTCACAGGCACAGCAGCACTGGGGATCTGTGCATTCCCAGAGATGTCATATCACATGGTGTTGGTTCTCGGCAGAGCCTGTTTCCGAAAAGGCAAACGTCTGGCTATTACTCCTACGAGGAAGGAGACAGCCCTGAAAGCTGTTGCTAGATTTCACCTTCCCTTGGTAGCCTACACTCAGGAACAACAGCACTAGGGATAAATGCTTTCCCAGAGATGTCATATCTCATGGTGTTGGTTCTCGGTAGAGCCTGTTTCCGAAAAGGCAAACGTCTGGCTATTACTCCTACGAGGAAGGAGACAGCCCTGAAAGCTGTTGCTGGTCTTCACCTTCCCTTGGCGACCTACTCACAGGCACAACAGCACTGGGGATCTGTGCTTTCCCAAATATGTCATATCACATGGTGTTGGTTCTCGGCAGAGCCTGTTTCCGAAATGGCAAACGTCTGACTATTGGTCCTACGAAGAAGGAGACAGCCCTGAAAGCTGTTGCTAGATTTCACCTTCCCTTGGTAGCCTACACTCAGGAACTACAGCACTAGGGATAAGTGCTTTCCCAGAGATGTCATATCTCATGTTGCTCGTTCTCGGCAGAGTCTGTTTCCAAAAAGGCAAATGTCTGGGTATTACTCCTACGAGGAAGGAGACAGCCCTGAAAGCTGTTGCTAGATTTCACCTTCCCTTGGCGACCTACTCACAGGCACAACAGCACTGGGGATCTGTGCTTTCCCAGAGATGTCATATCTCATGGTGCTCGTTTTCGGCAGAGCCTGTTTCCAAAAAGGCAAACGACCGGCTCCTTCTCCCTTAAGGAATGTGCCAGTTCTGAAACCTGTTGCTGGTCTTCACCTTCCCTTGGCGACCTACTCACAGGCACAACAGCACTGGGGATCTGTGCTTTCCCAGAGATGTCATATCTCATGGTGCTCGTTCACGACAGAGCCTGTTTCCGAAAAGGCAAACGACCGGCTCCTTCTCCCACAAGGAATATGCCAGTCGTGAAAGCTGTTGCTGGTCTTCACCTTCCCTTGGCAACCTACTCACAGGCACAACAGCACTGGGGATCTGTGCTTTCCCAGAGATGTCATATCACATGGTGTTGGTTATCGGCAGAGCCTATTTCCGAAATGGCAAACGTCTGGCTATTGGTCCTACGAAGAAGGAGACAGCCCTGAAAGCTGTTGCTAGATTTCACCTTCCCTTGGTAGCCTACACACAGGAACAACAGCACTAGGGATAAGTGCTTTCCCAGAGATGTCATATCTCATGGTGCTCGTTCTCAGCAGAGCCTGTTTCTGAAAAGGCAAACATCTGGGTATTCCTCCTACGAGGAAGGAGACAGCCCTGAAAGCTGTTGCTAGATTGCACCTTCCCTTTGTAGATTACACACAGGAAGAACAGCACTAGGGATAAGTGCTTTCCCAGAGATGTCATATCTCATGGTGCTCGTTCTCGGCAGAGCCTGTTTCCAAAAAGGCAAACATCTGGGTATTCCTCCTACGAGGAAGGAGACAGCCCTGAAAGCTGTTGCTAGATTGCACCTTCCCTTTGTAGATTACACACAGGAAGAACAGCACTAGGGATAAGTGCTTTCCCAGAGATGTCATATCTCATGGTGCTCGTTCTCGGCAGAGCCTGTTTCCAAACAGGCAAACGTCTGGCTATTACTACCACGAGGAAGGAGACAGCCCTGAAAGCTGTTGCTGGTCTTCACCTTCCCTTGGCGACCTACTCACAGGCACAGCAGCACTGGGGATCTGTGCTTTCCCAGAGATGTCATATCTCATGGTGCTCGTTCTCGGCAGATCCTGTTTCCAAAAAGGCAAACGAAATTCTCCTTCTCCCACAAGGAATGTGCCAGTTCTGAAAGCTGTTGCTGGTCTTCACCTTCCCTTGGCGACCTACTCACAGGCACAACAGCACTAGGGATCTGTGCTTTCCCAGAGATGTTATATCTTATGGTGCTCATTCTCGGCTTGGCCTGTTTCCGAAAAGGCAAACGACCGGCTCCTTCTCCCACAAGGAATGTGCCAGCCCTGAAATCTGTTGCTGGTCTTCACCTTCCCTTGGCGACCTACTCACAGGCACAGCAGCACTGGGGATCTGTGCTTTCCCAGAGATGTCATATCACATGGTGCTGGTTCTCAGGAGAGCCTGTTTTCGAAAAGGCAAACGTCTGGCTATTCCTCCTAAGAGGAAGGAGACAGCCCTGAAAGCTGTTGCTGGTCTTCAACTTCCCTTGCTAGCCTACACTCAGGAACAACAGCACTAGAGATAAGTGCTTTCCCAGAGATGTCATATCTCATGGTGTTGGTTCTCAGCAGAGCCTGTTTCCGAAAAGGCAAACGTCTGGCTATTCCTCCTACGAGGAAGGAGACAGCCCTGAAAGCTGTTGCTTGATTTCACCTTCCCTTGGTAGCCTACACTCAGGAACAACAGCACTAGGGATAAGTGCTTTCCCAGAGATGTCATATCTCATGGTGCTCGTTCTCGGCAGAGCCTGTTTCCGAAAAGGCAAACGTCTGGCTATTCCTCCTACGAGGAAGGAGACAGCCCTGAAAGCTGTTGCTAGATTTCACCTTCCCTTGGCGACCTACTCACAGGCACAACAGCACTGGGGATCTGTGCTTTCCCAGAGATGTCATATCTCATGGTGCTCGTTCTCGGCCGAGCCTGTTTCCGAAAAGGCAAACGACCGGCTCCTTTTCCCACAAGGAATGTGCCAGTCTTGAAAGCTGTTGCTGGTCTTCACCTTCCCTTGGTGACCTACTCACAGGCACAACAGCACTGGGGATCTGTGCTTTCCCAGAGATGTCATATATCATGGTGTTGTTTATCGGCAGAGCCTGTTTCCGAAAAGGCAAACGTCTGGGTATTCCTCCTACGAGGAAGGAGACAGCCCTGAAAGCTGTTGCTGGTCTTCACCTTCCCGTGGCGACCTACTCACAGGCACAATAGCACTAGTGGTCTGTGCTTTCCCAGAGATGTTATATCTTACGGTGCTCATTCTCGGCAGAGCCTCTTTCCGAAAAGGCAAACGAACGGCTCCTTCTCCCACAAGGAATGTGCCAGCCATGAAATCTGTTGATAGTCTTCACCTTCCCTTGGCGACCTACTCACAGGCACAGCAGCACTGGGGATCTGTCCTTTCCCAGAGATGTCATATCTCATGGTGCTCGTTCCTGGCAGAGCCTATTTCCGAAAAGGCAAACGTCTGGGTATTACTCCTACGAGGAAGGAGACAGCCCTGAAAGCTGTTGCTAGATTTCACATTCCCTTGGCAACCTACTCACAGGCACAACAGCACTGGGGATCTGTGCTTTCCCAGAGATGTCATATCTCATGGTGCTCGTTCTTGGCAGAGCCTGTTTCCAAAAAGGCAAACGACCAGCTCCTTCTCCCACAAGGAATGTGCCAGTCTTGAAAGCTGTTGCTGGTCTTCACCTTCCCTTGGCGACCTACTCACAGGCACAACAGCACTGGGGATCTTTGCTTTCCCAGAGATGTCATATCTCATGGTGTTGGTTATCGGCAGAGCCTGTTTCCGAAAAGGCAAACATCTGGCTATTACTCCTACGAGGAAGGAGACAGCCCTGAAAGCTGTTGCTGGTGTTTACCTTCCCGTGGCGAACTACTCACAGGCACAACAGCACTGGGGATCTGTGCTTTACCAGAGATGTTATATCTTATGGTGCTCATTCTCGGCAGAGCCTCTTTCCGAAAAGGAAAACGAAAGGCTCCTTCTCCCACAAGGAATGTGCCAGCCCTGAAATCTGTTGCTGGTCTTCACCTTCCCTTGGCGACCTACTCACAGGCACAGCAGCACTGGGGATCTGTGCTTTCCCAGAGATGTCATATCACATGGTGCTGGTTCTCGGCAGAGCCTGTTTCCGAAAAGGCAAACGTCTGGCTATTACTCCTAGGAGGAAGGAGACAGCCCTGAAAGCTCTTGCTGGTCTTCACCTTCCCTTGGTAGCCTACACTCAGGAACAACAGCACTAGGGAGAAGTGCTTTCCCAGAGATGTCATATCTCATGGTGTTGGTTCTCGGCAGAACCTGTTTCCGAAAAGGCAAACGTCTGGCTATTCCTCCTACGAGGAAGGAGACAGCCCTGAAAGCTGTTGCTAGATTTCTCCTTCCCTTGGTAGCTTACACACAGGAACAACAGCACTAGGGATAAATGCTTTCCCAGAGATGTCATATCTCATGGTGCTCGTTCTCGGCAGAACCTGTTTCCGAAAAGGCAAACATCTGGGTATTACTCCTACGAGGAAGGAGACAGCCCTGAAAGCTGTTGCTGGTCTTCACCTTCCCTTGGCGACCTACTCACAGGCACAACAGCACTGGGGATCTGTGCTTTCCCAGAGATGTCATATCTCATGGTGCTCGTTCACGACAGAGCCTGTTTCCGAAAAGGCAAACGACCGGCTCCTTCTCCCACAAGGAATGTGCCAGTCTTGAAAGCTGTTGCTGGTCTTCACCTTCCCTTGGCGACCTACTCACAGGCACAACAGCACTGCGGATCTGTGATTTCCCAGAGATGTCATATCTCATGGTGCTCGTTCTCGGCAGAGCCTGTTTCCGAAAAGGCAAACGTCTGGGTATTACTCCTACGAGGAAGGAGACAGCCCTGAAAGCTGTTGCTAGATTGCACCTTCCCTTGGTAGCTTACACTCAGGAACAACAGCACTAGGGATAAGTGCTTTCCCAGAGATGTCATATCTCATGGTGCTCGTTCTCGGCAGAGCCTGTTTCCAAAAAGGCAAACGACCAGCTCCTTCTCCCACAAGGAATGTGCCAGTCTTGAAAGCTGTTGCTGGTCTTCACCTTCCCTTGGCGACCTACTCACAGGCACAACAGCACTGGGGATCTGTGCTTTCCCAGAGATGTCATATCTCATGGTGCTCGTTCTCGGCAGAGCCTGTTTCCGAAAAGGCAAACGACCGGCTCCTTCTCCCACAAGGAATATGCCAGTCGTGAAAGCTGTTGCTGGTCTTCACCTTCCCTTGGCAACCTACTCACAGGCACAACAGCACTGGGGAGCTGTGCTTTCCCAGAGATGTCATATCACATGGTGCTCGTTCACGGCAGAGCCTGTTTCCGAAATGGCAAACGTCTGGCTATTGGTCCTACGAAGAAGGAGACAGCCCTGAAAGCTGTTGCTAGATTTCACCTTCCCTTGGTAGCCTATACACAGGAACAACAGCACTAGGGGTAAGTGTTTTCCCAGAGATGTCATATCTCATGGTGCTCGTTCTCGGCAGAGCCTGTTTCCAAAAAGGCAAACGTCTGGCTATTCCTCCTACGAGGAAGGAGACAGCCCTGAAAGCTGTTGCTAGATTTCACCTTCCCTTGGTAGCCTACACTCAGGAACAACAGCACTAGGGATAAGTGCTTTCCCAGAGATGTCATATGTCAGGGTGCTCGTTCTCGGCAGAGCCTGTTTCCGAAAAGGCAAACATCTGGGTATTACTCCTACGAGGAAGGAGACAGCCCTGAAAGCTGTTGCTGGTCTTCACCTTCCCTTGGCGACCTACTCACAGGAACAACAGCACTGGGGATAGAGCTTTCCCAGAGATGTCATATATCATGGTGCTCGTTCTCGGCAGAGCCTCTTTCCGAAAAGGCAAACATCTGGATTTTACTCCTACGAGGAAGGAGACAGCCCTGAAAGCTGTTGCTGGTCTTCACCTTCCCTTGGTAGCCTACACTCAGGAACAACAGCACTAGGGAGAAGTGCTTTCCCAGAGATGTCATATCTCATGGTGCTCGTTCTCGGCAGAGCCTGTTTCTGAAAAGGCAAACATCTGGGTATTCCTCCTACGAGGAAGTAGACAGCCCTGAAAGCTGTTGCTAGATTGCACCTTCCCTTGGTAGCTTACAATCAGGAACAGCAGCACTGGGGATCTGTGCTTTCCCAGAGATGTCATATATCATGGTGCTCGTTCTCGGCAGAGCCTGTTTCCGAAAGGCAAACATCTGGCTATTACTCCTACGAGGAAGGAGACAGCCCTGAAAGGTGTTGCTGGTCTTCACCTTCCCTTGGTAGCCTACACTCAGGAACAACAGCACTAGGGAGAAGTGCTTTCCCAGAGATGTCATATCTCATGGTGTTGGTTCTCGGCATGGCCTGTTTCCGAAAAGGCAAACGTCTGGGTATTCCTCCTACGAGGAAGGAGACAGCCCTGAAAGCTGTTGCTGGTCTTCACCTTCCCTTGGTAGCTTACACACAGGAACAACAGCACTAGGGATACATGCTTTCCCAGAGATGTCATATCTCATGGTACTCGTTCTCGGCAGAACCTGTTTCCGAAAAGGCAAACGTCTGGGTATTACTCCTACGAGGAAGGAGACAGCCCTGAAAGCTGTTGCTGGTCTTCACCTTCCCTTGGCGACCTACTCACAGGCACAACAGCACTGGGGATCTGTGCTTTCCCAGAGATGTCATATCTCATGGTGCTCGTTCACGACAGAGCCTGTTTCCGAAAAGGAAAACGACCGGCTCCTTCTCCCAGAAGGAATGTGCCAGCCCTGAAAGCTGTTGCTGGTCTTCACCTTCCTTTGGCGACCTACTCACAGGCACAACAGCACTGGGGATCTGTGCTTTCCCAGAGATGTCATATCACATGGTGGTGGTTATCGGCAGAGCCTGTTTCCGAAAAGGCAAACGTCTGGCTATTGGTCCTACGAAGAAGGAGACAGCCCTGAAAGCTGTTGCTAGATTTCACCTTCCCTTGGTAGCCTACACACAGGAACAACAGCACTAGTGATAAGTGCTTTCCCAGAGATGTCATATCTCATGGTGCTCGTTCTCGGCAGAGCCTGTTTCCGAAAAGGCAAACGTCTGGCTATTACTCCTACGAGGAAGGAGACAGCCCTGAAAGCTGTTGCTAGATTGCACCTTCCCTTGGTAGCCTACACACAGGAACAACAGCACTAGGGATAAGTGCTTCCCCAGGGATGTCATATCTCATGGTGCTCGTTCTCGGCAGAGCTGTTTCCGAAAAGGCAAACGTCTGGGTATTACTCCTACGAGGAAGGAGACAGCCCTGAAAGCTGTTGCTGGTCTTCACCTTCCCTTGGCGACCTACTCACAGGCACAACAGCACTAGGGATGTCTGCTTTCCCAGAGATGTTATATCTTATGGTGCTCATTCTCGGCAGGGCCTGTTTCCGAAAAGGCAAACGACCGGATCCTTCTACCACAAGGAATGTGCCAGCCCTGAAATCTGTTGCTGGTCTTCACCTTCCCTTGGCGACCTACTCACAGGCACAGCAGCACTGGGGATCTGTGCTTTCCCAGAGATGTCATATCACATGGTGCTGGTTCTCGGCAGAGCCTGTTTTCGAAAAGGCAAACGTCTGGCTATTCCTCGTAAGAGGAAGGAGACAGCCCTGAAAGCTGTTGCTGGTCTTCAACTTCCCTTGGTAGCCTACACTCAGGAACAACAGCACTAGGGATAAGTGCTTTCCCAGAGATGTCATATCTCATGGTGCTCGTTCTCGGCAGAGCCTCTTTCCGAAAAGGCAAACATCTGGAATTTACTCCTACGAGGAAGGAGACAGCCCTGAAAGCTGTTGCTGGTCTTCACCTTCCCTTGGTAGCCTACACTCAGGAACAACAGCACTAGGGAGAAGTGCTTTCCCAGAGATGTCATATCTCATGGTGCTCGTTCTCGGCAGAGCCTGTTTCTGAAAAGGCAAACATCTGGGTATTCCTCCTACGAGGAAGTAGACAGCCCTGAAAGCTGTTGCTAGATTGCACCTTCCCTTGGTAGCTTACACTCAGGAACAACAGCACTGGGGATCTGTGCTTTCCCAGAGATGTCATATATCATGGTGCTCGTTCTCGGCAGAGCCTGTTTCCGAAAGGCAAACATCTGGCTATTACTCCTACGAGGAAGGAGACAGCCCTGAAAGCTCTTGCTGGTCTTCACCTTCCCTTGGTAGCCTACACTCAGGAACAACAGCACTAGGGAGAAGTGCTTTCCCAGAGATGTCATATCTCATGGTGTTGGTTCTCGGCATGGCCTGTTTCCGAAAAGGCAAACGTCTGGGTATTCCTCCTACGAGGAAGGAGACAGCCCTGAAAGCTGTTGCTGGTCTTCACCTTCCCTTGGTAGCTTACACACAGGAACAACAGCACTAGGGATAAATGCTTTCCCAGAGATGTCATATCTCATGGTACTCGTTCTCGGCAGAACCTGTTTCCGAAAAGGCAAACGTCTGGCTATTACTCCTACGAGGAAGGAGACAGCCCTGAAAGCTGTTGCTGGTCTTCACCTTCCCTTGGCGACCTAATCACAGGCACAACAGCACTGGGGATCTGTGCTTTCCCAGAGATGTCATATCTCATGGTGCTCGTTCACGACAGAGCCTGTTTCCGAAAAGGAAAACGACCGGCTCCTTCTCCCACAAGGAATGTGCCAGCCCTGAAAGCTGTTGCTGGTCTTCACCTTCCTTTGGCGACCTACTCACAGGCACAACAGCACTGGGGATCTGTGCTTTCCCAGAGATGTCATATCACATGGTGTTGGTTATCGGCAGAGCCTGTTTCCGAAAAGGCAAACGTCTGGCTATTGGTCCTACGAAGAAGGAGACAGCCCTGAAAGCTGTTGCTAGATTTCACCTTCCCTTGGTAGCCTACACACAGGAACAACAGCACTAGTGATAAGTGCTTTCCCAGAGCTGTCATATCTCATGGTGCTCGTTCTCGGCAGAGCCTGTTTCCGAAAAGGCAAACGTCTGGCTATTACTCCTACGAGGAAGGAGACAGCCCTGAAAGCTGTTGCTAGATTGCACCTTCCCTTGGTAGCCTACACACAGGAACAACAGCACTAGGGATAAGTGCTTTCCCAGAGATGTCATATCTCATGGTGCTCGTTCTCGGCAGAGCTGTTTCCGAAAAGGCAAACGTCTGGGTATTACTCCTACGAGGAAGGAGACAGCCCTGAAAGCTGTTGCTGGTCTTCACCTTCCCTTGGCGACCTACTCACAGGCACAACAGCACTAGGGATGTCTGCTTTCCCAGAGATGTTATATCTTATGGTGCTCATTCTCGGCAGGGCCTGTTTCCGAAAAGGCAAACGACCGGCTCCTTCTCCCACAAGGAATGTGCCAGCCCTGAAATCTGTTGCTGGTCTTCACCTTCCCTTGGCGACCTACTCACAGGCACAGCAGCACTGGGGATCTGAGCTTTCCCAGAGATGTCATATATCATGGTGCTCGTTCTCGGCAGAGCCTGTTTTCGAAAAGGCAAACGTCTGGCTATTCCTCCTAAGAGGAAGGAGACAGCCCTGAAAGCTGTTGCTGGTCTTCACCTTCCCTTGGTAGCCTACACTCAGGAACAACAGCACTAGGGATAAGTGCTTTCCCAGAGATGTCATATCTCATGGTGCTCGTTCTCGGCAAAGCCTGTTTCCGAATAGGCAAACGTCTGGCTATTCCTCCTACAAGGAAGGAGACAGCCCTGAAAGCTGTTGCTGGTCTTCACCTTCCCTTGGCGACCTACTCACAGGCACAACAGCACTGGGGATCTGTGCTTTCCCAGGGATGTCATATCTCATGGTGCTCGTTCACGACAGAGCCTGTTTCCGAAAAGGCAAACGACCGGCTCCTTCTCCCTCAAGGAATATGCCAGTCGTGAAAGCTGTTGCTGGTCTTCAACTTCCCTTGGCAACATACTCACAGGCACAACAGCACTGGGGATCTGTGCTTTCCCAGAGATGTCATATCACATGGTGTTGGTTATCGGCAGAGCCTGTTTCCGAAAAGGCAAACGTCTGGCTATTGGTCCTACGAAGAAGGAGACAGCCCTGAAAGCTGTTGCTAGATTTCACCTTCCCTTGGTAGCCTACACACAGGAACAACAGCACTAGGGATAAGTGCTTTCCCATAGACGTCATATCTCATGGTGCTCGTTCTCGGCAGAGCCTGTTTCTGAAAAGGCAAACATCTGGGTATTCCTCCTACGAGGAAGGAGACAGCCCTAAAAGCTGTTGCTAGATTGCACCTTCCCTTGGTAGCTTACACACAGGAACAACAGCACTGGGGATCTGTGCTTTCCCAGAGATGTCATATCTCATGGTGCTCGTTCTCGGCAGAGCCTGTTTCCGAAAAGGCAAACGTCTGGGTATTACTCCTACGGGGAAGGAGACAGCCCTGAAAGCTGTTGCTGGTCTTCACCTTCCCTTGACGACCTACTCACAGGCACAACAGCACTAGGGGTCTGTGCTTTCCCAGAGATGTCATATCACATGGTGCTGGTTCTCGGCAGAGCCTGTTTTCGAAAAGGCAAACGTCTGGCTATTCCTCCTAAGAGGAAGGAGACAGCCCTGAAAGCTGTTGCTGGTCTTCACCTTCCCTTGGCGACCTACTCACAGGCACAGCAGCACTGGGGATCTGTCCTTTCCCAGAGATGTCATATCTCATGGTGCTCGTTCCTGGCAGAGCCTCTTTCCGAAAAGGCAAACGTCTGACTATTACTCCTACGAGGAAGGAGACAGCCCTGAAAGCTCTTGCTAGATTTCTCCTTCCCTTGGTAGCCTACACACAGGAAGAACAGCACTAGGGATCTGTGCTTTCCCAGAGATGTCATATCTCATGGTGCTCGTTCTCGGCAGAGCCTGTTTCCGAAAAGGCAAACGTCTGTCTATTCCTCCTACGAGGAATGTGCCAGCCCTGAAAGCTGTTGCTGGTCTTCACCTTCCCTTGGCGACCTACTCACAGGCACAACAGCACTGGGGATCTGTGCTTTCCCAGAGATGTCATATCTCATGGTGCTCGTTCTCGGCAGAGCCTGTTTCCGAAAAGGCAAAAGACCTGCTCCTTCTCCCACAAGGAATGTGCCAGTCTTGAAAGCTGTTGCTGGTCTTCACCTTCCCTTGGCGACCTACTCACAGGCACAACAGCACTGGGGATCTGTGCTTTCCCAGAGATGTCATATCTCATGGTGCTCGTTCACGACAGAGCCTGTTTCCGAAAAGGCAAACGACCGCCTCCTTCTCCCACAAGGAATATGCCAGTCGTGAAAGCTGTTGCTGGTCTTCACCTTCCCTTGGCAACCTACTCACAGGCACAACAGCACTGGGGATCTGTGCTTTCCCAGAGATGTCATATCACATGGTGTTGGTTATCAGCAGAGCCTGTTTCCGAAAAGGCAAACATTTGGGTATTACTCCGACGAAGAAGGAGACAGCCCTGAAAGCTGTTGCTAGTTTTCACCTTCCCTTGGTAGCCTACACACAGGAACAACAGCACTAGGGATAAGTGCTTTCCCAGAGATGTCATATCTCATGGTGCTCGTTCTCGGCAGAGCCTGTTTCCGAAAAGGCAAACGTCTGGGTATTACTCCTACGAGGAAGGAGACAGCCCTGAAAGCTGTTGCTAGATTTCACCTTCCCTTGGCGACCTACTCACAGGCACAACAGCACTGGGGATCTGTGCTTTCCCAGAGATGTCATATCTCATGGTGCTCGTTCTCGGCAGAGCCTGTTTCCGAAAAGGCAAACGACCAGCTCCTTCTCCCACAAGGAATGTGCCAGTCTTGAAAGCTGTTGCTGGTCTTCACCTTCCCTTGGCGACCTACTCACAGGCACAACAGCACTGGGGATCTGTGCTTTCCCAGAGATGTCATATCTCATGGTGCTCGTTCACGACAGAGCCTGTTTCAGAGAAGGCAAACGACCGGCTCCTTCTCCCACAAGGAATATGCCAGTCGTGAAAGCTGTTGCTGGTCTTCACCTTCCCTTGGCAACCTACTCACAGGCACAACAGCACTGGGGATCTGTGCTTTCCCAGAGATGTCATATCACATGATGCTCGTTCACGGCAGAGCCTGTTTCCGAAATGGCAAACGTCTGGCTATTGGTCCTACGAAGAAGGAGACAGCCCTGAATGCTGTTGCTAGATTTCACCTTCCCTTGGTAGCCTATACACAGGAACAACAGCACTAGGGGTAAGTGTTTTCCCAGAGATGTCATATCTCATGGTGCTCGTTCTCGGCAGAGCCTGTTTCCGAAAAGGCAAACGTCTGGGTATTACTCCTACGAGGAAGGACACAGCCCTGAAAGCTGTTGCTGGTCTTCACCTTCCCTTGGCGACCTACTCACAGGCACAACAGCACTGGGGATCTGTGCTTTCCCAGAGATGTCATATCTCATGGTGCTCGTTCTCGGCAGAGCCTGTTTCCAAAAAGGCAAACGTCTGGCTATTCCTCCTACGAGGAAGGAGACAGCCCTGAAAGCTGTTGCTAGATTTCACCTTCCCTTGGTAGCCTACACTCAGGAACAACAGCACTAGGGATAAGTGCTTTCCCAGAGATGTCATATGTCAGGGTGCTCGTTCTCGGCAGAGCCTGTTTCCGAAAAGGCAAACATCTGGGTATTACTCCTACGAGGAAGGAGACAGCCCTGAAAGCTGTTGCTAGATTTCACCTTCCCTTGGTGACCTACTCACAGGCACAACAGCACTGGGGATCTGTGCTTTCCCAGAGATGTCATATCTCATGGTGCTCGTTCTCGGCAGAGCCTGATTCCAAAAAGGCAAACGACCGGCTCCTTCTCCCACAAGGAATGTGCCAGTCTTGAAAGCTGTTGCTGGTCTTCACCTTCCCTTGGCGACCTACTCACAGGAACAACAGCACTGGGGATAGAGCTTTCCCAGAGATGTCATATATCATGGTGCTCGTTCTCGGCAGAGCCTCTTTCCGAAAAGGCAAACATCTGGCTTTTACTCCTACGAGGAAGGAGACAGCCCTGAAAGCTGTTGCTGGTCTTCACCTTCCCTTGGTAGCCTACACTCAGGAACAACAGCACTAGGGAGAAGTGCTTTCCCAGAGATGTCATATCTCATGGTGCTCGTTCTCGGCAGAGCCTGTTTCTGAAAAGGCAAACATCTGGGTATTCCTCCTACGAGGAAGTAGACAGCCCTGAAAGCTGTTGCTAGATTTCTCCTTCCCTTGGTAGCTTACACACAGGAACAACAGCACTAGGGATAAATGCTTTCCCAGAGATGTCATATCTCATGGTACTCGTTCTCGGCAGAACCTGTTTCCGAAAAGGCAAACGTCTGGGTATTACTCCTACGAGGAAGGAGACAGCCCTGAAAGCTGTTGCTGGTCTTCACCTTCCCTTGGCGACCTACTCACAGGCACAACAGCACTGGGGATCTGTGCTTTCCCAGAGATGTCATATCTCATGGTGCTCGTTCACGACAGAGCCTGTTTCCGAAAAGGAAAACGACCGGCTCCTTCTCCCAGAAGGAATGTGCCAGCCCTGAAAGCTGTTGCTGGTCTTCACCTTCCTTTGGCGACCTACTCACAGGCACAACAGCACTGGGGATCTGTGCTTTCCCAGAGATGTCATATCACATGGTGTTGGTTCTCGGCAGAGCCTGTTTCCGAAAAAGGCAAACGTCTGAGTAATACTCCTACGAGGAAGGAGACAGCCCTGAAAGATGTTGCTGGTCTTCACCTTCCCTTGGCGACCTACTCACAGGCACAACAGCACTGGGGATCTGTGCTTTCCCAGAGATGTCATATCTCATGGTGCTCGTTCTCGGCAGAGCCTGTTTCCAAAAAGGCAAACGTCTGGCTATTCCTCCTACGAGGAAGGAGACAGCCCTGAAAGCTGTTGCTAGATTTCACCTTCCCTTGGTAGCCTACACTCAGGAACAACAGCACTAGGGATAAGTGCTTTCCCAGAGATGTCATATCTCATGGTGCTCGTTCTCGGCAGAGCCTGATTCCAAAAAGGCAAACGACCGGCTCCTTCTCCCACAAGGAATGTGCCAGTCTTGAAAGCTGTTGCTGGTCTTCACCTTCCCTTGGCGACCTACTCACAGGAACAACAGCACTGGGGATAGAGCTTTCCCAGAGATGTCATATATCATGGTGCTCGTTCTCGGCAGAGCCTCTTTCCGAAAAGGCAAACATCTGGCTTTTACTCCTACGAGGAAGGAGACAGCCCTGAAAGCTGTTGCTGGTCTTCACCTTCCCTTGGTAGCCTACACTCAGGAACAACAGCACTAGGGAGAAGTGCTTTCCCAGAGATGTCATATCTCATGGTGCTCGTTCTCGGCAGAGCCTGTTTCTGAAAAGGCAAACATCTGGGTATTCCTCCTACGAGGAAGTAGACAGCCCTGAAAGCTGTTGCTAGATTGCACCTTCCCTTGGTAGCTTACACTCAGGAACAACAGCACTGGGGACCTGTGCTTTCCCAGAGATGTCATATCTCATGGTGCTCGTTCTCGGCAGAGCCTGTTTCCGAAAAGGCAAACATCTGGCTATTACTCCTACGAGGAAGGAGACAGCCCTGAAAGCTCTTGCTGGTCTTCACCTTCCCTTGGTAGCCTACACTCAGGAACAACAGCACTAGGGAGAAGTGCTTTCCCAGAGATGTCATATCTCATGGTGTTGGTTCTCGGCAGAGCCTGTTTCCGAAAAGGCAAACGTCTGGCTATTCCTCCTACGAGGAAGGAGACAGCCCTGAAAGCTGTTGCTAGATTTCTCCTTCCCTTGGTAGCTTACACACAGGAACAACAGCACTAGGGATAAATGCTTTCCCAGAGATTTCATATCTCATGGTACTCGTTCTCGGCAGAACCTGTTTCCGAAAAGGCAAACGTCTGGGTATTACTCCTACGAGGAAGGAGACAGCCCTGAAAGCTGTTGCTGGTCTTCACCTTCCCTTGGCGACCTACTCACAGGCACAACAGCACTGGGGATCTGTGCTTTCCCAGAGATGTCATATCTCATGGTGCTCGTTCACGACAGAGCCTGTTTCCGAAAAGGAAAACGACCGGCTCCTTCTCCCACAAGGAATGTGCCAGCCCTGAAAGCTGTTGCTGGTCTTCACCTTCCTTTGGCGACCTACTCACAGGCACAACAGCACTGGGGATCTGTGCTTTCCCAGAGATGTCATATCACATGGTGTTGGTTATCGGCAGAGCCTGTTTCCGAAAAGGCAAACGTCTGGCTATTGGTCCTACGAAGAAGGAGACAGCCCTGAAAGCTGTTGCTAGATTTCACCTTCCCTTGGTAGCCTACACACAGGAACAACAGCACTAGGGATAAGTGCTTTCCCAGAGATGTCATATCTCATGGTGCTCGTTCTCGGCAGAGCCTGTTTCCGAAAAGGCAAACGTCTGGCTATTACTCCTACGAGGAAGGAGACAGCCCTGAAAGCTGTTGCTAGATTGCACCTTCCCTTGGTAGCCTACACACAGGAACAACAGCACTAGGGATAAGTGCTTTCCCAGAGATGTCATATCTCATGGTGCTCGTTCTCGGCAGAGCTGTTTCCGAAAAGGCAAACGTCTGGGTATTACTCCTACGAGGAAGGAGACAGCCCTGAAAGCTGTTGCTGGTCTTCACCTTCCCTTGGCGACCTACTCACAGGCACAACAGCACTAGGGATGTCTGCTTTCCCAGAGATGTTATATCTTATGGTGCTCATTCTCGGCAGGGCCTGTTTCCGAAAAGGCAAAAGACCGGCTCCTTCTACCACAAGGAATGTGCCAGCCCTGAAATCTGTTGCTGGTCTTCACCTTCCCTTGGCGACCTACTCACAGGCACAGCAGCACTGGGGATCTGTGCTTTCCCAGAGATGTCATATCACATGGTGCTGGTTCTCGGCAGAGCCTGTTTTCGAAAAGGCAAACGTCTGGCTATTCCTCGTAAGAGGAAGGAGACAGCCCTGAAAGCTGTTGCTGGTCTTCAACTTCCCTTGGTAGCCTACACTCAGGAACAACAGCACTAGGGATAAGTGCTTTCCAGAGATGTCATATCTCATGGTGCTCATTCTCGGCAGAGCCTGATTCCAAAAAGGCAAACGACCGGCTCCTTCTCCCACAAGGAATGTGCCAGTCTTGAAAGCTGTTGCTGGTCTTCACCTTCCCTTGGCGACCTACTCACAGGAACAACAGCACTGGGGATAGAGCTTTCCCAGAGATGTCATATATCATGGTGCTCGTTCTCGGCAGAGCCTCTTTCCGAAAAGGCAAACATCTGGCTTTTACTCCTACGAGGAAGGAGACAGCCCTGAAAGCTGTTGCTGGTCTTCACCTTCCCTTGGTAGCCTACACTCAGGAACAACAGCACTAGGGAGAAGTGCTTTCCCAGAGATGTCATATCTCATGGTGCTCGTTCTCGGCAGAGCCTGTTTCTGAAAAGGCAAACATCTGGGTATTCCTCCTACGAGGAAGTAGACAGCCCTGAAAGCTGTTGCTAGATTTCTCCTTCCCTTGGTAGCTTACACACAGGAACAACAGCACTAGGGATAAATGCTTTCCCAGAGATGTCATATCTCATGGTACTCGTTCTCGGCAGAACCTGTTTCCGAAAAGGCAAACGTCTGG
The DNA here is from genome assembly GCF_964188355.1 of Buteo buteo. NCBI lineage: Eukaryota > Metazoa > Chordata > Aves > Accipitriformes > Accipitridae > Buteo > Buteo buteo. The sequence continues at coordinate 12,523,923 of NC_134188.1, forward strand.
GTATTACTCCTACGAGGAAGGAGACAGCCCTGAAAGCTGTTGCTGGTCTTCACCTTCCCTTGGCGACCTACTCACAGGCACAACAGCACTGGGGATCTGTGCTTTCCCAGAGATGTCATATCTCATGGTGCTCGTTCACGACAGAACCTGTTTCCGAAAAGGAAAAAGACCGGCTCCTTCTCCCACAAGGAATGTGCCAGCCCTGAAAGCTGTTGCTGGTCTTCACCTTCCCTTGGCGACCTACTCACAGGAACAACAGCACTGGGGATAGAGCTTTCCCAGAGATGTCATATATCATGGTGCTCGTTCTCGGCAGAGCCTCTTTCCGAAAAGGCAAACATCTGGCTTTTACTCCTACGAGGAAGGAGACAGCCCTGAAAGCTGTTGCTGGTCTTCACCTTCCCTTGGTAGCCTACACTCAGGAACAACAGCACTAGGGAGAAGTGCTTTCCCAGAGATGTCATATCTCATGGTGCTCGTTCTCGGCAGAGCCTGTTTCTGAAAAGGCAAACATCTGGGTATTCCTCCTACGAGGAAGTAGACAGCCCTGAAAGCTGTTGCTAGATTTCTCCTTCCCTTGGTAGCTTACACACAGGAACAACAGCACTAGGGATAAATGCTTTCCCAGAGATGTCATATCTCATGGTACTCGTTCTCGGCAGAACCTGTTTCCGAAAAGGCAAACGTCTGGGTATTACTCCTACGAGGAAGGAGACAGCCCTGAAAGCTGTTGCTGGTCTTCACCTTCCCTTGGCGACCTACTCACAGGCACAACAGCACTGGGGATCTGTGCTTTCCCAGAGATGTCATATCTCATGGTGCTCGTTCACGACAGAGCCTGTTTCCGAAAAGGAAAACGACCGGCTCCTTCTCCCACAAGGAATGTGCCAGCCCTGAAAGCTGTTGCTGGTCTTCACCTTCCTTTGGCGACCTACTCACAGGCACAACAGCACTGGGGATCTGTGCTTTCCCAGAGATGTCATATCACATGGTGTTGGTTATCGGCAGAGCCTGTTTCCGAAAAGGCAAACGTCTGGCTATTGGTCCTACGAAGAAGGAGACAGCCCTGAAAGCTGTTGCTAGATTTCACCTTCCCTTGGTAGCCTACACACAGGAACAACAGCACTAGGGATAAGTGCTTTCCCAGAGATGTCATATCTCATGGTGCTCGTTCTCGGCAGAGCCTGTTTCCGAAAAGGCAAACGTCTGGCTATTACTCCTACGAGGAAGGAGACAGCCCTGAAAGCTGTTGCTAGATTGCACCTTCCCTTGGTAGCCTACACACAGGAACAACAGCACTAGGGATAAGTGCTTTCCCAGAGATGTCATATCTCATGGTGCTCGTTCTCGGCAGAGCTGTTTCCGAAAAGGCAAACGTCTGGGTATTACTCCTACGAGGAAGGAGACAGCCCTGAAAGCTGTTGCTGGTCTTCACCTTCCCTTGGCGACCTACTCACAGGCACAACAGCACTAGGGATGTCTGCTTTCCCAGAGATGTTATATCTTATGGTGCTCATTCTCGGCAGGGCCTGTTTCCGAAAAGGCAAACGACCGGCTCCTTCTACCACAAGGAATGTGCCAGCCCTGAAATCTGTTGCTGGTCTTCACCTTCCCTTGGCGACCTACTCACAGGCACAGCAGCACTGGGGATCTGTGCTTTCCCAGAGACGTCATATCACATGGTGCTGGTTCTCGGCAGAGCCTGTTTTCGAAAAGGCAAACGTCTGGCTATTCCTCGTAAGAGGAAGGAGACAGCCCTGAAAGCTGTTGCTGGTCTTCAACTTCCCTTGGTAGCCTACACTCAGGAACAACAGCACTAGGGATAAGTGCTTTCCAGAGATGTCATATCTCATGGTGCTCATTCTCGGCAGAGCCTGATTCCAAAAAGGCAAACGACCGGCTCCTTCTCCCACAAGGAATGTGCCAGTCTTGAAAGCTGTTGCTGGTCTTCACCTTCCCTTGGCGACCTACTCACAGGAACAACAGCACTGGGGATAGAGCTTTCCCAGAGATGTCATATATCATGGTGCTCGTTCTCGGCAGAGCCTCTTTCCGAAAAGGCAAACATCTGGCTTTTACTCCTACGAGGAAGGAGACAGCCCTGAAAGCTCTTGCTGGTCTTCACCTTCCCTTGGTAGCCTACACTCAGGAACAACAGCACTAGGGAGAAGTGCTTTCCCAGAGATGTCATATCTCATGGTGCTCGTTCTCGGCAGAGCCTGTTTCTGAAAAGGCAAACATCTGGGTATTCCTCCTACGAGGAAGTAGACAGCCCTGAAAGCTGTTGCTAGATTTCTCCTTCCCTTGGTAGCTTACACACAGGAACAACAGCACTAGGGATAAATGCTTTCCCAGAGATGTCATATCTCATGGTACTCGTTCTCGGCAGAACCTGTTTCCGAAAAGGCAAACGTCTGGGTATTACTCCTAGGAGGAAGGAGACAGCCCTGAAAGCTGTTGCTGGTCTTCACCTTCCCTTGGCGACCTACTCACAGGCACAACAGCACTGGGGATCTGTGCTTTCCCAGAGATGTCATATCTCATGGTGCTCGTTCACGACAGAGCCTGTTTCCGAAAAGGAAAACGACCGGCTCCTTCTCCCAGAAGGAATGTGCCAGCCCTGAAAGCTGTTGCTGGTCTTCACCTTCCTTTGTCGACCTACTCACAGGCACAACAGCACTGGGGATCTGTGCTTTCCCAGAGATGTCATATCACATGGTGCTCGTTCTCGGCAGAGCCTGTTTCCGAAAAAGGCAAACGTCTGGGTAATACTCCTACGAGGAAGGAGACAGCCCTGAAAGCTGTTGCTGGTCTTCACCTTCCCTTGGCGACCTACTCACAGGCACAACAGCACTGGGGATCTGTGCTTTCCCAGAGATGTCATATCTCATGGTGCTCGTTCTCGGCAGAGCCTGTTTCCAAAAAGGCAAACGTCTGGCTATTCCTCCTACGAGGAAGGAGACAGCCCTGAAAGCTGTTGCTAGATTTCACCTTCCCTTGGTAGCCTACACTCAGGAACAACAGCACTAGGGATAAGTGCTTTCCCAGAGATGTCATATGTCACGGTGCTCGTTCTCGGCAGAGCCTGTTTCCGAAAAGGCAAACGTCTGGGTATTACTCCTACGAGGAAGGAGACAGCCCTGAAAGCTGTTGCTGGTCTTCACCTTCCCTTGGCGACCTACTCACAGGCACAACAGCACTGGGGATCTGTGCTTTCCCAGGGATGTCATATCTCATGGTGCTCGTTCACGACAGAGCCTGTTTCCGAAAAGGCAAACGACCGGCTCCTTCTCCCTCAAGGAATATGCCAGTCGTGAAAGCTGTTGCTGGTCTTCAACTTCCCTTGGCAACATACTCACAGGCACAACAGCACTGGGGATCTGTGCTTTCCCAGAGATGTCATATCACATGGTGTTGGTTATCGGCAGAGCCTGTTTCCGAAAAGGCAAACGTCTGGCTATTGGTCCTACGAAGAAGGAGACAGCCCTGAAAGCTGTTGCTAGATTTCACCTTCCCTTGGTAGCCTACACACAGGAACAACAGCACTAGGGATAAGTGCTTTCCCAGAGATGTCATATCTCATGGTGCTCGTTCTCGGCAGAGCCTGTTTCTGAAAAGGCAAACATCTGGGTATTCCTCCTACGGGGAAGGAGACAGCCCTAAAAGCTGTTGCTAGATTGCACCTTCCCTTGGTAGCTTACACACAGGAACAACAGCACTGGGGATCTGTGCTTTCCCAGAGATGTCATATCTCATGGTGCTCGTTCTCGGCAGAGCCTGTTTCCGAAAAGGCAAACGTCTGGGTATTACTCCTACGGGGAAGGAGACAGCCCTGAAAGCTGTTGCTGGTCTTCACCTTCCCTTGACGACCTACTCACAGGCACAACAGCACTAGGGGTCTGTGCTTTCCCAGAGATGTCATATCACATGGTGCTGGTTCTCGGCAGAGCCTGTTTTCGAAAAGGCAAACGTCTGGCTATTCCTCCTAAGAGGAAGGAGACAGCCCTGAAAGCTGTTGCTGGTCTTCACCTTCCCTTGGCGACCTACTCACAGGCACAGCAGCACTGGGGATCTGTCCTTTCCCAGAGATGTCATATCTCATGGTGCTCGTTCCTGGCAGAGCCTCTTTCCGAAAAGGCAAACGTCTGACTATTACTCCTACGAGGAAGGAGACAGCCCTGAAAGCTGTTGCTAGATTTCACCTTCCCTTGGCGACCTACTCACAGGCACAACAGCACTGGGGATCTGTGCTTTCCCAGAGATGTCATATCTCATGGTGCTCGTTCTCGGCAGAGCCTGTTTCCAAAAAGGCAAACGACCAGCTCCTTCTCCCACAAGGAATATGCCAGTCGTGAAAGCTGTTGCTGGTCTTCACCTTCCCTTGGCAACCTACTCACAGGCACAACAGCACTGGAGATCTGTCCTTTCCCAGAGATGTCATATCACATGGTGCTCGTTCTCGGCAGAGCCTGTTTCCGAAAAGGCAAACGTCTGTCTATTCCTCCTACGTGGAAGGAGACAGCCCTGAAAGCTGTTGCTAGATTTCAGCTTCCCTTGGTAGCCTACACTCAGGAACAACAGCACTAGGGATAAGTGCTTTCCCAGAGATGTCATATGTCAGGGTGCTCGTTCTCGGCAGAGCCTGTTTCCGAAAAGGCAAACATCTGGGTATTACTCCTACGAGGAAGGAGACAGCCCTGAAAGCTGTTGCTAGATTTCACCTTCCCTTGGCGACCTACTCACAGGCACAACAACACTGGGGATCTGTGCTTTCCCAGAGATGTCATATCTCATGGTGCTCGTTCTCGGCAGAGCCTGATTCCAAAAAGGCAAACGACCAGCTCCTTCTCCCACAAGGAATGTGCCAGTCTTGAAAGCTGTTGCTGGTCTTCACCTTCCCTTGGCGACCTACTCACAGGCACAACAGCACTGGGGATAGTGCTTTCCCAGAGATGTCATATATCATGGTGGTCGTTCTCGGCAGAGCCTCTTTCCGAAAAGGCAAACATCTGGCTATTACTCCTACGAGGAAGGAGACAGCCCTGAAAGCTGTTGCTGGTGTTTACCTTCCCGTGGCGAACTACTCACAGGCAAAACAGCACTGGGGATCTGTGCTTTCCCAGAGGTGTCATATCTCATGGTGCTCGTTCTCGGCAGAGCCTCTTTCTAAAAAGGCAAAACACCGGCTCCTTCTCCCACAAGGAATGTGCCAGTCTTGAAAGCTGTTGCTGGTCTTCACCTTCCCTTGGCGACCTACTCACAGGCACAGCAGCACTGGGGATCTGTGCTTTCCCAGAGATGTCATATCACATGGTGCTGGTTCTCGGCAGAGCCTGTTTCCGAAAAGGCAAACGTCTGGCTATTACTCCTACGAGGAAGGAGACAGCCCTGAAAGCTGTTGCTGGTCTTCACCTTCCCTTGGTAGCCTACACTCAGGAACAACAGCACTAGGGAGAAGTGCTTTCCCAGAGATGTCATATCTCATGGTGTTGGTTCTCGGCAGAGCCTGTTTCCGAAAAGGCAAACGTCTGGCTATTCCTCCTACGAGGAAGGAGACAGCCCTGAAAGCTCTTGCTAGATTTCTCCTTCCCTTGGTAGCCTACACACAGGAACAACAGCACTGGGGATCTGTGCTTTCCCAGAGATGTCATATCTCATGGTGCTCGTTCTCGGCAGAGCCTGTTTCCGAAAAGGCAAACGTCTGTCTATTCCTCCTACGAGGAATGTGCCAGCCCTGAAAGCTGTTGCTGGTCTTCACCTTCCCTTGGCGACCTACTCACAGGCACAACAGCACTGGGGATCTGTGCTTTCCCAGAGATGTCATATCTCATGGTGCTCGTTCTCGGCAGAGCCTGTTTCCGAAAAGGCAAAAGACCTGCTCCTTCTCCCACAAGGAATGTGCCAGTCTTGAAAGCTGTTGCTGGTCTTCACCTTCCCTTGGCGACCTACTCACAGGCACAACAGCACTGGGGATCTGTGCTTTCCCAGAGATGTCATATCTCATGGTGCTCGTTCACGACAGAGCCTGTTTCCGAAAAGGCAAACGACCGCCTCCTTCTCCCACAAGGAATATGCCAGTCGTGAAAGCTGTTGCTGGTCTTCACCTTCCCTTGGCAAGCTACTCACAGGCACAACAGCACTGGGGATCTGTGCTTTCCCAGAGATGTCATATCACATGGTGTTGGTTATCGGCAGAGCCTGTTTCCGAAAAGGCAAACGTCTGGGTATTACTCCTACGAGGAAGGAGACAGCCCTGAAAGCTGTTGCTAGATTTCACCTTCCCTTGGCGACCTACTCACAGGCACAACAGCACTGGGGATCTGTGCTTTCCCAGAGATGTCATATCTCATGGTGCTCGTTCTCGGCAGAGCCTGTTTCCGAAAAGGCAAACGACCAGCTCCTTCTCCCACAAGGAATGTGCCAGTCTTGAAAGCTGTTGCTGGTCTTCACCTTCCCTTGGCGACCTACTCACAGGCACAACAGCACTGGGGATCTGTGCTTTCCCAGAGATGTCATATCTCATGGTGCTCGTTCACGACAGAGCCTGTTTCAGAGAAGGCAAACGACCGGCTCCTTCTCCCACAAGGAATATGCCAGTCGTGAAAGCTGTTGCTGGTCTTCACCTTCCCTTGGCAACCTACTCACAGGCACAACAGCACTGGGGAGCTGTGCTTTCCCAGAGATGTCATATCACATGATGCTCGTTCACGGCAGAGCCTGTTTCCGAAATGGCAAACGTCTGGCTATTGGTCCTACGAAGAAGGAGACAGCCCTGAATGCTGTTGCTAGATTTCACCTTCCCTTGGTAGCCTATACACAGGAACAACAGCACTAGGGGTAAGTGTTTTCCCAGAGATGTCATATCTCATGGTGCTCGTTCTCGGCAGAGCCTGTTTCCGAAAAGGCAAACGTCTGGCTATTGGTCCTACGAAGAAGGAGACAGCCCTGAAAGCTCTTGCTAGATGGCACCTTCCCTTGGTAGCTTACACTCAGGAACAACAGCACTAGGGATAAGTGCTTTCCCAGAGATGTCATATCTCATGGTGCTCGTTCTCGGCAGAGCCTGTTTCCGAAAAGGCAAACGTCTGGGTATTACTCCTACGAGGAAGGACACAGCCCTGAAAGCTGTTGCTGGTCTTCACCTTCCCTTGGCGACCTACTCACAGGCACAACAGCACTGGGGATCTGTGCTTTCCCAGAGATGTCATATCTCATGGTGCTCGTTCTCGGCAGAGCCTGTTTCCAAAAAGGCAAACGTCTGGCTATTCCTCCTACGAGGAAGGAGACAGCCCTGAAAGCTGTTGCTAGATTTCACCTTCCCTTGGTAGCCTACACTCAGGAACAACAGCACTAGGGATAAGTGCTTTCCCAGAGATGTCATATGTCAGGGTGCTCGTTCTCGGCAGAGCCTGTTTCCGAAAAGGCAAACATCTGGGTATTACTCCTACGAGGAAGGAGACAGCCCTGAAAGCTGTTGCTAGATTTCACCTTCCCTTGGTGACCTACTCACAGGCACAACAGCACTGGGGATCTGTGCTTTCCCACAGATGTCATATCTCATGGTGCTCGTTCTCGGCAGAGCCTGATTCCAAAAAGGCAAACGACCGGCTCCTTCTCCCACAAGGAATGTGCCAGTCTTGAAAGCTGTTGCTGGTCTTCACCTTCCCTTGGCGACCTACTCACAGGAACAACAGCACTGGGGATAGAGCTTTCCCAGAGATGTCATATATCATGGTGCTCGTTCTCGGCAGAGCCTCTTTCCGAAAAGGCAAACATCTGGCTTTTACTCCTACGAGGAAGGAGACAGCCCTGAAAGCTGTTGCTGGTCTTCACCTTCCCTTGGTAGCCTACACTCAGGAACAACAGCACTAGGGAGAAGTGCTTTCCCAGAGATGTCATATCTCATGGTGCTCGTTCTCGGCAGAGCCTGTTTCTGAAAAGGCAAACATCTGGGTATTCCTCCTACGAGGAAGTAGACAGCCCTGATAGCTGTTGCTAGATTTCTCCTTCCCTTGGTAGCTTACACACAGGAACAACAGCACTAGGGATAAATGCTTTCCCAGAGATGTCATATCTCATGGTACTCGTTCTCGGCAGAACCTGTTTCCGAAAAGGCAAACGTCTGGGTATTACTCCTACGAGGAAGGAGACAGCCCTGAAAGCTGTTGCTGGTCTTCACCTTCCCTTGGCGACCTACTCACAGGCACAACAGCACTGGGGATCTGTGCTTTCCCAGAGATGTCATATCTCATGGTGCTCGTTCACGACAGAGCCTGTTTCCGAAAAGGAAAACAACCGGCTCCTTCTCCCAGAAGGAATGTGCCAGCCCTGAAAGCTGTTGCTGGTCTTCACCTTCCTTTGGCGACCTACTCACAGGCACAACAGCACTGGGGATCTGTGCTTTCCCAGAGATGTCATATCACATGGTGTTGGTTCTCGGCAGAGCCTGTTTCCGAAAAAGGCAAACGTCTGAGTAATACTCCTACGAGGAAGGAGACAGCCCTGAAAGATGTTGCTGGTCTTCACCTTCCCTTGGCGACCTACTCACAGGCACAACAGCACTGGGGATCTGTGCTTTCCCAGAGATGTCATATCTCATGGTGCTCGTTCTCGGCAGAGCCTGTTTCCAAAAAGGCAAACGTCTGGCTATTCCTCCTACGAGGAAGGAGACAGCCCTGAAAGCTGTTGCTAGATTTCACCTTCCCTTGGTAGCCTACACTCAGGAACAACAGCACTAGGGATAAGTGCTTTCCCAGAGATGTCATATGTCAGGGTGCTCGTTCTCGGCAGAGCCTGTTTCCGAAAAGGCAAACATCTGGGTATTACTCCTACGAGGAAGGAGACAGCCCTGAAAGCTGTTGCTAGATTTCACCTTCCCTTGGTGACCTACTCACAGGCACAACAGCACTGGGGATCTGTGCTTTCCCACAGATGTCATATCTCATGGTGCTCGTTCTCGGCAGAGCCTGATTCCAAAAAGGCAAACGACCGGCTCCTTCTCCCACAAGGAATGTGCCAGTCTTGAAAGCTGTTGCTGGTCTTCACCTTCCCTTGGCGACCTACTCACAGGAACAACAGCACTGGGGATAGAGCTTTCCCAGAGATGTCATATATCATGGTGCTCGTTCTCGGCAGAGCCTCTTTCCGAAAAGGCAAACATCTGGCTTTTACTCCTACGAGGAAGGAGACAGCCCTGAAAGCTGTTGCTGGTCTTCACCTTCCCTTGGTAGCCTACACTCAGGAACAACAGCACTAGGGAGAAGTGCTTTCCCAGAGATGTCATATCTCATGGTGCTCGTTCTCGGCAGAGCCTGTTTCTGAAAAGGCAAACATCTGGGTATTCCTCCTACGAGGAAGTAGACAGCCCTGAAAGCTGTTGCTAGATTGCACCTTCCCTTGGTAGCTTACACTCAGGAACAACAGCACTGGGGACCTGTGCTTTCCCAGAGATGTCATATCTCATGGTGCTCGTTCTCGGCAGAGCCTGTTTCCGATAAGGCAAACATCTGGCTATTACTCCTACGAGGAAGGAGACAGCCCTGAAAGCTCTTGCTGGTCTTCACCTTCCCTTGGTAGCCTACACTCAGGAACAACAGCACTAGGGATCTGTGCTTTCCCAGAGATGTCATATCTCATGGTGCTGGTTATCGGCAGAGCCTGTTTCCGAAAAGGCAAACGTCTGGCTATTCCTCCTACGAGGAAGGAGACAGCCCTGAAAGCTGTTGCTAGATTTCTCCTTCCCTTGGTAGCTTACACACAGGAACAACAGCACTAGGGATAAATGCTTTCCCAGAGATGTCATATCTCATGGTACTCGTTCTCGGCAGAACCTGTTTCCGAAAAGGCAAACGTCTGGGTATTACTCCTACGAGGAAGGAGACAGCCCTGAAAGCTGTTGCTGGTCTTCACCTTCCCTTGGCGACCTACTCACAGGCACAACAGCACTGGGGATCTGTGCTTTCCCAGAGATGTCATATCTCATGGTGCTCGTTCACGACAGAGCCTGTTTCCGAAAAGGAAAACGACCGGCTCCTTCTCCCACAAGGAATGTGCCAGCCCTGAAAGCTGTTGCTGGTCTTCACCTTCCTTTGGCGACCTACTCACAGGCACAACAGCACTGGGGATCTGTGCTTTCCCAGAGATGTCATATCACATGGTGTTGGTTATCGGCAGAGCCTGTTTCCGAAAAGGCAAACGTCTGGCTATTGGTCCTACGAAGAAGGAGACAGCCCTGAAAGCTGTTGCTAGATTTCACCTTCCCTTGGTAGCCTACACACAGGAACAACAGCACTAGGGATAAGTGCTTTCCCAGAGATGTCATATCTCATGGTGCTCGTTCTCGGCAGAGCCTGTTTCCGAAAAGGCAAACGTCTGGCTATTACTCCTACGAGGAAGGAGACAGCCCTGAAAGCTGTTGCTAGATTGCACCTTCCCTTGGTAGCCTACACACAGGAACAACAGCACTAGGGATAAGTGCTTTCCCAGAGATGTCATATCTCATGGTGCTCGTTCTCGGCAGAGCTGTTTCCGAAAAGGCAAACGTCTGGGTATTACTCCTACGAGGAAGGAGACAGCCCTGAAAGCTGTTGCTGGTCTTCACCTTCCCTTGGCGACCTACTCACAGGCACAACAGCACTAGGGATGTCTGCTTTCCCAGAGATGTTATATCTTATGGTGCTCATTCTCGGCAGGGCCTGTTTCCGAAAAGGCAAACGACCGGCTCCTTCTACCACAAGGAATGTGCCAGCCCTGAAATCTGTTGCTGGTCTTCACCTTCCCTTGGCGACCTACTCACAGGCACAGCAGCACTGGGGATCTGTGCTTTCCCAGAGATGTCATATCACATGGTGCTGGTTCTCGGCAGAGCCTGTTTTCGAAAAGGCAAACGTCTGGCTATTCCTCGTAAGAGGAAGGAGACAGCCCTGAAAGCTGTTGCTGGTCTTCAACTTCCCTTGGTAGCCTACACTCAGGAACAACAGCACTAGGGATAAGTGCTTTCCAGAGATGTCATATCTCATGGTGCTCATTCTCGGCAGAGCCTGATTCCAAAAAGGCAAACGACCGGCTCCTTCTCCCACAAGGAATGTGCCAGTCTTGAAAGCTGTTGCTGGTCTTCACCTTCCCTTGGCGACCTACTCACAGGAACAACAGCACTGGGGATAGAGCTTTCCCAGAGATGTCATATATCATGGTGCTCGTTCTCGGCAGAGGCTCTTTCCGAAAAGGCAAACATCTGGCTTTTACTCCTACGAGGAAGGAGACAGCCCTGAAAGCTGTTGCTGGTCTTCACCTTCCCTTGGTAGCCTACACTCAGGAACAACAGCACTAGGGAGAAGTGCTTTCCCAGAGATGTCATATCTCATGGTGCTCGTTCTCGGCAGAGCCTGTTTCTGAAAAGGCAAACATCTGGGTATTCCTCCTACGAGGAAGTAGACAGCCCTGAAAGCTGTTGCTAGATTTCTCCTTCCCTTGGTAGCTTACACACAGGAACAACAGCACTAGGGATAAATGCTTTCCCAGAGATGTCATATCTCATGGTACTCGTTCTCGGCAGAACCTGTTTCCGAAAAGGCAAACGTCTGGGTATTACTCCTACGAGGAAGGAGACAGCCCTGAAAGCTGTTGCTGGTCTTCACCTTCCCTTGGCAACCTACTCACAGGCACAACAGCACTGGGGATCTGTGCTTTCCCAGAGATGTCATATCTCATGGTGCTCGTTCACGACAGAGCCTGTTTCCGAAAAGGAAAACGACCGGCTCCTTCTCCCAGAAGGAATGTGCCAGCCCTGAAAGCTGTTGCTGGTCTTCACCTTCCTTTGGCGACCTACTCACAGGCACAACAGCACTGGGGATCTGTGCTTTCCCAGAGATGTCATATCACATGGTGCTCGTTCTCGGCAGAGCCTGTTTCCGAAAAAGGCAAACGTCTGGGTAATACTCCTACGAGGAAGGAGACAGCCCTGAAAGCTGTTGCTGGTCTTCACCTTCCCTTGGCGACCTACTCACAGGCACAACAGCACTGGGGATCTGTGCTTTCCCAGAGATGTCATATCTCATGGTGCTCGTTCTCGGCAGAGCCTGTTTCCAAAAAGGCAAACGTCTGGCTATTCCTCCTACGAGGAAGGAGACAGCCCTGAAAGCTGTTGCTAGATTTCACCTTCCCTTGGTAGCCTACACTCAGGAACAACAGCACTAGGGATAAGTGCTTTCCCAGAGATGTCATATGTCACGGTGCTCGTTCTCGGCAGAGCCTGTTTCCGAAAAGGCAAACATCTGGGTATTACTCCTACGAGGAAGGAGACAGCCCTGAAAGCTGTTGGTAGATTTCACCTTCCCTTGGTGACCTACTCACAGGCACAACAGCACTGGGGATCTGTGCTTTCCCAGAGATGTCATATCTCATGGTGCTCGTTCTCGGCAGAGCCTGATTCCAAAAAGGCAAACGACCGGCTCCTTCTCCCACAAGGAATGTGCCAGTCTTGAAAGCTGTTGCTGGTCTTCACCTTCCCTTGGCGACCTACTCACAGGAACAACAGCACTGGGGATAGAGCTTTCCCAGAGATGTCATATATCATGGTGCTCGTTCTCGGCAGAGCCTCTTTCCGAAAAGGCAAACATCTGGCTTTTACTCCTACGAGGAAGGAGACAGCCCTGAAAGCTCTGGCTGGTCTTCACCTTCCCTTGGTAGCCTACACTCAGGAACAACAGCACTAGGGAGAAGTGCTTTCCCAGAGATGTCATATCTCATGGTGCTCGTTCTCGGCAGAGCCTGTTTCTGAAAAGGCAAACATCTGGGTATTCCTCCTACGAGGAAGTAGACAGCCCTGAAAGCTGTTGCTAGATTGCACCTTCCCTTGGTAGCTTACACTCAGGAACAACAGCACTGGGGATCTGTGCTTTCCCAGAGATGTCATATCTCATGGTGCTCGTTCTCGGCAGAGCCTGTTTCCGAAAAGGCAAACATCTGGCTATTACTCCTACGAGGAAGGAGACAGCCCTGAAAGCTCTTGCTGGTCTTCACCTTCCCTTGGTAGCCTACACTAAGGAACAACAGCACTAGGGAGAAGTGCTTTCCCAGAGATGTCATATCTCATGGTGTTGGTTATCGGCAGAGCCTGTTTCCGAAAAGGCAAACGTCTGGCTATTACTCCTACGAAGAAGGAGACAGCCCTGAAAGCTGTTGCTAGATTTCACCTTCCCTTGGTAGCCTACACACAGGAACAACAGCACTAGTGATAAGTGCTTTCCCAGAGATGTCATATCTCATGGTGCTCGTTCTCGGCAGAGCCTGTTTCCGAAAAGGCAAACGTCTGGCTATTACTCCTACGAGGAAGGAGACAGCCCTGAAAGCTGTTGCTACATTGCACCTTCCCTTGGTAGCCTACACACAGGAACAACAGCACTAGGGATAAGTGCTTTCCCAGAGATGTCATATCTCATGGTGCTCGTTCTCGGCAGAGCTGTTTCCGAAAAGGCAAACGTCTGGGTATTACTCCTACGAGGAAGGAGACAGCCCTGAAAGCTGTTGCTGGTCTTCACCTTCCCTTGGCGACCTACTCACAGGCACAACAGCACTAGGGATGTCTGCTTTCCCAGAGATGTTATATCTTATGGTGCTCATTCTCGGCAGGGCCTGTTTCCGAAAAGGCAAACGACCGGCTCCTTCTACCACAAGGAATGTGCCAGCCCTGAAAGCTGTTGCTGGTCTTCAACTTCCCTTCGTAGCCTACACTCAGGAACAACAGCACTAGGGATAAGTGCTTTCCAGAGATGTCATATCTCATGGTGCTCGTTCTCGGCAGAGCCTCTTTCTGAAAAGGCAAAACACCGGCTCCTTCTCCCACAAGGAATGTGCCAGCCCTGAAATCTGTTGCTGGTCTTCACCTTCCCTTGGCGACCTACTCACAGGCACAGCAGCACTGGGGATCTGTGCTTTCCCAGAGATGTCATATCACATGGTGCTGGTTCTCGGCAGAGCCTGTTTTCGAAAAGGCAAACGTCTGGCTATTCCTCCTAAGAGGAAGGAGACAGCCCTGAAAGCTGTTGCTGGTCTTCACCTTCCCTTGGTAGCCTACACTCAGGAACAACAGCACTAGGGATAAGTGCTTTCCCAGAGATGTCATATCTCATGGTGCTCGTTCTCGGCAGAGCCTGTTTCCGAAAAGGCAAACGTCTGGCTATTCCTCCTACAAGGAAGGAGACAGCCCTGAAAGCTGTTGCTGGTCTTCACCTTCCCTTGGCGACCTACTCACAGGCACAACAGCACTGGGGATCTGTGCTTTCCCAGAGATGTCATATCTCATGGTGCTCGTTCACGACAGAGCCTGTTTCCGAAAAGGAAAACGACCGGCTCCTTCTCCCAGAAGGAATGTGCCAGCCCTGAAAGCTGTTGCTGGTCTTCACCTTCCTTTGGCGACCTACTCACAGGCACAACAGCACTGGGGATCTGTGCTTTCCCAAGATGTCATATATCATGGTGCTGGTTCTCGGCAGAGCCTGTTTTCGAAAAGGCAAACGTCTGGCTATTCCTCCTACAAGGAAGGAGACAGCCCTGAAAGCTGTTGCTGGTCTTCACCTTCCCTTGGCGACCTACTCACAGGCACAACAGCACTGGGGATCTGTGCTTTACCAGATATGTCATATCTTATGGTGCTCGTTCTCGGCAGAGCCTGTTTCCGAAAAGGCAAAAGACCGGCTCCTTCTCCCACAAGGAATGTGCCAGTCTTGAAAGCTGTTGCTGGTCTTCACCTTCCCTTGGCGACCTACTCACAGGCACAACAGCACTGGGGATCTGTGCTTTCCCAGAGATGTCATATCTCATGGTGCTGGTTATCGGCAGAGCCTGTTTCCGAAAAGGCAAACGTCTGGGTATTACTCCTACGAGGAAGGAGACAGCCCTGAAAGCTGTTGCTGGTCTTCACCTTCCCTTGGCGACCTACTCACAGGCACAACAGCACTGGGGATCTGTGCTTTCCCAGGGATGTCATATCTCATGGTGCTCGTTCACGACAGAGCCTGTTTCCGAAAAGGCAAACGACCGGCTCCTTCTCCCTCAAGGAATATGCCAGTCGTGAAAGCTGTTGCTGGTCTTCACCTTCCCTTGGCAACATACTCACAGGCACAACAGCATTGGGGATCTGTGCTTTCCCAGAGATGTCATATGACATGGTGTTGGTTATCGGCAGAGCCTGTTTCCGAAAAGGCAAACGTCTGGCTATTGGTCCTACGAAGAAGGAGACAGCCCTGAAAGCTGTTGCTAGATTTCACCTTCCCTTGGTAGCCTACACACAGGAACAACAGCACTAGGGATAAGTGCTTTCCCAGAGATGTCATATCTCATGGTGCTGGTTCTCGGCAGAGCCTGTTTCCGAAAAGGCAAACGTCTGGCTATTACTCCTACGAGGAAGGAGACAGCCCTGAAAGCTCTGGCTGGTCTTCACCTTCCCTTGGTAGATTACACACAGGAACAACAGCACTAGGGAGAAGTGCTTTCCCAGAGATGTCATATCTCATGGTGTTGGTTCTCGGCAGAGCCTGTTTCCGAAAAGGCAAACGTCTGGCTATTCCTCCTACGAGGAAGGAGACAGCCCTGAAAGCTGTTGCTAGATTTCTCCTTCCCTTGGTAGCCTACACACAGGAACAACAGCACTAGGGATAAATGCTTTCCCAGAGATGTCATATCTCATGGTGCTCGTTCTCGGCAGAGCCTGTTTCCGAAAAGGCAAACGTCTGGCTATTACTCCTACGAGGAAGGAGACAGCCCTGAAAGCTGTTGCTAGATTGCACCTTCCCTTGGTAGCCTACACACAGGAACAACAGCACTAGGGATAAGTGCTTTCCCAGAGATGTCATATCTCATGGTGCTCGTTCTCGGCAGAGCTGTTTCCGAAAAGGCAAACGTCTGGGTATTACTCCTACGAGGAAGGAGACAGCCCTGAAAGCTGTTGCTGGTCTTCACCTTCCCTTGGCGACCTACTCACAGGCACAACAGCACTAGGGATGTCTGCTTTCCCAGAGATGTTATATCTTATGGTGCTCATTCTCGGCAGGGCCTGTTTCCGAAAAGGAAAACGACCGGCTCCTTCTACCACAAGGAATGTGCCAGCCCTGAAATCTGTTGCTGGTCTTCACCTTCCCTTGGCGACCTACTCACAGGCACAGCAGCACTGGGGATCTGTGCTTCCCAGAGATGTCATATCACATGGTGCTGGTTCTCGGCAGAGCCTGTTTTCGAAAAGGCAAACGTCTGGCTATTCCTCCTACAAGGAAGGAGACAGCCC
This sequence comes from Buteo buteo, assembly GCF_964188355.1. Taxonomy (NCBI): domain Eukaryota; kingdom Metazoa; phylum Chordata; class Aves; order Accipitriformes; family Accipitridae; genus Buteo; species Buteo buteo. The sequence goes on from NC_134188.1 coordinate 12,540,202, forward strand.
TGAAAGCTGTTGCTGGTCTTCACCTTCCCTTGGCGACCTACTCACAGGCACAACAGCACTGGGGATCTGTGCTTTCCCAGAGATGTCATATCTTATGGTGCTCGTTCTCGGCAGAGCCTGTTTCCGAAAAGGCAAAAGACCGGCTCCTTCTCCCACAAGGAATGTGCCAGTCTTGAAAGCTGTTGCTGGTCTTCACCTTCCCTTGGCGACCTACTCACAGGCACAACAGCACTGGGGATCTGTGCTTTCCCAGAGATGTCATATCTCATGGTGCTGGTTATCGGCAGAGCCTGTTTCCGAAAAGGCAAACGTCTGGGTATTACTCCTACGAGGAAGGAGACAGCCCTGAAAGCTGTTGCTGGTCTTCACCTTCCCTTGGCGACCTACTCACAGGCACAACAGCACTGGGGATCTGTGCTTTCCCAGGGATGTCATATCTCATGGTGCTCGTTCACGACAGAGCCTGTTTCCGAAAAGGCAAACGACCGGCTCCTTCTCCCTCAAGGAATATGCCAGTCGTGAAAGCTGTTGCTGGTCTTCACCTTCCCTTGGCAACATACTCACAGGCACAACAGCACTGGGGATCTGTGCTTTCCCAGAGATGTCATATGACATGGTGTTGGTTATCGGCAGAGCCTGTTTCCGAAAAGGCAAACGTCTGGCTATTGGTCCTACGAAGAAGGAGACAGCCCTGAAAGCTGTTGCTAGATTTCACCTTCCCTTGGTAGCCTACACACAGGAACAACAGCACTAGGGATAAGTGCTTTCCCAGAGATGTCATATCTCATGGTGCTGGTTCTCGGCAGAGCCTGTTTCCGAAAAGGCAAACGTCTGGCTATTACTCCTACGAGGAAGGAGACAGCCCTGAAAGCTCTGGCTGGTCTTCACCTTCCCTTGGTAGATTACACACAGGAACAACAGCACTAGGGAGAAGTGCTTTCCCAGAGATGTCATATCTCATGGTGTTGGTTCTCGGCAGAGCCTGTTTCCGAAAAGGCAAACGTCTGGCTATTCCTCCTACGAGGAAGGAGACAGCCCTGAAAGCTGTTGCTAGATTTCTCCTTCCCTTGGTAGCCTACACACAGGAACAACAGCACTAGGGATAAATGCTTTCCCAGAGATGTCATATCTCATGGTGCTCGTTCTCGGCAGAGACTGTTTCCGAAAAGGCAAACGTCTGGGTATTACTCCTACGAGGAAGGAGACAGCCCTGAAATCTGTTGCTGGTGTTTACCTTCCCGTGGCGAACTACTCACAGGCACAACAGCACTGGGGATCTGTGCTTTCCCAGAGATGTCATATCACATGGTGCTGGTTCTCGGCAGAGCCTGTTTCCGAAAAGGCAAACGTCTGGCTATTACTCCTACGAGGAAGGAGACAGCCCTGAAAGCTCTGGCTGGTCTTCACCTTCCCTTGGTAGATTACACACAGGAACAACAGCACTAGGGAGAAGTGCTTTCCCAGAGATGTCATATCTCATGGTGTTGGTTCTCGGCAGAGCCTGTTTCCGAAAAGGCAAAAGTCTGGCTATACCTCCTACCAGGAAGGAGACAGCCCTGAAAGCTGTTGCTAGATTTCTCCTTCCCTTGGTAGCCTACACACAGGAACAACAGCACTAGGGATAAATGCTTTCCCAGAGATGTCATATCTCATGGTGCTCGTTCTCGGCAGAGCCTGTTTCCGAAAAGGCAAACGTCTGGGTATTACTCCTACGAGGAAGGAGACAGCCCTGAAAGCTGTTGCTGGTCTTCACCTTCCCTTGGCGACCTACTCACAGGCACAACAGCACTGGGGATCTGTGATTTCCCAGAGATGTCATATCTCATGGTGTTGGTTCTCGGCAGATCCTGTTTCCGAAAAGGAAAACGAACGGCTCCTTCTCCCACAAGGAATGTGCCAGCCCTGAAAGCTGTTGCTGGTCTTCACCTTCCTTTGGCGACCTACTCACAGGCACAACAGCACTAGGGATAAGTGCTTTCCCAGAGATGTCATATCTCATGGTGCTCGTTCTCGGCAGAGCCTGTTTCCGAAAAGGCAAACGTCTGGCTATTACTCCTACGAGGAAGGAGACAGCCCTGAAAGCTGTTGCTAGATTGCACCTTCCCTTGGTAGCCTACACACAGGAACAACAGCACTAGGGATAAGTGCTTTCCCAGAGATGTCATATCTCATGGTGCTCGTTCTCGGCAGAGCCTGTTTCCGAAAAGGGAAACGTCTGGCTATTCCTCCTACGAGGAAGGAGACAGTCCTGAAAGCTGTTGCTGGTCTTCACCTTCCCTTGGCGACCTACTCACAGGCACAACAGCACTGGGGGTCTGTGATTTCCCAGAGATGTCATATCTCATGGTGCTCGTTCTCGGCAGAGCCTGTTTCCGAAAAGGAAAACGAACGGCTCCTTCTCCCACAAGGAATGTGCCAGCCCTGAAAGCTGTTGCTGGTCTTCACCTTCCTTTGGCGACCTACTCACAGGCACAACAGCACTAGGGATAAGTGCTTTCCCAGAGATGTCATATCTCATGGTGCTCTTTCTCGGCAGAGCCTGCTTCCGAAAAGGCAAACGTCTGGCTATTACTCCTACGAGGAAGGAGACAGCCCTGAAAGCTGTTGCTAGATTGCACCTTCCCTTGGTAGCCTACACACAGGAACAACAGCACTAGGGATCTGTGCTTTCCCCGAGATGTCATATCTAATGGTGCTCGTTCTCGGCAGAGCCTCTTTCCGAAAAGGCAAACGTCTGGGTATTACTCCTACGAGGAAGGAGACAGCCCTGAAAGCTGTTGCTGGTCTTCACCTTCCCTTGGCGACCTACTCACAGGCACAACAGCACTGGGGATCTGTGCTTTCCCAGAGATGTCATATGACATGGTGTTGGTTATCGGCAGAGCCTGTTTCCGAAAAGGCAAACGTCTGGCTATTACTCCTACGAGGAAGGAGACAGCCCTGAAAGCTCTGGTTGGTCTTCACCTTCCCTTGGTAGCCTACACTCAGGAACAACAGCACTAGGGAGAAGTGCTTTCCCAGAGATGTCATATCTCATGGTGTTGGTTCTCGGCAGAGCCTGTTTCCGAAAAGGCAAACGTCTGGCTATTCCTCCTACGAGGAAGGAGACAGCCCTGAAAGCTGTTGCTAGATTGCACCTTCCCTTGGTAGCCTACACACAGGAACAACAGCACTAGGGATAAGTGCTTTCCCAGAGATGTCATATCTCATGGTGTTGGTTCTCGGCAGAGCCTGTTTCCGAAAAGGCAAACGTCTGGCTATTCCTCCTACGAGGAAGGAGACAGCCCTGAAAGCTGTTGCTAGATTGCACCTTCCCTTGGTAGCCTACTGACAGGCACAACAGCACTGGGGATCTGTGCTTTCCCAGAGATGTCATATCTCATGGTGCTCGTTCTCGGCAGAGCCTCTTTCCGAAAAGGCAAACGTCTGGGTATTACTCCTACGAGGAAGGAGACAGCCCTGAAAGCTGTTGCTGGTCTTCACCTTCCCTTGGCGACCTACTCACAGGCACAACAGCACTAGGGATCTCTGCTTTCCCAGAGATGATATATCTTATGGTGCTCATTCTCGGCAGGGCCTGATTCCAAAAAGGCAAACGACCGGCTCCTTCTCCCACAAGGAATGTGCCAGCCCTGAAATCTGTTGCTGGTCTTCACCTTCCCTTGGCGACCTACTCACAGGCACAGCAGCACTGGGGATCTGTGCTTTCCCAGAGATGTCATATCACATGGTGCTGGTTCTCGGCAGAGCCTGTTTTCGAAAAGGCAAACGTCTGGCTATTCCTCCTAAGAGGAAGGAGACAGCCCTGAAAGCTGTTGCTGGTCTTCAACTTCCCTTGGTAGCCTACACTCAGGAACAACAGCACTAGGGATAAGTGCTTTCCCAGAGATGTCATATCTCATGGTGCTCGTTCTCGGCAGAGCCTGTTTCCGAAAAGGCAAACGTCTGGCTATTCCTCCTACGAGGAAGGAGACAGCCCTGAAAGCTGTTGCTGGTCTTCACCTTCCCTTGGTGACCTACTCACAGGAACAACAGCACTGGGGATCTGTGCTTTCCCAGAGATGTCATATCTCATGGTGCTCGTTCTCGGCAGAGCCTGTTTCCGAAAAGGCAAACATCTGGCTATTGGTCCTACGAAGAAGGAGACAGCCCTGAAAGCTGTTGCTAGATTTCACCTTCCCTTGGTAGCCTACACACAGGAACAACAGCACTAGGGATAAGTGCTTTCCCAGAGATGTCATATCTCATGGTGCTCGTTCTCGGCAGAGCCTGTTTCCGAAAAGGCAAACGTCTGGCTATTACTCCTACGAGGAAGGAGACAGCCCTGAAAGCTGTTGCTAGATTGCACCTTCCCTTGGTAGCCTACACACAGGAACAACAGCACTAGGGATAAGTGCTTTCCCAGAGATGTCATATCTCATGGTGCTCGTTCTCGGCAGAGCTGTTTCCGAAAAGGCAAACGTCTGGGTATTACTCCTACGAGGAAGGAGACAGCCCTGAAAGCTGTTGCTGGTCTTCACCTTCCCTTGGCGACCTACTCACAGGCACAACAGCACTAGGGATGTCTGCTTTCCCAGAGATGTTATATCTTATGGTGCTCATTCTCGGCAGGGCCTGTTTCCGAAAAGGAAAACGACCGGCTCCTTCTACCACAAGGAATGTGCCAGCCCTGAAATCTGTTGCTGGTCTTCACCTTCCCTTGGCGACCTACTCACAGGCACAGCAGCACTGGGGATCTGTGCTTTCCCAGAGATGTCATATATCATGGTGCTGGTTCTCGGCAGAGCCTGTTTTCGAAAAGGCAAACGTCTGGCTATTCCTCCTACAAGGAAGGAGACAGCCCTGAAAGCTGTTGCTGGTCTTCACCTTCCCTTGGCGACCTACTCACAGGCACAACAGCACTGGGGATCTGTGCTTTACCAGATATGTCATATCTCATGGTGCTCGTTCTCGGCAGAGCCTGTTTCCGAAAAGGCAAAAGACCGGCTCCTTCTCCCACAAGGAATGTGCCAGTCTTGAAAGCTGTTGCTGGTCTTCACCTTCCCTTGGCGACCTACTCACAGGCACAACAGCACTGGGGATCTGTGCTTTCCCAGAGATGTCATATCTCATGGTGCTGGTTATCGGCAGAGCCTGTTTCCGAAAAGGCAAACGTCTGGGTATTACTCCTACGAGGAAGGAGACAGCCCTGAAAGCTGTTGCTGGTCTTCACCTTCCCTTGGCGACCTACTCACAGGCACAACAGCACTGGGGATCTGTGCTTTCCCAGGGATGTCATATCTCATGGTGCTCGTTCACGACAGAGCCTGTTTCCGAAAAGGCAAACGACCGGCTCCTTCTCCCTCAAGGAATATGCCAGTCGTGAAAGCTGTTGCTGGTCTTCACCTTCCCTTGGCAACATACTCACAGGCACAACAGCACTGGGGATCTGTGCTTTCCCAGAGATGTCATATGACATGGTGTTGGTTATCGGCAGAGCCTGTTTCCGAAAAGGCAAACGTCTGGCTATTGGTCCTACGAAGAAGGAGACAGCCCTGAAAGCTGTTGCTAGATTTCACCTTCCCTTGGTAGCCTACACACAGGAACAACAGCACTAGGGATAAGTGCTTTCCCAGAGATGTCATATCTCATGGTGCTGGTTCTCGGCAGAGCCTGTTTCCGAAAAGGCAAACGTCTGGCTATTACTCCTACGAGGAAGGAGACAGCCCTGAAAGCTCTGGCTGGTCTTCACCTTCCCTTGGTAGATTACACACAGGAACAACAGCACTAGGGAGAAGTGCTTTCCCAGAGATGTCATATCTCATGGTGTTGGTTCTCGGCAGAGCCTGTTTCCGAAAAGGCAAACGTCTGGCTATTCCTCCTACGAGGAAGGAGACAGCCCTGAAAGCTGTTGCTAGATTTCTCCTTCCCTTGGTAGCCTACACACAGGAACAACAGCACTAGTGATAAGTGCTTTCCCAGAGATGTCATATCTCATGGTGCTCGTTCTCGGCAGAGCCTGTTTCCGAAAAGGCAAACGTCTGGCTATTACTCCTACGAGGAAGGAGACAGCCCTGAAAGCTGTTGCTAGATTGCACCTTCCCTTGGTAGCCTACACACAGGAACAACAGCACTAGGGATAAGTGCTTTCCCAGAGATGTCATATCTCATGGTGCTCGTTCTCGGCAGAGCTGTTTCCGAAAAGGCAAACGTCTGGGTATTACTCCTACGAGGAAGGAGACAGCCCTGAAAGCTGTTGCTGGTCTTCACCTTCCCTTGGCGACCTACTCACAGGCACAACAGCACTAGGGATGTCTGCTTTCCCAGAGATGTTATATCTTATGGTGCTCATTCTCGGCAGGGCCTGTTTCCGAAAAGGAAAACGACCGGCTCCTTCTACCACAAGGAATGTGCCAGCCCTGAAATCTGTTGCTGGTCTTCACCTTCCCTTGGCGACCTACTCACAGGCACAGCAGCACTGGGGATCTGTGCTTTCCCAGAGATGTCATATCACATGGTGCTGGTTCTCGGCAGAGCCTGTTTTCGAAAAGGCAAACGTCTGGCTATTCCTCCTACAAGGAAGGAGACAGCCCTGAAAGCTGTTGCTGGTCTTCACCTTCCCTTGGCGACCTACTCACAGGCACAACAGCACTGGGGATCTGTGCTTTACCAGATATGTCATATCTTATGGTGCTCGTTCTCGGCAGAGCCTGTTTCCGAAAAGGCAAAAGACCGGCTCCTTCTCCCACAAGGAATGTGCCAGTCTTGAAAGCTGTTGCTGGTCTTCACCTTCCCTTGGCGACCTACTCACAGGCACAACAGCACTGGGGATCTGTGCTTTCCCAGAGATGTCATATCTCATGGTGCTGGTTATCGGCAGAGCCTGTTTCCGAAAAGGCAAACGTCTGGGTATTACTCCTACGAGGAAGGAGACAGCCCTGAAAGCTGTTGCTGGTCTTCACCTTCCCTTGGCGACCTACTCACAGGCACAACAGCACTGGGGATCTGTGCTTTCCCAGGGATGTCATATCTCATGGTGCTCGTTCACGACAGAGCCTGTTTCCGAAAAGGCAAACGACCGGCTCCTTCTCCCTCAAGGAATATGCCAGTCGTGAAAGCTGTTGCTGGTCTTCACCTTCCCTTGGCAACATACTCACAGGCACAACAGCACTGGGGATCTGTGCTTTCCCAGAGATGTCATATGACATGGTGTTGGTTATCGGCAGAGCCTGTTTCCGAAAAGGCAAACGTCTGGCTATTGGTCCTACGAAGAAGGAGACAGCCCTGAAAGCTGTTGCTAGATTTCACCTTCCCTTGGTAGCCTACACACAGGAACAACAGCACTAGGGATAAGTGCTTTCCCAGAGATGTCATATCTCATGGTGCTGGTTCTCGGCAGAGCCTGTTTCCGAAAAGGCAAAAGTCTGGCTATACCTCCTACCAGGAAGGAGACAGCCCTGAAATCTGTTGCTGGTGTTTACCTTCCCGTGGCGAACTACTCACAGGCACAACAGCACTGGGGATCTGTGCTTTCCCAGAGATGTCATATCACATGGTGCTGGTTCTCGGCAGAGCCTGTTTCCGAAAAGGCAAACGTCTGGGTATTACTCCTACGAGGAAGGAGACAGCCCTGAAAGCTCTGGCTGGTCTTCACCTTCCCTTGGTAGATTACACACAGGAACAACAGCACTAGGGAGAAGTGCTTTCCCAGAGATGTCATATCTCATGGTGTTGGTTCTCGGCAGAGCCTGTTTCCGAAAAGGCAAAAGTCTGGCTATACCTCCTACCAGGAAGGAGACAGCCCTGAAAGCTGTTGCTAGATTTCTCCTTCCCTTGGTAGCCTACACACAGGAACAACAGCACTAGGGATAAATGCTTTCCCAGAGATGTCATATCTCATGGTGCTCGTTCTCGGCAGAGCCTGTTTCCGAAAAGGCAAACGTCTGGGTATTACTCCTACGAGGAAGGAGACAGCCCTGAAAGCTGTTGCTGGTCTTCACCTTCCCTTGGCGACCTACTCACAGGCACAACAGCACTGGGGATCTGTGATTTCCCAGAGATGTCATATCTCATGGTGTTGGTTCTCGGCAGATCCTGTTTCCGAAAAGGAAAACGAACGGCTCCTTCTCCCACAAGGAATGTGCCAGCCCTGAAAGCTGTTGCTGGTCTTCACCTTCCTTTGGCGACCTACTCACAGGCACAACAGCACTAGGGATAAGTGCTTTCCCAGAGATGTCATATCTCATGGTGCTCGTTCTCGGCAGAGCCTGTTTCCGAAAAGGCAAACGTCTGGCTATTACTCCTACGAGGAAGGAGACAGCCCTGAAAGCTGTTGCTAGATTGCACCTTCCCTTGGTAGCCTACACACAGGAACAACAGCACTAGGGATAAGTGCTTTCCCAGAGATGTCATATCTCATGGTGCTCGTTCTCGGCAGAGCCTGTTTCCGAAAAGGGAAACGTCTGGCTATTCCTCCTACGAGGAAGGAGACAGTCCTGAAATCTGTTGCTGGTCTTCACCTTCCCTTGGCGACCTACTCACAGGCACAACAGCACTGGGGGTCTGTGATTTCCCAGAGATGTCATATCTCATGGTGCTCGTTCTCGGCAGAGCCTGTTTCCGAAAAGGAAAACGAACGGCTCCTTCTCCCACAAGGAATGTGCCAGCCCTGAAAGCTGTTGCTGGTCTTCACCTTCCTTTGGCGACCTACTCACAGGCACAACAGCACTAGGGATAAGTGCTTTCCCAGAGATGTCATATCTCATGGTGCTCTTTCTCGGCAGAGCCTGTTTCCGAAAAGGCAAACGTCTGGGTATTACTCCTACGAGGAAGGAGACAGCCCTGAAAGCTGTTGCTAGATTGCACCTTCCCTTGGTAGCCTACACACAGGAACAACAGCACTAGGGATCTGTGCTTTCCCCGAGATGTCATATCTAATGGTGCTCGTTCTCGGCAGAGCCTCTTTCCGAAAAGGCAAACGTCTGGGTATTACTCCTACGAGGAAGGAGACAGCCCTGAAAGCTGTTGCTGGTCTTCACCTTCCCTTGGCGACCTACTCACAGGCACAACAGCACTGGGGATCTGTGCTTTCCCAGAGATGTCATATGACATGGTGTTGGTTATCGGCAGAGCCTGTTTCCGAAAAGGCAAACGTCTGGCTATTACTCCTACGAGGAAGGAGACAGCCCTGAAAGCTCTGGCTGGTCTTCACCTTCCCTTGGTAGCCTACACTCAGGAACAACAGCACTAGGGAGAAGTGCTTTCCCAGAGATGTCATATCTCATGGTGTTGGTTCTCGGCAGAGCCTGTTTCCGAAAAGGCAAACGTCTGGCTATTCCTCCTACGAGGAAGGAGACAGCCCTGAAAGCTGTTGCTAGATTGCACCTTCCCTTGGTAGCCTACACACAGGAACAACAGCACTAGGGATAAGTGCTTTCCCAGAGATGTCATATCTCATGGTGTTGGTTCTCGGCAGAGCCTGTTTCCGAAAAGGCAAACGTCTGGCTATTCCTCCTACGAGGAAGGAGACAGCCCTGAAAGCTGTTGCTAGATTGCACCTTCCCTTGGTAGCCTACTGACAGGCACAACAGCACTGGGGATCTGTGCTTTCCCAGAGATGTCATATCTCATGGTGCTCGTTCTCGGCAGAGCCTCTTTCCGAAAAGGCAAACGTCTGGGTATTACTCCTACGAGGAAGGAGACAGCCCTGAAAGCTGTTGCTGGTCTTCACCTTCCCTTGGCGACCTACTCACAGGCACAACAGCACTAGGGATCTCTGCTTTCCCAGAGATGATATATCTTATGGTGCTCATTCTCGGCAGGGCCTGATTCCAAAAAGGCAAACGACCGGCTCCTTCTCCCACAAGGAATGTGCCAGCCCTGAAATCTGTTGCTGGTCTTCACCTTCCCTTGGCGACCTACTCACAGGCACAGCAGCACTGGGGATCTGTGCTTTCCCAGAGATGTCATATCACATGGTGCTGGTTCTCGGCAGAGCCTGTTTTCGAAAAGGCAAACGTCTGGCTAGTCCTCCTACGAGGAAGGAGACAGCCCTGAAAGCTGTTGCTGGTCTTCAACTTCCCTTGGTAGCCTACACTCAGGAACAACAGCACTAGGGATAAGTGCTTTCCCAGAGATGTCATATCTCATGGTGCTCGTTCTCGGCAGAGCCTGTTTCCGAAAAGGCAAACGTCTGGCTATTCCTCCTACGAGGAAGGAGACAGCCCTGAAAGCTGTTGCTGGTCTTCACCTTCCCTTGGTGACCTACTCACAGGAACAACAGCACTGGGGATCTGTGCTTTCCCAAGATGTCATATCTCATGGTGCTCGTTCTCGGCAGAGCCTGTTTCCGAAAAGGGGAACGTCTGGCAATTCCTCCTACGAGGAAGGAGACAGCCCTGAATGCTCTTGCTGTTCTTCACCTTCCTTTGGCGACCTACTCACAGGAACAACAGCACTGGGGATCTGTGCTTTCCCAAGATGTCATATCTCATGGTGCTCGTTCTCGGCAGAGCCTGTTTCCAAAAAGGCAAACTACCGGCTCTTTCTCCCACAAGGAATGTGCCAGTCTTGAAAGCTGTTGCTGGTCTTCACCTTCCCTTGGCGACCTACTCACAGGCACAACAGCACTGGGGATCTGTGCTTTCCCAGAGATGTCATATCTCATGGTGCTTGTTCTCGGCAGAGCCAGTTTCTGTAAAGGCAAACGTCTGGGTATTACTCCTACGAGGAAGGAGACAGCCCTGAAAGCTGTTGCTGGTCTTCACCTTCCCTTGGCGACCTACTCACAGGCACAACAGCACTAGGGGTCTGTGCTTTCCCAGAGATGTTATATCTTATGGTGCTCATTCTCGGCAGAGCCTCTTTCCAAAAAGGCAAACGAACGGCTCCTTCTCCCACAAGGAATGTGCCAGCCCTGAAATCTGTTGCTGGTCTTCAACATCCCTTGGCGACCTACTCACAGGCACAGCAGCACTGGGGATCTGTGCTTTCCCAGAGATGTCATATCACATGGTGCTGGTTCTCGACAGAGCCTATTTTCGAAAAGGCAAACGTCTGGCTATTACTCCTACGAGGAATGTGCCAGCCCTGAAAGCTGTTGCTGGTCTTCACCTTCCCTTGGTAGCCTACACTCAGGAACAACAGCACTAGGGATAAGTGCTTTCCCAGAGATGTCATATCTCATGGTGTTGGTTCTCGGCAGAGCCTGTTTCCGAAAAGGCAAACGTCTGGCTATTCCTCCTACGAGGAAGGAGACAGCCCTCAAAGCTGTTGCTAGATTTCTCCTTCCCTTGGTAGCCTACACACAGGAACAACAGCACTAGGGATAAATACTTTCCCAGAGATGTCATATCTCATGGTGCTCGTTCTCGGCAGAGCCTGTTTCCGAAAAGGCAAACGTCTGGCTATTCCTCCTACGAGGAAGGAGACAGCCCTGAAAGCTGTTGCTGGTCCTCACCTTCCCTTGGCGACCTACTCACAGGCACAACAGCACTAGGGATCTGTGCTTTCCCAGAGATGTTATATCTTATGGTGCTCATTCTCGGCAGGGCCTGTTTCCGAAAAGGCAAACGATCGGATCCTTCTCCCACAAGGAATGTGCCAGCCCTGAAATCTGTTGCTGGTCTTCACCTTCCCTTGGCGACCTACTCACAGGCACAACAGCACTGGGGATCTGTGCTTTCCCAAGATGTCATATCTCATGGTGCTCGTTCTCGGCAGAGCCTGTTTCCGAAAAGGCAAACGTCTGGCTATTCCTCCTACGAGGAAGGAGACAGCCCTGAATGCTCTTGCTGGTCTTCACCTTCCTTTGGCGACCTACTCACAGGAACAACAGCACTGGGGATCTGTGCTTTCCCAAGATGTCATATCTCATGGTGCTCGTTCTCGGCAGAGCCTGTTTCCGAAAAGGGGAACGTCTGGCAATTCCTCCTACGAGGAAGGAGACAGCCCTGAATGCTCTTGCTGGTCTTCACCTTCCCTTGGCGACCTACTCACAGGCACAACAGCACTGGGGATCTGTGCTTTCCCAGAGATGCCATATCTCATAGTGCTTGTTCTCGGCAGAGCCAGTTTCTGTAAAGGCAAACGTCTGGGTATTACTCCTACGAGGAAGGAGACAGCCCTGAAAGCTGTTGCTGGTCTTCACCTTCCCTTGGCGACCTACTCACAGGCACAACAGCACTAGGGATCTCTGCTTTCCCAGAGATGTTATATCTTATGGTGCTCATTCTCGGCAGAGCCTCTTTCCAAAAAGGCAAACGAACGGCTCCTTCTCCCACAAGGAATGTGCCAGCCCTGAAATCTGTTGCTGGTCTTCAACTTCCCTTGGCGACCTACTCACAGGCACAGCAGCACTGGGGATCTGTGCTTTCCCAGAGATGTCATATCACATGGTGCTGGTTCTCGACAGAGCCTATTTTCGAAAAGGCAAACGTCTGGCTATTACTCCTACGAGGAAGGAGACAGCCCTGAAAGCTGTTGCTGGTCTTCACCTTCCCTTGGTAGCCTACACTCAGGAACAACAGCACTAGGGAGAAGTGCTTTCCCAGAGATGTCATATCTCATGGTGTTGGTTCTCGGCAGAGCCTGTTTCCGAAAAGGCAAACGTCTGGCTAATCGTCCTACGAGGAAGGAGACAGCCCTGAAAGCTGTTGCTAGATTTCTCCTTCCCTTGGTAGCCTACACACAGGAACAACAGCACTAGGGATAAATACTTTCCCAGAGATGTCATATCTCATGGTGCTCGTTCTCGGCAGAGCCTGTTTCCGAAAAGGCAAACGTCTGGGTATTACTCCCACAAGGAATGTGCCAGCCCTGAAATCTGTTGCTGGTCTTCACCTTCCCTTGGCGACCTACTCACAGGCACAACAGCACTGGGGATCTGTGCTTTCCCAGAGATGTCATATCTCATGGTGTTGGTTCTCGGCAGAGCCTGTTTTCGAAAAGGCAAACGTCTGGCTATTCCTCCTACGAGGAAGGAGACAGCCCTGAAAGCTGTTGCTGCTCTTCATCTTCCCTTGGTAGCCTACACTCAGGAACAACAGCACTAGGGATAAGTGCTTTCCCAGAGATGTCATATCTCATGGTGTTGGTTCTCGGCAGAGCCTGTTTCCGAAAAGGCAAACGTCTGGCTATTCCTCCTACGAGGAAGGAGACAGCCCTGAAAGCTGTTGCTGGTCTTCACCTTCCCTTGGTGACCTACTCACAGGAACAACAACACTGGGGATCTGTGCTTTCCCAAGATGTCATATCTCATGGTGCTCGTTCTCGGCAGAGCCTGTTTCCGAAAAGGCAAACGTCTGGCTATTCCTCCTACGAGGAAGGAGACAGCCCTGAAAGCTGTTGCTGGTCTTCACCTTCCCTTGGCGACCTACTCACAGGCAGAACAGCACTGGGGATCTGTGCTTTCCCAGAGATGTCATATCTCATGGTGCTCGTTCTCGGCAGAGCCTGTTTCCGAAAAGGCAAACGTCTGGCTATTCCTCCTACGAGGAAGGAGACAGCCCTGAAAGCTGTTGCTGGTCTTCACCTTCCCTTGGCGACCTACTCACAGGCAGAACAGCACTGGGGATCTGTGCTTTCCCAGAGATGTCATATCTCATGGTGCTCGTTCTCGGCCGAGCCTGTTTCTGTAAAGGCAAACGTCTGGGTATTACTCCTACGAGGAAGGAGACAGCCCTGAAAGCTGTTGCTAGATTTCTCCTTCACTTGGTAGCCTACACACAGGAACAACAGCACTAGGGATAAATACTTTCCCAGAGATGTCATATCTCATGGTGCTCGTTCTCGGCAGAGCCTGTTTCCGAAAAGGCAAACGTCTGGGTATTACTCCTACGAGGAAGGAGACAGCCCTGAAAGCTGTTGCTGGTCTTCACCTTCCCTTGGCGACCTACTCACAGGCACAACAGCACTAGGGATCTCTGCTTTCCCAGAGATGTTATATCTTATGGTGCTCATTCTCGGCAGGGCCTGATTCCAAAAAGGCAAACGATCGGCTCCTTCTCCCACAAGGAATGTGCCAGCCCTGAAATCTGTTGCTGGTCTTCACCTTCCCTTGGCGACCTACTCACAGGCACAGCAGCACTGGGGATCTGTGCTTTCCCAGAGATGTCATATCACATGGTGCTGGTTCTCGGCAGAGCCTGTTTTCGAAAAGGCAAACGTCTGGGTATTCCTCCTACGAGGAAGGAGACAGCCCTGAAAGCTGTTGCTGGTCTTCAACTTCCCTTGGTAGCCTACACTCAGGAACAACAGCACTAGGGATAAGTGCTTTCCCAGAGATGTCATATCTCATGGTGTTGGTTCTCGGCAGAGACTGTTTCCGAAAAGGCAAACGTCTGGCTATTACTCCTACGAGGAAGGAGACAGCCCTGAAAGCTGTTGCTGGTCTTCACCTTCCCTTGGCGACCTACTCACAGGCACAACAGCACTGGGGATCTGTGCTTTACCAGATATGTTATATCTTATGGTGCTCATTCTCGGCAGGGCCTGTTTCCGAAAAGGCAAACGATCGGCTCCTTCTCCCACAAGGAATCGGCCAGCCCTGAAATCTGTTGCTGGTCTTCACCTTTGCTTGGCGACCTACTCACAGGCACAGCAGCACTGGGGATCTGTGCTTTCCCAGAGATGTCATATCTCATGGTGTTGGTTCTCGGCAGAGTCTGTTTCCGAAAAGGCAAACGTCTGGCTATTCCTCCTACGAGGAAGGAGACAGCCCTGAAAGCTGTTGCTAGATTTCAGCTTCCCTTGGTAGCCTACACACAGGAACAACAGCACTAGGGATAAGTGCTTTCCCAGAGATGTCATATCTCATGGCGTTGCTTCTCGGCAGAGCATGTTTCCGAAAAGGCAAACGTCTGCCTATTCCTCCAACGAGGAAGGAGACAGCCCTGAAAGCTGTTGCTGGTCTTCACCTTCTCTTGGTAGCCTACACTCAGGAACAACAGCACTAGGGATAAGTGCTTTCCCAGAGATGTCATATCTCATGGTGCTCGTTCTCGGCAGAGCCTGTTTCCGAAAAGGCAAACGTCTGGCTATTCCTCCTACGAGGAAGGAGACAGCCCTGAAAGCTGTTGCTGGTCTTCACCTTCCCTTGGCGACCTACTCACAGGCACAGCAGCACTGGGGTTCTGTGCTTTCCCAGAGATGTTATATCTTATGGTGCTCATTCTCGGCAGAGCCTGTTTCCGAAAAGGCAAACGTCTGGCTATTCCTCCTACGAGGAAGGAGACAGCCCTGAAAGCTGTTGCTAGATTTCACCTTCCCTTGGCGACCTACTCACAGGCACAACAGCACTGGGGATCTGTGCTTTCCCAGAGATGTCATATCTTATGGTGCTCGTTCTCGGCAGAGCCTGTTTCCAAAAAGGCAAACGTCTGGCTATTCCTCCTACGAGGAAGGAGACAGCCCTGAAAGCTGTTGCTGGTGTTAACCTTCCCATGGCGAACTACTCACAGGCACAACAGCAGTGGGGATCTGTGCTTTACCAGATATCTTATATCTTATGGTGCTCATTCTCGGCAGAGGCTGTTTCCGAAAAGGCAAACGAACGGCTCCTTCTCCCACAAGGAATCTGCCAGCCCTGAAATCTGTTGCTGGTCTTCACCTTTGCTTGGCGACCTACTCACAGGCACAGCAGCACTGGGGATCTGTGCTTTCCCAGAGATGTCATATCTCATGGTGTTGGTTCTCGGCAGAGCCTGTTTCCGAAAAGGCAAACGTCTGGCTATTCCTCCTACGAGGAAGGAGACAGCCCTGAAAGCTGTTGCTAGATTGCACCTTCCCTTGGTAGCCTACACACAGGAACAACAGCACTAGGGATAAGTGCTTTCCCAGAGATGTCATATCTCATGGTGCTCGTTCTCGGCAGAGCCTGTTTCCGAAAAGGCAAACGTCTGGCTATTACTTCTACGAGGAAGGAGACAGCCCTGAAAGCTGTTGCTGGTCTTCACCTTCCCTTGGCGACCTACTCACAGGCACAACAGCAATGGGGATCTGTGCTTTCCCAGAGATGTCATATCACATAGTGCTGGTCTCGGCAGAGCCTGTTTTCGAAAAGGCAAATGTCTGGCTATTCCTCCTACGAGAAAGGAGACAGCCCTGAAAGCTGTTGCTGGTCTTCACCTTCCCTTGGTAGCCTACACTCAGGAACAACAGCACTAGGGATAAGTGCTTTCCCAGAGATGTCATATCTCATGGTGTTTTTTTCTCGGCAGAGCTTGTTTCCGAAAAGGCAAACGTCTGGCTATTCCTCCTACGTGGAAGGAGACAGCCCTGAAAGCTGTTGCTAGATTTCAGCTTCCCTTGGTAGCCTACACTCAGGAACAACAGCACTAGGGATAAGTGCTTTCCCAGAGATGTCATATGTCAAAGTGCTCGTTCTCGGCAGAGCCTGTTTCCGAAAAGGCAAACATCTGGGTATTACTCCTACGAGGAAGGAGACAGCCCTGAAAGCTGTTGCTGGTGTTTACCTTCCCGTGGCGAACTACTCACAGGCACAACAGCACTGGGGATCTGTGCTTTCCCAGAGATGTCATATCACATGGTGCTGGTTCTCGGCAGAGCCTGTTTCCGAAAAGGCAAACGTCTGGCTATTACTCCTACGAGGAAGGAGACAGCCCTGAAAGCTCTGGCTGGTCTTCACCTTCCCTTGGTAGATTACACACAGGAACAACAGCACTAGGGAGAAGTGCTTTCCCAGAGATGTCATATCTCATGGTGTTGGTTCTCGGCAGAGCCTGTTTCCGAAAAGGCAAACGTCTGGCTATTCCTCCTACGAGGAAGGAGACAGCCCTGAAAGCTGTTGCTAGATTTCTCCTTCCCTTGGTAGCCTACACACAGGAACAACAGCACTAGGGATAAATGCTTTCCCAGAGATGTCATATCTCATGGTGCTCGTTCTCGGCAGAGCCTGTTTCCGAAAAGGCAAACGTCTGGGTATTACTCCTACGAGGAAGGAGACAGCCCTGAAAGCTGTTGCTGGTCTTCACCTTCCCTTGGCGACCTACTCACAGGCACAACAGCACTGGGGATCTGTGATTTCCCAGAGATGTCATATCTCATGGTGTTGGTTCTCGGCAGAGCCTGTTTCCGAAAAGGAAAACGAACGGCTCCTTCTCCCACAAGGAATGTGCCAGCCCTGAAAGCTGTTGCTGGTCTTCACCTTCCTTTGGCGACCTACTCACAGGCACAACAGCACTAGGGATAAGTGCTTTCCCAGAGATGTCATATCTCATGGTGCTCGTTCTCGGCAGAGCCTGTTTCCGAAAAGGCAAACGTCTGGCTATTACTCCTACGAGGAAGGAGACAGCCCTGAAAGCTGTTGCTAGATTGCACCTTCCCTTGGTAGCCTACACACAGGAACAACAGCACTAGGGATAAGTGCTTTCCCAGAGATGTCATATCTCATGGTGCTCGTTCTCGGCAGAGCCTGTTTCCGAAAAGGCAAATGTCTGGGTATTCCTCCTACGAGGAAGGAGACAGCCCTGAAAGCTGTTGCTGGTCTTCACCTTCCCTTGGCGACCTACTCACAGGCACAACAGCACTGGGGGTCTGTGATTTCCCAGAGATGTCATATCTCATGGTGCTCGTTCTCGGCAGAGCCTGTTTCCGAAAAGGAAAACGAACGGCTCCTTCTCCCACAAGGAATGTGCCAGCCCTGAAAGCTGTTGCTGGTCTTCACCTTCCTTTGGCGACCTACTCACAGGCACAACAGCACTAGGGATAAGTGCTTTCCCAGAGATGTCATATCTCATGGTGCTCTTTCTCGGCAGAGCCTGTTTCCGAAAAGGCAAACGTCTGGCTATTACTCCTACGAGGAAGGAGACAGCCCTGAAAGCTGTTGCTAGATTGCACCTTCCCTTGGTAGCCTACACACAGGAACAACAGCACTAGGGATCTGTGCTTTCCCCGAGATGTCATATCTAATGGTGCTCGTTCTCGGCAGAGCCTCTTTCCGAAAAGGCAAACGTCTGGGTATTACTCCTACGAGGAAGGAGACAGCCCTGAAAGCTGTTGCTGGTCTTCACCTTCCCTTGGCGACCTACTCACAGGCACAACAGCAATGGGGATCTGTGCTTTCCCAGAGATGTCATATGACATGGTGTTGGTTATCGGCAGAGCCTGTTTCCGAAAAGGCAAACGTCTGGCTATTGGTCCTACGAAGAAGGAGACAGCCCTGAAAGCTGTTGCTAGATTTCACCTTCCCTTGGTAGCCTACACACAGGAACAACAGCACTAGGGATAAGTGCTTTCCCAGAGATGTCATATCAAATGGTGTTGGTTCTCGGCAGAGCCTGTTTCCGAAAAGGCAAACGTCTGGCTATTACTCCTACGAGGAAGGAGACAGCCCTGAAAGCTGTTGCTAGATTGCACCTTCCCTTGGTAGCCTACTGACAGGCACAACAGCACTGGGGATCTGTGCTTTCCCAGAGATGTCATATCTCATGGTGCTCGTTCTCGGCAGAGCCTCTTTCCGAAAAGGCAAACGTCTGGGTATTACTCCTACGAGGAAGGAGACAGCCCTGAAAGCTGTTGCTGGTCTTCACCTTCCCTTGGCGACCTACTCACAGGCACAACAGCACTGGGGATCTGTGCTTTCCCAGAGATGTCATATGACATGGTGTTGGTTCTCGGCAGAGCCTGTTTCCGAAAAGGCAAACGTCTGGCTATTGGTCCTACGAAGAAGGAGACAGGCCTGAAAGCTGTTGCTAGATTTCACCTTCCCTTGGTAGCCTACACACAGGAACAACAGCACTAGGGATAAGTGCTTTCCCAGAGATGTCATATCAAATGGTGTTGGTTCTCGGCAGAGCCTGTTTCCGAAAAGGCAAACGTCTGGCTATTACTCCTACGAGGAAGGAGACAGCCCTGAAAGCTGTTGCTAGATTGCACCTTCCCTTGGTAGCCTACTGTCTGGCACAACAGCACTGGGGATCTGTGCTTTCCCAGAGATGTCATATCTCATGGTGCTCGTTCTCGGCAGAGCCTGTTTCCGAAAAGGCAAACGTCTGGGTATTACTTCTACGAGGAAGGAGACAGCCCTGAAAGCTGTTGCTGGTCTTCACCTTCCCTTGGCGACCTACTCACAGGCACAACAGCACTAGGGATGTCTGCTTTCCCAGAGATGTTATATCTTATGGTGCTCATTCTCGGCAGGGCCTGTTTCCGAAAAGGCAAACGACCGGCTCCTTCTACCACAAGGAATGTGCCAGCCCTGAAATCTGTTGCTGGTCTTCACCTTCCCTTGGCGACCTACTCACAGGCACAGCAGCACTGGGGATCTGTGCTTTCCCAGAGATGTCATATCACATGGTGCTGGTTCTCGGCAGAGCCTGTTTTCGAAAAGGCAAACGTCTGGCTATTCCTCGTAAGAGGAAGGAGACAGCCCTGAAAGCTGTTGCTGGTCTTCAACTTCCCTTGGTAGCCTACACACAGGAACAACAGCACTAGGGATAAGTGCTTTCCCAGAGATGTCATATCTCATGGTGCTCGTTCTCGGCAGAACCTGTTTCCGAAAAGGGAAACGTCTGGCTATTCCTCCTACGAGGAAGGAGACAGCCCTGAAAGCTGTTGCTGGTCTTCACCTTCCCTTGGCGACCTACTGACAGGCACAACAGCACTGGGGATCTGTGGTTTCCCAGAGATGTCATATCTCATGGTGCTCGTTCTCGGCAGAGCCTGTTTCCAAAAAGGCAAACGACCGGCTCCTTCTCCCACAAGGAATGTGCCAGTCTTGAAAGCTGTTGCTGGTCTTCACCTTCCCTTGGCGACCTACTCACAGGCACAACAGCACTGGGGATCTGTGCTTTCCCAGAGATGTCATATCTCATGGTGCTCGTTCTCGGCAGAGCCTCTTTCCGAAAAGGCAAACGTCTGGGTATTACTCCTACGAGGAAGGAGACAGCCCTGAAAGCTGTTGCTGGTCTTCACCTTCCCTTGGCGACCTACTCACAGGCACAACAGCACTAGGGATCTGTGCTTTCCCAGAGATGTCATATGACATGGTGTTGGTTATCGGCAGTGCCTGTTTCCGAAAAGGCAAACTTCTGGCTATTGGTCCTACGGGGAAGGAGACAGCCCTGAAAGCTGTTGCTAGATTTCACGTTCCCTTGGTAGCCTACACACAGGAACAAAAGCACTAGGGATAAGTGCTTTCCCAGAGATGTCATATGTCATGGTGCTCGTTCTCGGCAGAGCCTGTTTCCGAAAAGGCAAACGTCTGGGTATTACTTCTACGAGGAAGGAGACAGCCCTGAAAGCTGTTGCTGGTCTTCACCTTCCCTTGGCGACCTACTCACAGGCACAACAGCACTAGGGATAAGTGCTTTCCCAGAGATGTTATATCTTATGGTGCTCATTCTCAGCAGAGCCTGATTCCAAAAAGGCAAACGACCGGCTCCTTCTCCCACAAGGAATGTGCCAGCCCTGAAATCTGTTGCTGGTCTTCACCTTCCCTTGGCGACCTACTCACAGGCACAGCAGCACTGGGGATCTGTGCTTTCCCAGAGATGTCATATCACATGGTGCTGGTTCTCGGCAGAGCCTGTTTTCGAAAAGGCAAACGTCTGGCTATTCCTCCTACGAGGAAGGAGACAGCCCTGAAAGCTGTTGCTGGTCTTCAACTTCCCTTGGTAGCCTACACTCAGGAACAACAGCACTAGGGATAAGTGCTTTCCCAGAGATGTCATATCTCATGGTGCTCGTTCTCGGCAGAGCCTGTTTCCGAAAAGGCAAACGTCTGGCTATTC
Organism: Buteo buteo; assembly: GCF_964188355.1. Taxonomy (NCBI): domain Eukaryota; kingdom Metazoa; phylum Chordata; class Aves; order Accipitriformes; family Accipitridae; genus Buteo; species Buteo buteo. Next base: position 12,560,931 of record NC_134188.1, read on the forward strand.
CTCCTACGAGGAAGGAGACAGCCCTGAAAGCTGTTGCTGGTCTTCACCTTTGCTTGGCGACCTACTCACAGGCACAGCAGCACTGGGGATCTGTGCTTTCCCAAGATGTCATATCTCATGGTGCTCGTTCTCGGCAGAGCCTGTTTCCGAAAAGGGAAACGTCTGGCAATTCCTCCTACGAGGAAGGAGACAGCCCTGAATGCTCTTGCTGGTCTTCACCTTCCTTTGGCGACCTACTCACAGGAACAACAGCACTGGGGATCTGTGCTTTCCCAAGATGTCATATCTCATGGTGCTCGTTCTCGGCAGAGCCTGTTTCCAAAAAGGCAAACTACCGGCTCTTTCTCCCACAAGGAATGTGCCAGTCTTGAAAGCTGTTGCTGGTCTTCACCTTCCCTTGGCGACCTACTCACAGGCACAACAGCACTGGGGATCTGTGCTTTCCCAGAGATGTCATATCTCATAGTGCTTGTTCTCGGCAGAGCCAGTTTCTGTAAAGGCAAACGTCTGGGTATTACTCCTACGAGGAAGGAGACAGCCCTGAAAGCTGTTGCTGGTCTTCACCTTCCCTTGGCGACCTACTGACAGGCACAACAGCACTGGGGATCTGTGCTTTCCCAGAGATGTCATATCTCATGGTGCTCGTTCTCGGCAGAGCCTGTTTCCAAAAAGGCAAACGACCGGCTCCTTCTCCCACAAGGAATGTGCCAGTCTTGAAAGCTGTTGCTGGTCTTCACCTTCCCTTGGCGACCTACTCACAGGCACAACAGCACTGGGGATCTGTGCTTTCCCAGAGATGTCATATCTCATGGTGCTCGTTCTCGGCAGAGCCTCTTTCCGAAAAGGCAAACGTCTGGGTATTACTCCTACGAGGAAGGAGACAGCCCTGAAAGCTGTTGCTGGTCTTCACCTTCCCTTGGCGACCTACTCACAGGCACAACAGCACTAGGGATCTGTGCTTTCCCAGAGATGTCATATGACATGGTGTTGGTTATCGGCAGTGCCTGTTTCCGAAAAGGCAAACTTCTGGCTATTGGTCCTACGGGGAAGGAGACAGCCCTGAAAGCTGTTGCTAGATTTCACGTTCCCTTGGTAGCCTACACACAGGAACAACAGCACTAGGGATAAGTGCTTTCCCAGAGATGTCATATCTCATGGTGTTGGTTCTCGGCAGAGCCTGTTTCCGAAAAGGCAAACGTCTGGCTATTACTCCTACGAGGAAGGAGACGGCCCTGAAAGCTGTTGCTAGATTGCACCTTCCCTTGGTAGCCTACACACAGGAACAAAAGCACTAGGGATAAGTGCTTTCCCAGAGATGTCATATGTCATGGTGCTCGTTCTCGGCAGAGCCTGTTTCCGAAAAGGCAAACGTCTGGGTATTACTTCTACGAGGAAGGAGACAGCCCTGAAAGCTGTTGCTGGTCTTCACCTTCCCTTGGCGACCTACTCACAGGCACAACAGCACTAGGGATCTCTGCTTTCCCAGAGATGTTATATCTTATGGTGCTCATTCTCGGCAGGGCCTGATTCCAAAAAGGCAAACGACCGGCTCCTTCTCCCACAAGGAATGTGCCAGCCCTGAAATCTGTTGCTGGTCTTCACCTTCCCTTGGCGACCTACTCACAGGCACAACAGCACTGGGGATCTGTGCTTTCCCAGAGATGTCATATCTCATAGTGCTTGTTCTCGGCAGAGCCAGTTTCTGTAAAGGCAAACGTCTGGGTATTACTCCTACGAGGAAGGAGACAGCCCTGAAAGCTGTTCCTGGTCTTCACCTTCCCTTGGCGACCTACTCACAGGCACAACAGCACTAGGGGTCTGTGCTTTCCCAGAGATGTTATATCTTATGGTGCTCATTCTCGGCAGAGCCTCTTTCCAAAAAGGCAAACGAACGGCTCCTTCTCCCACAAGGAATGTGCCAGCTCTGAAATCTGTTGCTGGTCTTCAACTTCCCTTGGCGACCTACTCACAGGCACAGCAGCACTGGGGATCTGTGCTTTCCCAGAGATGTCATATCACATGGTGCTGGTTCTCGGCAGAGCCTGTTTCCGAAAAGGCAAACGTCTGGCTATTACTCCTACGAGGAAGGAGACAGCCCTGAAAGCTGTTGCTGGTCTTCACCTTCCCTTGGTAGCCTACACTCAGGAACAACAGCACTAGGGATAAGTGCTTTCCCAGAGATGTCATATCTCATGGTGTTGGTTCTCGGCAGAGCCTGTTTCCGAAAAGGCAAACGTCTGGCTATTCCTCCTACGAGGAAGGAGACAGCCCTGAAAGCTGTTGCTAGATTTCTCCTTCCCTTGGTAGCCTACACACAGGAACAACAGCACTAGGGATAAATACTTTCCCAGAGATGTCATATCTCATGGTGCTCGTTCTCGGCAGAGCCTGTTTCCGAAAAGGCAAACGTCTGGCTATTACTCCTACGAGGAAGGAGACAGCCCTGAAAGCTGTTGCTGGTCTTCACCTTCCCTTGGCGACCTACTCACAGGCACAACAGCACTAGGGATCTCTGCTTTCCCAGAGATGTTATATCTCATGGTGCTCATTCTCGGCAGGGCCTGTTTCCGAAAAGGCAAACGATCGGCTCCTTCTCCCACAAGGAATGTGCCAGCCCTGAAATCTGTTGCTGGTCTTCACCTTCCCTTGGCGACCTACTCACAGGCACAACACCACTGGGGATCTGTGCTTTCCCAGAGATGTCATATCTCATGGTGTTGGTTCTCGGCAGAGCCTGTTTTCGAAAAGGCAAACATCTGGCTAGTCCTCCTACGAGGAAGGAGACAGCCCTGAAAGCTGTTGCTGGTCTTCAACTTCCCTTGGTAGCCTACACTCAGGAACAACAGCACTAGGGATAAGTGCTTTCCCAGAGATGTCATATCTCATGGTGTTGGTTCTCGGCAGAGACTGTTTCCGAAAAGGCAAACGTCTGGCTATTCCTCCTACGAGGAAGGAGACAGCCCTGAAAGCTGTTGCTGGTCTTCACCTTCCCTTGGCGACCTACTCACAGGCACAACAGCACTGGGGATCTGTGCTTTCCCAGAGATGTCATATCTCATGGTGTTGGTTCTCGGCAGAGCCTGTTTTCGAAAAGGCAAACGTCTGGCTATTCCTCCTACGAGGAAGGAGACAGCCCTGAAAGCTGTTGCTGGTCTTCAACTTCCCTTGGTAGCCTACACTCAGGAACAACAGCACTAGGGATAAGTGCTTTCCCAGAGATGTCATATCTCATGGTGCTCGTTCTCGGCAGAGCCTGTTTCCGAAAAGGCAAACGTCTGGGTATTACTTCTACGAGGAAGGAGACAGCCCTGAAAGCTGTTGCTGGTCTTCACCTTCCCTTGGCGACCTACTCACAGGCACAACAGCACTAGGGATCTCTGCTTTCCCAGAGATGATATATCTTATGGTGCTCATTCTCGGCAGGGCCTGATTCCAAAAAGGCAAACGACCGGCTCCTTCTCCCACAAGGAATGTGCCAGCCCTGAAATCTGTTGCTGGTCTTCACCTTCCCTTGGCGACCTACTCACAGGCACAGCAGCACTGGGGATCTGTGCTTTCCCAGAGATGTCATATCACATGGTGCTGGTTCTCGGCAGAGCCTGTTTTCGAAAAGGCAAACGTCTGGCTATTCCTCCTAAGAGGAAGGAGACAGCCCTGAAAGATGTTGCTGGTCTTCAACTTCCCTTGGTAGCCTACACTCAGGAACAACAGCACTAGGGATAAGTGCTTTCCCAGAGATGTCATATCTCATGGTGCTCGTTCTCGGCAGAGCCTGTTTCCAAAAAGGCAAACTACCGGCTCTTTCTCCCACAAGGAATGTGCCAGTCTTGAAAGCTGTTGCTGGTCTTCACCTTCCCTTGGCGACCTACTCACAGGCACAACAGCACTGGGGATCTGTGCTTTCCCAGAGATGTCATATCTCATGGTGCTTGTTCTCGGCAGAGCCAGTTTCTGTAAAGGCAAACGTCTGGGAATTACTCCTACGAGGAAGGAGACAGCCCTGAAAGCTGTTGCTGGTCTTCACCTTCCCTTGGCGACCTACTCACAGGCACAACAGCACTAGGGGTCTGTGCTTTCCCAGAGATGTTATATCTTATGGTGCTCATTCTCGGCAGAGCCTCTTTCCAAAAAGGCAAACGAACGGCTCCTTCTCCCACAAGGAATGTGCCAGCTCTGAAATCTGTTGCTGGTCTTCAACATCCCTTGGCGACCTACTCACAGGCACAGCAGCACTGGGGATCTGTGCTTTCCCAGAGATGTCATATCACATGGTGCTGGTTCTCGACAGAGCCTATTTTCGAAAAGGCAAACGTCTGGCTATTACTCCTACGAGGAATGTGCCAGCCCTGAAAGCTGTTGCTGGTCTTCACCTTCCCTTGGTAGCCTACACTCAGGAACAACAGCACTAGGGATAAGTGCTTTCCCAGAGATGTCATATCTCATGGTGTTGGTTCTCGGCAGAGCCTGTTTCCGAAAAGGCAAACGTCTGGCTATTCCTCCTACGAGGAAGGAGACAGCCCTGAAAGCTGTTGCTAGATTTCTCCTTCCCTTGGTAGCCTACACACAGGAACAACAGCACTAGGGATAAGTGCTTTCCCAGAGATGTCATATCTCATGGTGCTCGTTCTCGGCAGAGCCTGTTTCCGAAAAGGCAAACGTCTGGCTATTCCTCCTACGAGGAAGGAGACAGCCCTGAAAGCTGTTGCTGGTCTTCACCTTCCCTTGGCGACCTACTCACAGGCACAACAGCACTAGGGATCTGTGCTTTCCCAGAGATGTTATATCTTATGGTGCTCATTCTCGGCAGGGACTGTTTCCGAAAAGGCAAACGATCGGCTCCTTCTCCCACAAGGAATGTGCCAGCCCTGAAAGCTGTTGCTGGTCTTCACCTTCCCTTGGCGACCTACTCACAGGCAGAACAGCACTGGGGATCTGTGCTTTCCCAGAGATGTCATATCTCATGGTGCTCGTTCTCGGCAGAGCCTGTTTCCGAAAAGGCAAACGTCTGGCTATTCCTCCTACGAGGAAGGAGACAGCCCTGAAAGCTGTTGCTGGTCTTCACCTTCCCTTGGCGACCTACTCACAGGCACAACAGCACTGGGGATCTGTGCTTTCCCAGAGATGTCATATCTCATGGTGCTCGTTCTCGGCAGAGCCTGTTTCCAAAAAGGCAAACGTCTGGGTATTACTCCTATGAGGAAGGAGACAGCCCTGAAAGCTGTTGCTAGATTTCACCTTCCCTTGGCGACCTACTCACAGGCACAACAGCAGTGGGGATCTGTGCTTTCCCAGAGATGTCATATCTCATGGTGCTCGTTCTCGGCAGAGCCTGTTTCCGAAAAGGCAAACGTCTGGGTATTCCTCCTACGAGGAAGGAGACAGCCCTGAAAGCTGTTGCTGGTCTTCACCTTCCCGTGGCGAACTACTCACAGGCACAACAGCACTGGGGATCTGTGCTTTACCACATATGTCATATCTCATGGTGCTCATTCTCGGCAGAGCCTCTTTCCGAAAAGGGAAACGTCTGGGTATTACTCCTACGAGGAAGGAGACAGCCCTGAAAGCTGTTGCTGGTCTTCACCTTCCCTTGGCGACCTACTCACTGGCACAACAGCACTAGGGATCTGTGCTTTCCCAGAGATGTTATATCTTATGGTGCTCATTCTCGGCAGATCCTCTTTCCGAAAAGGCAAACGACCGGCTCCTTCTCCCACAAGGAATCTGCCAGCCCTGAAATCTGTTGCTGGTCTTCACCTTTGCTTGGCGACTTACTCACAGGCACAGCAGCACTGGGGATCTGTGCTTTCCCAGAGATGTCATATCTCATGGTGTTGGTTCTCGGCAGAGTCTGTTTCCGAAAAGGCAAACGTCTGGCTATTGGTCCTACGAAGAAGGAGACAGCCCTGAAAGCTGTTGCTGGTCTTCACCTTCCCTTGGTGACCTACTCACAGGAACAACAGCACTGGGGATCTGTGCTTTCCCAAGATGTCATATCTCATGGTGCTCGTTCTCGGCAGAGCCTGTTTCCGAAAAGGGAAACGTCTGGCAATTCCTCCTACGAGGAAGGAGACAGCCCTGAATGCTCTTGCTGGTCTTCACCTTCCTTTGGCGACCTACTCACAGGAACAACAGCACTGGGGATCTGTGCTTTCCCAGAGATGTCATATCTCATGGTGCTCGTTCTCGGCAGAGCCTGTTTCCGAAAAGGCAAACGTCTGGCTATTACTCCTACGAGGAAGAAGACAGCCCTGAAAGCTGTTGCTTAATTTCTCCTTCCCTTGGTAGCCTACACACAGGAACAACAGCACTAGGGATAAATACTTTCCCAGAGATGTCATATCTCATGGTGCTCGTTCTCGACAGAGCCTGTTTCCGAAAAGGGAAACGTCTGGCTATTACTCCTACGAGGAAGGAGACAGCCCTGAAAGCTGTTGCTGGTCTTCACCTTCCTTTGGCGACCTACTCACAGGAACAACAGCACTGGGGATCTGTGCTTTCCCAGAGATGTCATATCTCATGGTGCTCGTTCTCGGCCGAGCCTGTTTCTGTAAAGGCAAACGTCTGGGTATTCCTCCTACGAGGAAGGAGACAGGCCTGAAAGCTGTTGCTAGATTTCTCCTTCCCTTGGTAGCCTACACACAGGAACAACAGCACTAGGGATAAATACTTTCCCAGAGATGTCATATCTCATGGTGCTCGTTCTCGGCAGAGCCTGTTTCCGAAAAGGCAAACGTCTGGGTATTACTCCTACGAGGAAGGAGACAGCCCTGAAAGCTGTTGCTGGTCTTCACCTTCCCTTGGCGACCTACTCACAGGCACAACAGCACTAGGGATCTCTGCTTTCCCAGAGATGTTATATCTTATGGTGCTCATTCTCGGCAGGGCCTGTTTCCGAAAAGGCAAACGATCGGCTCCTTCTCCCACAAGGAATGTGCCAGCCCTGAAATCTGTTGCTGGTCTTCACCTTCCCTTGGCGACCTACTCACAGGCACAACAGCACTGGGGATCTGTGCTTTCCCAGAGATGTCATATCTCATGTTGTTGGTTCTCGGCAGAGCCTGTTTTCGAAAAGGCAAATGTCTGGCTATTCCTCCTACGAGGAAGGAGACAGCCCTGAAAGCTGTTGCTGGTCTTCAACTTCCCCTGGTAGCCTACACTCAGGAACAACAGCACTAGGGATAAGTGCTTTCCCAGAGATGTCATATCTCATGGTGTTGGTTCTCGGCAGAGACTGTTTCCGAAAAGGCAAAAGTCTGGGTATTACTCCTACGAGGAAGGAGACAGCCCTGAAAGCTGTTGCTGGTCTTCACCTTCCCTTGGCGACCTACTCACAGGCACAACAGCACTGGGGATCTGTGCTTTCCCAAGATGTCATATCTCATGGTGCTCGTTCTCGGCAGAGCCTGTTTCCGAAAAGGCAAACGTCTGGCTCTTCCTCCTACGAGGAAGGAGACAGCCCTGAAAGCTGTTGCTGGTCTTCACCTTCCCTTGGCGACCTACTCACAGGCACAACAGCACTGGGGATCTGTGCTTTCCCAGAGATGTCATATCTCATGGTGCTCGTTCTCGGCAGAGCCTGTTTCCAAAAAGGCAAACGTCTGGCTATTCCTCCTACGAGGAAGGAGACAGCCCTGAAAGCTGTTGCTGGTCTTCACCTTCCCTTGGCGACCTACTCACAGGCACAACAGCAATGGGGATCTGTGCTTTCCCAGAGATGTCATATCTCATGGTGCTCGTTCTCGGCAGAGCCTGTTTCCGAAAAGGCAAACGTCTGGGTATTCCTCCTACGAGGAAGGAGACAGCCCTGAAAGCTGTTGCTGGTGTTTACCTTCCCGTGGCGAACTACTCACAGGCACAACAGCACTGGGGATCTGTGCTTTACCACATATGTCATATCTCATGGTGCTCATTCTCGGCAGAGCCTCTTTCCGAAAAGGGAAACGTCTGGGTATTACTCCTACGAGGAATGTGCCAGCCCTGAAAGCTGTTGCTGGTCTTCACCTTCCCTTGGCGACCTACTCACTGGCACAACAGCACTAGGGATCTGTGCTTTCCCAGAGATGTTATATCTTATGGTGCTCATTCTCGGCAGGGCCTGATTCCAAAAAGGCAAACGACCGGCTCCTTCTCCCACAAGGAATCTGCCAGCCCTGAAATCTGTTGCTGGTCTTCACCTTTGCTTGGCGACTTACTCACAGGCACAGCAGCACTGGGGATCTGTGCTTTCCCAGAGATGTCATATCTCATGGTGTTGGTTCTCGGCAGAGTCTGTTTCCGAAAAGGCAAACGTCTGGCTATTGGTCCTACGAAGAAGGAGACAGCCCTGAAAGCTGTTGCTGGTCTTCACCTTCCCTTGGTGACCTACTCACAGGAACAACAGCACTAGGGATAAGTGCTTTCCCAGAGATGTCATATCTCATGGTGCTCGTTCTCGGCAGAGCCTGTTTCCGAAAAGGCAAACGTCTGGCTATTCCTCCTACGAGGAAGGAGACAGCCCTGAAAGCTGTTGCTGGTCTTCACCTTCCCTTGGTGACCTACTCACAGGAACAACAGCACTGGGGATCTGTGCTTTCCCAAGATGTCATATCTCATGGTGCTCGTTCTCGGCAGAGCCTGTTTCCGAAAAGGGAAACGTCTGGCAATTCCTCCTACGAGGAAGGAGACAGCCCTGAATGCTCTTGCTGGTCTTCACCTTCCTTTGGCGACCTACTCACAGGAACAACAGCACTGGGGATCTGTGCTTTCCCAGAGATGTCATATCTCATGGTGTTGGTTCTCGGCAGAGCCTGTTTCCGAAAAGGCAAACGTCTGGCTATTACTCCTACGAGGAAGAAGACAGCCCTGAAAGCTGTTGCTAGATTTCTCCTTCCCTTGGTAGCCTACACACAGGAACAACAGCACTAGGGATAAATACTTTCCCAGAGATGTCATATCTCATGGTGCTCGTTCTCGGCAGAGCCTGTTTCCGAAAAGGCAAACGTCTGGGTATTACTCCTACGAGGAAGGAGACAGCCCTGAAAGCTGTTGCTGGTCTTCACCTTCCCTTGGCGACCTACTCACAGGCACAACAGCACTAGGGATCTCTGCTTTCCCAGAGATGTTATATCTTATGGTGCTCATTCTCGGCAGGGCCTGTTTCCGAAAAGGCAAACGATCGGCTCCTTCTCCCACAAGGAATGTGCCAGCCCTGAAATCTGTTGCTGGTCTTCACCTTCCCTTGGCGACCTACTCACAGGCACAACAGCACTGGGGATCTGTGCTTTCCCAGAGATGTCATATCTCATGGTGTTGGTTCTCGGCAGAGCCTGTTTTCGAAAAGACAAACGTCTGGCTATTCCTCCTACGAGGAAGGAGACAGCCCTGAAAGCTGTTGCTGGTCTTCACCTTCCCTTGGCGACCTACTCACAGGCAGAACAGCACTGGGGATCTGTGCTTTCCCAGAGATGTCATATCTCATGGTGCTCGTTCTCGGCAGAGCCTGTTTCCGAAAAGGCAAACGTCTGGCTATTCCTCCTACGAGGAAGGAGACAGCCCTGAAAGCTGTTGCTGGTCTTCACCTTCCCTTGGCGACCTACTCACAGGCACAACAGCACTGGGGATCTGTGCTTTCCCAGAGATGTCATATCTCATGGTGCTCGTTCTCGACAGAGCCTGTTTCCGAAAAGGGAAACGTCTGGCTATTCCTCCTACGAGGAAGGAGACAGCCCTGAAAGCTGTTGCTGGTCTTCACCTTCCTTTGGCGACCTACTCACAGGAACAACAGCACTGGGGATCTGTGCTTTCCCAGAGATGTCATATCTCATGGTGCTCGTTCTCGGCCGAGCCTGTTTCTGTAAAGGCAAACGTCTGGGTATTCCTCCTACGAGGAAGGAGACAGCCCTGAAAGCTGTTGCTAGATTTCTCCTTCACTTGGTAGCCTACACACAGGAACAACAGCACTAGGGATAAATACTTTCCCAGAGATGTCATATCTCATGGTGCTCGTTCTCGGCAGAGCCTGTTTCCGAAAAGGCAAACGTCTGGGTATTACTCCTACGAGGAAGGAGACAGCCCTGAAAGCTGTTGCTGGTCTTCACCTTCCCTTGGCGACCTACTCACAGGCACAACAGCACTAGGGATCTCTGCTTTCCCAGAGATGTTATATCTTATGGTGCTCATTCTCGGCAGGGCCTGTTTCCGAAAAGGCAAACGATCGGCTCCTTCTCCCACAAGGAATGTGCCAGCCCTGAAATCTGTTGCTGGTCTTCACCTTCCCTTGGCGACCTACACTCAGGAACAACAGCACTAGGGATAAGTGCTTTCCCAGAGATGTCATATCTCATGGTGTTGGTTCTCGGCAGAGACTGTTTCCGAAAAGGCAAAAGTCTGGCTATTCCTCCTACGAGGAAGGAGACAGCCCTGAAAGCTGTTGCTGGTCTTCAACTTCCCCTGGTAGCCTACACTCAGGAACAACAGCACTAGGGATAAGTGCTTTCCCAGAGATGTCATATCTCATGGTGTTGGTTCTCGGCAGAGACTGTTTCCGAAAAGGCAAAAGTCTGGGTATTACTCCTACGAGGAAGGAGACAGCCCTGAAAGCTGTTGCTGGTCTTCACCTTCCCTTGGCGACCTACTCACAGGCACAACAGCACTGGGGATCTGTGCTTTCCCAAGATGTCATATCTCATGGTGCTCGTTCTCGGCAGAGCCTGTTTCCGAAAAGGCAAACGTCTGGCTCTTCCTCCTACGAGGAAGGAGACAGCCCTGAAAGCTGTTGCTGGTCTTCACCTTCCCTTGGCGACCTACTCACAGGCACAACAGCAATGGGGATCTGTGCTTTCCCAGAGATGTCATATCTCATGGTGCTCGTTCTCGGCAGAGCCTGTTTCCAAAAAGGCAAACGTCTGGCTATTCCTCCTACGAGGAAGGAGACAGCCCTGAAAGCTGTTGCTGGTCTTCACCTTCCCTTGGCGACCTACTCACAGGCACAACAGCAATGGGGATCTGTGCTTTCCCAGAGATGTCATATCTCATGGTGCTCGTTCTCGGCAGAGCCTGTTTCCGAAAAGGCAAACGTCTGGGTATTCCTCCTACGAGGAAGGAGACAGCCCTGAAAGCTGTTGCTGGTCTTCACCTTCCCTTGGTGACCTACTCACAGGAACAACAGCACTGGGGATCTGTGCTTTCCCAAGATGTCATATCTCATGGTGCTCGTTCTCGGCAGAGCCTGTTTCCGAAAAGGGAAACGTCTGGCAATTCCTCCTACGAGGAAGGAGACAGCCCTGAATGCTCTTGCTGGTCTTCACCTTCCTTTGGCGACCTACTCACAGGAACAACAGCACTGGGGATCTGTGCTTTCCCAGAGATGTCATATCTCATGGTGTTGGTTCTCGGCAGAGCCTGTTTCCGAAAAGGCAAACGTCTGGCTATTACTCCTACGAGGAAGAAGACAGCCCTGAAAGCTGTTGCTAGATTTCTCCTTCCCTTGGTAGCCTACACACAGGAACAACAGCACTAGGGATAAATACTTTCCCAGAGATGTCATATCTCATGGTGCTCGTTCTCGGCAGAGCCTGTTTCCGAAAAGGCAAACGTCTGGGTATTACTCCTACGAGGAAGGAGACAGCCCTGAAAGCTGTTGCTGGTCTTCACCTTCCCTTGGCGACCTACTCACAGGCACAACAGCACTAGGGATCTCTGCTTTCCCAGAGATGTTATATCTTATGGTGCTCATTCTCGGCAGGGCCTGTTTCCGAAAAGGCAAACGATCGGCTCCTTCTCCCACAAGGAATGTGCCAGCCCTGAAATCTGTTGCTGGTCTTCACCTTCCCTTGGCGACCTACTCACAGGCACAACAGCACTGGGGATCTGTGCTTTCCCAGAGATGTCATATCTCATGGTGTTGGTTCTCGGCAGAGCCTGTTTTCGAAAAGACAAACGTCTGGCTATTCCTCCTACGAGGAAGGAGACAGCCCTGAAAGCTGTTGCTGGTCTTCACCTTCCCTTGGCGACCTACTCACAGGCAGAACAGCACTGGGGATCTGTGCTTTCCCAGAGATGTCATATCTCATGGTGCTCGTTCTCGGCAGAGCCTGTTTCCGAAAAGGCAAACGTCTGGCTATTCCTCCTACGAGGAAGGAGACAGCCCTGAAAGCTGTTGCTGGTCTTCACCTTCCCTTGGCGACCTACTCACAGGCACAACAGCACTGGGGATCTGTGCTTTCCCAGAGATGTCATATCTCATGGTGCTCGTTCTCGACAGAGCCTGTTTCCGAAAAGGGAAACGTCTGGCTATTCCTCCTACGAGGAAGGAGACAGCCCTGAAAGCTGTTGCTGGTCTTCACCTTCCTTTGGCGACCTACTCACAGGAACAACAGCACTGGGGATCTGTGCTTTCCCAGAGATGTCATATCTCATGGTGCTCGTTCTCGGCCGAGCCTGTTTCTGTAAAGGCAAACGTCTGGGTATTCCTCCTACGAGGAAGGAGACAGCCCTGAAAGCTGTTGCTAGATTTCTCCTTCACTTGGTAGCCTACACACAGGAACAACAGCACTAGGGATAAATACTTTCCCAGAGATGTCATATCTCATGGTGCTCGTTCTCGGCAGAGCCTGTTTCCGAAAAGGCAAACGTCTGGGTATTACTCCTACGAGGAAGGAGACAGCCCTGAAAGCTGTTGCTGGTCTTCACCTTCCCTTGGCGACCTACTCACAGGCACAACAGCACTAGGGATCTCTGCTTTCCCAGAGATGTTATATCTTATGGTGCTCATTCTCGGCAGGGCCTGTTTCCGAAAAGGCAAACGATCGGCTCCTTCTCCCACAAGGAATGTGCCAGCCCTGAAATCTGTTGCTGGTCTTCACCTTCCCTTGGCGACCTACACTCAGGAACAACAGCACTAGGGATAAGTGCTTTCCCAGAGATGTCATATCTCATGGTGTTGGTTCTCGGCAGAGACTGTTTCCGAAAAGGCAAAAGTCTGGCTATTCCTCCTACGAGGAAGGAGACAGCCCTGAAAGCTGTTGCTGGTCTTCAACTTCCCCTGGTAGCCTACACTCAGGAACAACAGCACTAGGGATAAGTGCTTTCCCAGAGATGTCATATCTCATGGTGTTGGTTCTCGGCAGAGACTGTTTCCGAAAAGGCAAAAGTCTGGGTATTACTCCTACGAGGAAGGAGACAGCCCTGAAAGCTGTTGCTGGTCTTCACCTTCCCTTGGCGACCTACTCACAGGCACAACAGCACTGGGGATCTGTGCTTTCCCAAGATGTCATATCTCATGGTGCTCGTTCTCGGCAGAGCCTGTTTCCGAAAAGGCAAACGTCTGGCTCTTCCTCCTACGAGGAAGGAGACAGCCCTGAAAGCTGTTGCTGGTCTTCACCTTCCCTTGGCGACCTACTCACAGGCACAACAGCACTGGGGATCTGTGCTTTCCCAGAGATGTCATATCTCATGGTGCTCGTTCTCGGCAGAGCCTGTTTCCAAAAAGGCAAACGTCTGGCTATTCCTCCTACGAGGAAGGAGACAGCCCTGAAAGCTGTTGCTGGTCTTCACCTTCCCTTGGCGACCTACTCACAGGCACAACAGCAATGGGGATCTGTGCTTTCCCAGAGATGTCATATCTCATGGTGCTCGTTCTCGGCAGAGCCTGTTTCCGAAAAGGCAAACGTCTGGGTATTCCTCCTACGAGGAAGGAGACAGCCCTGAAAGCTGTTGCTGGTGTTTACCTTCCCGTGGCGAACTACTCACAGGCACAACAGCACTGGGGATCTGTGCTTTACCACATATGTCATATCTCATGGTGCTCATTCTCGGCAGAGCCTCTTTCCGAAAAGGGAAACGTCTGGGTATTACTCCTACGAGGAATGTGCCAGCCCTGAAAGCTGTTGCTGGTCTTCACCTTCCCTTGGCGACCTACTCACTGGCACAACAGCACTAGGGATCTGTGCTTTCCCAGAGATGTTATATCTTATGGTGCTCATTCTCGGCAGATCCTCTTTCCGAAAAGGCAAACGACCGGCTCCTTCTCCCACAAGGAATCTGCCAGCCCTGAAATCTGTTGCTGGTCTTCACCTTTGCTTGGCGACTTACTCACAGGCACAGCAGCACTGGGGATCTGTGCTTTCCCAGAGATGTCATATCTCATGGTGTTGGTTCTCGGCAGAGTCTGTTTCCGAAAAGGCAAACGTCTGGCTATTGGTCCTACGAAGAAGGAGACAGCCCTGAAAGCTGTTGCTGGTCTTCACCTTCCCTTGGTGACCTACTCACAGGAACAACAGCACTAGGGATAAGTGCTTTCCCAGAGATGTCATATCTCATGGTGCTCGTTCTCGGCAGAGCCTGTTTCCGAAAAGGCAAACGTCTGGCTATTCCTCCTACGAGGAAGGAGACAGCCCTGAAAGCTGTTGCTGGTCTTCACCTTCCCTTGGTGACCTACTCACAGGAACAACAGCACTGGGGATCTGTGCTTTCCCAAGATGTCATATCTCATGGTGCTCGTTCTCGGCAGAGCCTGTTTCCGAAAAGGGAAACGTCTGGCAATTCCTCCTACGAGGAAGGAGACAGCCCTGAATGCTCTTGCTGGTCTTCACCTTCCTTTGGCGACCTACTCACAGGAACAACAGCACTGGGGATCTGTGCTTTCCCAGAGATGTCATATCTCATGGTGTTGGTTCTCGGCAGAGCCTGTTTCCGAAAAGGCAAACGTCTGGCTATTACTCCTACGAGGAAGAAGACAGCCCTGAAAGCTGTTGCTAGATTTCTCCTTCCCTTGGTAGCCTACACACAGGAACAACAGCACTAGGGATAAATACTTTCCCAGAGATGTCATATCTCATGGTGCTCGTTCTCGGCAGAGCCTGTTTCCGAAAAGGCAAACGTCTGGGTATTACTCCTACGAGGAAGGAGACAGCCCTGAAAGCTGTTGCTGGTCTTCACCTTCCCTTGGCGACCTACTCACAGGCACAACAGCACTAGGGATCTCTGCTTTCCCAGAGATGTTATATCTTATGGTGCTCATTCTCGGCAGGGCCTGTTTCCGAAAAGGCAAACGATCGGCTCCTTCTCCCACAAGGAATGTGCCAGCCCTGAAATCTGTTGCTGGTCTTCACCTTCCCTTGGCGACCTACTCACAGGCACAACAGCACTGGGGATCTGTGCTTTCCCAGAGATGTCATATCTCATGGTGTTGGTTCTCGGCAGAGCCTGTTTTCGAAAAGACAAACGTCTGGCTATTCCTCCTACGAGGAAGGAGACAGCCCTGAAAGCTGTTGCTGGTCTTCACCTTCCCTTGGCGACCTACTCACAGGCAGAACAGCACTGGGGATCTGTGCTTTCCCAGAGATGTCATATCTCATGGTGCTCGTTCTCGGCAGAGCCTCTTTCCAAAAAGGCAAACGTCTGGCTATTCCTCCTACGAGGAAGGAGACAGCCCTGAAAGCTGTTGCTGGTCTTCACCTTCCCTTGGCGACCTACTCACAGGCACAACAGCACTGGGGATCTGTGCTTTCCCAGAGATGTCATATCTCATGGTGCTCGTTCTCGACAGAGCCTGTTTCCGAAAAGGGAAACGTCTGGCTATTCCTCCTACGAGGAAGGAGACAGCCCTGAAAGCTGTTGCTGGTCTTCACCTTCCTTTGGCGACCTACTCACAGGAACAACAGCACTGGGGATCTGTGCTTTCCCAGAGATGTCATATCTCATGGTGCTCGTTCTCGGCCGAGCCTGTTTCTGTAAAGGCAAACGTCTGGGTATTCCTCCTACGAGGAAGGAGACAGCCCTGAAAGCTGTTGCTAGATTTCTCCTTCACTTGGTAGCCTACACACAGGAACAACAGCACTAGGGATAAATACTTTCCCAGAGATGTCATATCTCATGGTGCTCGTTCTCGGCAGAGCCTGTTTCCGAAAAGGCAAACGTCTGGGTATTACTCCTACGAGGAAGGAGACAGCCCTGAAAGCTGTTGCTGGTCTTCACCTTCCCTTGGCGACCTACTCACAGGCACAACAGCACTAGGGATCTCTGCTTTCCCAGAGATGTTATATCTTATGGTGCTCATTCTCGGCAGGGCCTGTTTCCGAAAAGGCAAACGATCGGCTCCTTCTCCCACAAGGAATGTGCCAGCCCTGAAATCTGTTGCTGGTCTTCACCTTCCCTTGGCGACCTACTCACAGGCACAACAGCACTGGGGATCTGTGCTTTCCCAGAGATGTCATATCTCATGTTGTTGGTTCTCGGCAGAGCCTGTTTTCGAAAAGGCAAATGTCTGGCTATTCCTCCTACGAGGAAGGAGACAGCCCTGAAAGCTGTTGCTGGTCTTCAACTTCCCCTGGTAGCCTACACTCAGGAACAACAGCACTAGGGATAAGTGCTTTCCCAGAGATGTCATATCTCATGGTGTTGGTTCTCGGCAGAGACTGTTTCCGAAAAGGCAAAAGTCTGGGTATTACTCCTACGAGGAAGGAGACAGCCCTGAAAGCTGTTGCTGGTCTTCACCTTCCCTTGGCGACCTACTCACAGGCACAACAGCACTGGGGATCTGTGCTTTCCCAAGATGTCATATCTCATGGTGCTCGTTCTCGGCAGAGCCTGTTTCCGAAAAGGCAAACGTCTGGCTCTTCCTCCTACGAGGAAGGAGACAGCCCTGAAAGCTGTTGCTGGTCTTCACCTTCCCTTGGCGACCTACTCACAGGCACAACAGCAATGGGGATCTGTGCTTTCCCAGAGATGTCATATCTCATGGTGCTCGTTCTCGGCAGAGCCTGTTTCCAAAAAGGCAAACGTCTGGGTATTCCTCCTACGAGGAAGGAGACAGCCCTGAAAGCTGTTGCTGGTCTTCACCTTCCCTTGGCGACCTACTCACAGGCACAACAGCAATGGGGATCTGTGCTTTCCCAGAGATGTCATATCTCATGGTGCTCGTTCTCGGCAGAGCCTGTTTCCAAAAAGGCAAACGTCTGGGTATTCCTCCTACGAGGAAGGAGACAGCCCTGAAAGCTGTTGCTGGTGTTTACCTTCCCTTGGCAAACTACTCACAGGCACAACAGCACTGGGGATCTGTGCTTTACCAGATATGTCATATCTCATGGTGCTCATTCTCGGCAGAGCCTCTTTCCGAAAAGGGAAAAGTCTGGGTATTACTCCTACGAGGAATGTGCCAGCCCTGAAAGCTGTTGCTGGTCTTCACCTTTCCTTGGCGACCTACTCACTGGCACAACAGCACTAGGGATCTGTGCTTTCCCAGAGATGTTATATCTTATGGTGCTCATTCTCGGCAGAGCCTCTTTCCGAAAAGGCAAACGACCGGCTCCTTCTCCCACAAGGAATCGGCCAGCCCTGAAATCTGTTGCTGGTCTTCACCTTTGCTTGGCGACCTACTCACAGGCACAGCAGCACTGGGGATCTGTGCTTTCCCAGAGATGTCATATCTCATGGTGTTGGTTCTCGGCAGAGTCTGTTTCCGAAAAGGCAAACGTCTGGCTATTGGTCCTACGAAGAAGGAGACAGCCCTGAAAGCTGTTGCTAGATTTCAGCTTCCCTTGGTAGCCTACACACAGGAACAACAGCACTAGGGATAAGTGCTTTCCCAGAGATGTCATATCTCATGGTGCTCGTTCTCGGCAGAGCCTGTTTCCGAAAAGGCAAACGTCTGGCTATTCCTCCTACGAGGAAGGAGACAGCCCTGAAAGCTGTTGCTGGTCTTCATCTTCCCTTGGCGACCTACTCACAGGCACAACAGCACTGGGGATCTGTGCTTTCCCAGAGATGTCATTTCTCATGGTGCTCGTTCTCGGCAGAGCCTGTTTCCGAAAAGGGAAACGTCTGGCTATTCCTCCTACGAGGAAGGAGACAGCCCTGAAAGCTGTTGCTGGTCTTCACCTTCCTTTGGCGACCTACTCACAGGAACAACAGCACTGGGGATCTGTGCTTTCCCAAGATGTCATATCTCATGGTGCTCGTTCTCGCCAGAGCCTGTTTCCAAAAAGGCAAACGACCGGCTCCTTCTCCCACAAGGAATGTGCCAGTCTTGAAAGCTGTTGCTGGTCTTCACCTTCCCTTGGCGACCTACTCACAGGCACAACAGCACTGGGGATCTGTGCTTTACCAGAGATGTCATATCTCATGGTGCTCGTTCTCGGCAGAGCCTGTTTCCGAAAAGGCAAACGTCTGGGTATTACTCCTACGAGGAAGGAGACAGCCCTGAAAGCTGTTGCTGGTCTTCACCTTCCCTTGGCGACCTACTCACAGGCACAGCAGCACTGGGGATCTGTGCTTTCCCAGAGATGTCATATCACATGGTGTTGGTTCTCGGCAGAGCCTGTTTTCGAAAAGGCAAACGTCTGGCTATTCCTCCTACGAGGAAGGAGACAGCCCTGAAAGCTGTTGCTGGTCTTCATCTTCCCTTGGTAGCCTACACTCAGGAACAACAGCACTAGGGATAAGTGCTTTCCCAGAGATGTCATATCTCATGGCGTTGGTTCTCGGCAGAGCATGTTTCCGAAAAGGCAAACGTCTGGCTATTCCTCCAACGAGGAAGGAGACAGCCCTGAAAGCTGTTGCTGGTCTTCACCTTCTCTTGGTAGCCTACACTTAGGAACAACAGCACTAGGGATAAGTGCTTTCCCAGAGATGTCATATCTCATGGTGCTCGTTCTCGGCAGAGCCTGTTTCCGAAAAGGCAAACGTCTGGCTATTCCTCCTACGAGGAAGGAGACAGCCCTGAAAGCTGTTGCTGGTCTTCACCTTCCCTTGGCGACCTACTCACAGGCACAGCAGCACTGGGGTTCTGTGCTTTCCCAGAGATGTCATATCACATGGTGATGGTTCTCGGCAGAGCCTGTTTCCGAAAAGGCAAACGTCTGGCTATTCCTCCTACGAGGAAGGAGACAGCCCTGAAAGCTGTTGCTAGATTTCACCTTCCCTTGGCGACCTACTCACAGGCACAACAGCACTGGGGATCTGTGCTTTCCCAGAGATGTCATATCTCATGGTGCTCGTTCTCGGCAGAGCCTGTTTCCAAAAAGGCAAACGTCTGGCTATTCCTCCTACGAGGAAGGAGACAGCCCTGAAAGCTGTTGCTGGTGTTAACCTTCCCATGGCGAACTACTCACAGGCACAACAGCAGTGGGGATCTGTGCTTTACCAGATATGTTATATCTTATGGTGCTCATTCTCGGCAGAGCCTCTTTCCGAAAAGGCAAACGAACGGCTCCTTCTCCCACAAGGAATCTGCCAGCCCTGAAATCTATTGCTGGTCTTCACCTTTGCTTGGCGACCTACTCACAGGCACAGCAGCACTGGGGATCTGTGCTTTCCCAGAGATGTCATATCTCATGGTGTTGGTTCTCGGCAGAGCCTGTTTCCGAAAAGGCAAACGTCTGGCTATTCCTCCTACGAGGAAGGAGACAGCCCTGAAAGCTGTTGCTAGATTGCACCTTCCCTTGGTAGCCTACACACAGGAACAACAGCACTAGGGATAAGTGCTTTCCCAGAGATGTCATATCTCATGGTGCTCGTTCTCGGCAGAGCCTGTTTCCGAAAAGGCAAACGTCTGGCTATTACTTCTACGAGGAAGGAGACAGCCCTGAAAGCTGTTGCTGGTCTTCACCTTCCCTTGGCGTCCTACTCACAGGCACAACAGCAATGGGGATCTGTGCTTTCCCAGAGATGTCATATCACATGGTGCTGGTCTCGGCAGAGCCTGTTTCCGAAAAGGCAAACGTCTGGCTATTACTTCTACGAGGAAGGAGACAGCCCTGAAAGCTGTTGCTGGTCTTCACCTTCCCTTGGCGACCTACTCACAGGCACAACAGCAATGGGGATCTGTGCTTTCCCAGAGATGTCATATCACATGGTGCTGGTCTCGGCAGAGCCTGTTTTCGAAAAGGCAAATGTTGGCTATTCCTCCTACGAGAAAGGAGACAGCCCTGAAAGCTGTTGCTGGTCTTCACCTTCCCTTGGTAGCCTACACTCAGGAACAACAGCACTAGGGATAAGTGCTTTCCCAGAGATGTCATATCTCATGGTGTTTTTTTCTCGGCAGAGCCTGTTTCCGAAAAGGCAAATGTCTGGCTATTCCTCCTACGAGAAAGGAGACAGCCCTGAAAGCTGTTGCTAGATTGCACCTTCCCTTGGTAGCCTACACAGAGGAACAACAGCACTAGGGATAAGTGCTTTCCCAGAGATGTCATATCTCATGGTGCTCGTTCTCGGCAGAGCCTGTTTCCAAAAAGGCAAACGTCTGGGTATTACTCCTACGAGGAAGGAGACAGCCCTGAAAGCTGTTGCTGGTCTTCACCTTCCCTTGGCGACATACTCACAGTAGCAACAGCACTAGGGATAAGTGATTTCCCAGAGATGTCATATCTCATGGTGCTCGTTTTCGGCAGAGCCTGTTTCCAAAAAGGCAAACGTCTGGCTATTCCTCCTACGAGGAAGGAGACAGCCCTGAAAGCTGTTGCTGGTGTTTACCTTCCCGTGGCGAACTACTCACAGGCACAACAGCACTGGGGATCTGTGCTTTACCAGATATGTCATATCTCATGGTGCTCATTCTCGGCAGAGCCTCTTTCCGAAAAGGCAAACGTCTGGCTATTCCTCCTACGAGGAATGTGCCAGCCCTGAAAGCTGTTGCTGGTCTTCACCTTCCCTTGGCGACCTACTCACAGGCACAACAGCACTAGGGATCTGTGCTTTCCCAGAGATGTTATATCTTATGGTGCTCATTCTCGGCAGAGCCTCTTTCCGAAAAGGCAAACGAATGGCTCCTTCTCCCACAAGGAATCTGCCAGCCCTGAAATCTGTTGCTGGTCTTCACCTTTGCTTGGCGACCTACTCACAGGCACAGCAGCACTGGGGATCTGTGCTTTCCCAGAGATGTCATATCTCATGGTGTTGGTTCTCGGCAGAGTCTGTTTCCGAAAAGGCAAACGTCTGGCTATTGGTCCTACAAAGAAGGAGACAGCCCTGAAAGCTGTTGCTAGATTTCACCTTCCTTTGGTCGCCTACACACAGGAACAACAGCAGTAGGGATAAGTGCTTTCCCAGAGATGTCATATCTCATGGTGCTCGTTCTCGGCAGAGCCTCTTTCCGAAAAGGCAAACGTCTGGCTATTCCTCCTACGAGGAATGTGCCAGCCCTGAAATCTGTTGCTGGTCTTCACCTTCCCTTGGCGACCTACTCACAGGCACAACAGCACTGGAGATCTGTGCTTTCCCAGAGATGTCATATCTCATGGTGCTCGTTCTCGGCAGAGCCTGTTTCCGAAAAGGCAAACGTCTGGCTATTCCTCCTACGAGGAAGGAGACAGCCCTGAAAGCTGTTGCTGGTGTTTACATTCCCGTGGCGAACTACTCACAGGCACAACAGCAGTGGGGATCTGTGCTTTACCAGATATGTTATATCTTATGGTGTTCGTTCTCGGCAGAGCCTGTTTCCGAAAAGGCAAAAGACCGGCTCCTTCTCCCACAAGGAATGTGCCAGTCTTGAAAGCTGTTGCTGGTCTTCACCTTCCCTTGGCGACCTACTCACAGGCACAACAGCACTGGGGATCTGTGCATTCCCAGAGATGTCATATCTCATGGTGCTCGTTCTCGGCAGAGCCTCTTTCCGAAAAGGCAAACGTCTGGGTATTACTCCTACGAGGAAGGAGACAGCCCTGAAAGCTGTTGCTGGTCTTCACCTTCCCTTGGCGACCTACTCACAGGCACAACAGCACTAGGGATCTGTGCTTTCCCAGAGATGTTATATCTTATGGTGCTCATTCTCGGCAGGGCCTGTTTCCGAAAAGGCAAACGTCTGGCTATTGGTCCTACGAAGAAGGAGACAGCCCTGAAAGCTGTTGCTAGATTTCACCTTCCCTTGGTAGCCTACACAGAGGAACAACAGCACTAGGGATAAGTGCTTTCCCAGAGATGTCATATCTCATGGTGCTCGTTCTCGGCAGAGCCTCTTTCCGAAAAGGCAAACGTCTGGCTATTCCTCCTACGAGGAAGAAGACAGCCCTGAAAGCTGTTGCTGGTCTTCACCTTCCCTTGGAGACCTACTCACAGGAACAACAGCACTAGGGATCTCTGCTTTCCCATAGATGTTATATCTTATGGTGCTCATTCTCGGCAGGGCCTGTTTCCTAAAAGGAAAACGACCGGCTCCTTCTCCCACAAGGAATGTGCCAGCCCTGAAATCTGTTGCTGGTCTTCACCTTCCCTTGGCGACCTACTCACAGGCACAGCAGCACTGGGGATCTGTGCTTTCCCAGAGATGTCATATCACATGGTGCTGGTTCTCGGCAGAGCCTGTTTTCGAAAAGGCAAACGTCTGGCTATTACTCCTACGAGGAAGGAGACAGCCCTGAAAGCTGTTGCTGGTCTTCAACTTCCCTTGGTAGCCTACACTCAGGAACAACAGCACTAGGGATAAGTGCTTTCCCAGAGATGTCATATCTCATGGTGCTCGTTCTCCGCAGATCCTGTTTCCGAAAAGGCAAACGAACGGCTCCTTCTCCCACAAGGAATCTGCCAGCCCTGAAATCTATTGCTGGTCTTCACCTTTGCTTGGCGACCTACTCACAGGCACAGCAGCACTGGGGATCTGTGCTTTCCCAGAGATGTCATATCTCATGGTGTTGGTTCTCGGCAGAGCCTGTTTCCGAAAAGGCAAACGTCTGGCTATTCCTCCTACGAGGAAGGAGACAGCCCTGAAAGCTGTTGCTAGATTGCACCTTCCCTTGGTAGCCTACACACAGGAACAACAGCACTAGGGATAAGTGCTTTCCCAGAGATGTCATATCTCATGGTGCTCGTTCTCGGCAGAGCCTGTTTCCGAAAAGGCAAACGTCTGGCTATTACTTCTACGAGGAAGGAGACAGCCCTGAAAGCTGTTGCTGGTCTTCACCTTCCCTTGGCGACCTACTCACAGGCACAACAGCAATGGGGATCTGTGCTTTCCCAGAGATGTCATATCACATGGTGCTGGTCTCGGCAGAGCCTGTTTCCGAAAAGGCAAACGTCTGGCTATTACTTCTACGAGGAAGGAGACAGCCCTGAAAGCTGTTGCTGGTCTTCACCTTCCCTTGGCGACCTACTCACAGGCACAACAGCAATGGGGATCTGTGCTTTCCCAGAGATGTCATATCACATGGTGCTGGTCTCGGCAGAGCCTGTTTTCGAAAAGGCAAATGTTGGCTATTCCTCCTACGAGAAAGGAGACAGCCCTGAAAGCTGTTGCTGGTCTTCACCTTCCCTTGGTAGCCTACACTCAGGAACAACAGCACTAGGGATAAGTGCTTTCCCAGAGATGTCATATCTCATGGTGTTTTTTTCTCGGCAGAGCCTGTTTCCGAAAAGGCAAATGTCTGGCTATTCCTCCTACGAGGAAGGAGACAGCCCTGAAAGCTGTTGCTAGATTGCACCTTCCCTTGGTAGCCTACACAGAGGAACAACAGCACTAGGGATCTGTGCTTTCCCAGAGATGTCATATCTCATGGTGCTCGTTCTCGGCAGAGCCTGTTTCCAAAAAGGCAAACGTCTGGGTATTACTCCTACGAGGAAGGAGACAGCCCTGAAAGCTGTTGCTGGTGTTTACCTTCCCTTGGCGACATACTCACAGTAGCAACAGCACTAGGGATAAGTGATTTCCCAGAGATGTCATATCTCATGGTGCTCGTTTTCGGCAGAGCCTGTTTCCAAAAAGGCAAACGTCTGGCTATTCCTCCTACGAGGAAGGAGACAGCCCTGAAAGCTGTTGCTGGTGTTTACCTTCCCGTGGCGAACTACTCACAGGCACAACAGCACTGGGGATCTGTGCTTTACCAGATATGTCATATCTCATGGTGCTCATTCTCGGCAGAGCCTCTTTCCGAAAAGGCAAACGTCTGGCTATTCCTCCTACGAGGAATGTGCCAGCCCTGAAAGCTGTTGCTGGTCTTCACCTTCCCTTGGCGACCTACTCACAGGCACAACAGCACTGGAGATCTGTGCTTTCCCAGAGATGTCATATCTCATGGTGCTCGTTCTCGGCAGAGCCTGTTTCCGAAAAGGCAAACGTCTGGCTATTCCTCCTACGAGGAAGGAGACAGCCCTGAAAGCTGTTGCTGGTGTTTACATTCCCGTGGCGAACTACTCACAGGCACAACAGCAGTGGGGATCTGTGCTTTACCAGATATGTTATAACTTATGGTGTTCGTTCTCGGCAGAGCCTGTTTCCGAAAAGGCAAAAGACCGGCTCCTTCTCCCACAAGGAATGTGCCAGTCTTGAAAGCTGTTGCTGGTCTTCACCTTCCCTTGGCGACCTACTCACAGGCACAACAGCACTGGGGATCTGTGCATTCCCACAAATGTCATATCTCATGGTGCTCGTTCTCGGCAGAGCCTCTTTCCGAAAAGGCAAACGTCTGGGTATTACTCCTACGAGGAAGGAGACAGCCCTGAAAGCTGTTGCTGGTCTTCACCTTCCCTTGGCGACCTACTCACAGGCACAACAGCACTAGGGATCTGTGCTTTCCCAGAGATGTTATATCTTATGGTGCTCATTCTCGGCAGGGCCTGTTTCCGAAAAGGCAAACGTCTGGCTATTGGTCCTACGAAGAAGGAGACAGCCCTGAAAGCTGTTGCTAGATTTCACCTTCCCTTGGTAGCCTACACAGAGGAACAACAGCACTAGGGATAAGTGCTTTCCCAGAGATGTCATATCTCATGGTGCTCGTTCTCGGCAGAGCCTGTTTCCGAAAAGGCAAACGTCTGGCTATTCCTCCTACGAGGAAGAAGACAGCCCTGAAAGCTGTTGCTGGTCTTCACCTTCCCTTGGAGACCTACTCACAGGAACAACAGCACTAGGGATCTCTGCTTTCCCAGAGATGTTATATCTTATGGTGCTCATTCTCGGCAGGGCCTGTTTCCTAAAAGGAAAACGACCGGCTCCTTCTCCCACAAGGAATGTGCCAGCCCTGAAATCTGTTGCTGGTCTTCACCTTCCCTTGGCGACCTACTCACAGGCACAGCAGCACTGGGGATCTGTGCTTTCCCAGAGATGTCATATCACATGGTGCTGGTTCTCGGCAGAGCCTGTTTCCGAAAAGGCAAACGTCTGGCTATTCCTCCTACGAGGAAGGAGACAGCCCTGAAAGCTGTTGCTGGTCTTCACCTTCCCTTGGTAGCCTACACTCAGGAACAACAGCACTAGGGATAAGTGCTTTCCCAGAGATGTCATATCTCATGGTGCTCGTTCTCGGCAGAGCCTGTTTCCGAAAAGGCAAACGTCTGGCTATTCCTCCTACGAGGAAGGAGACAGCCCTGAAAGCTGTTGCTGGTCTTCACCTTCCCTTGGCGACCTACTCACAGGCACAGCAGCAATGGGGATCTGTGCTTTCCCAGAGATGTCATATCTCATGGTGCTCGTTCTCGGCAGAGCCTGTTTCCGAAAAGGCAAACGTCTGGGTATTCCTCCTACGAGGAAGGAGACAGCCCTGAAAGCTGTTGCTGGTCTTCACCTTCCTTTGGCGACCTACTCTCAGGAACAACAGCACTAGGGATCTCTGCTTTCCCATAGATGTTATATCTTATGGTGCTCATTCTCGGCAGAGCCTGTTTCCAAAAAGGCAAACGAACGGCTCCTTCTTCCACAAGGAATGTGCCAGCCCTGAAAGCTGTTGCTGGTCTTCACCTTCCCTTGGCGACCTACTCACAGGCACAGCAGCACTGGGGATCTGTGCTTTCCCAGATATGTCATATCACACGGTGCTGGTCTCGACAGAGCCTGTTTTCGAAAAAGCAAATGTCTGGCTATTACTCCTACGAGGAAGGAGACAGCCCTGAAAGGTGTTGCTAGATTTCACCTTCCCTTGGTAGCCTACACTCAGGAACAACAGCACTAGGGATCTGTGCTTTCCCAGAGATGTCATATCTCATGGTGCTCGTCTCGGCAAGCCTGTTTCCGAAAAGGCAAACGACCGGGTCCTTCTCCCACAAGGAATGTGCCAGTCTTGAAAGGTGTTGCTGGTCTTCACCTTCCCTTGGCGACTTACTCACAGGCACAACAGCACTGGGGATCTGTGCTTTCCCAGAGATGTCATATCACATGGTGCTCGTTCTCAGCAGAGCCTGTTTCTGTAAAGGCAAACGTCTGGGTATTAATCCTACGAGGAAGGAGACACCCCTGAAAGCTGTTGCTGGTCTTCACATTCCCTTGGTAGCCTACACTCAGGAAGAACAGCAGTAGGGATAAGTGCTTTCCCAGAGATGTCATATCTCATGGTGTTTTTTTCTCGGCAGAGCCTGTTTCCGAAAAGGCAAACGTCTGGCTATTCCTCCTACGAGGAAGGAGACAGCCCTGAAAGCTGTTGCTTGATTTCACCTTCCCTTGGTAGCCTACACTCAGGAACAACAGCACTAGGGATAAGTGCTTTCCCAGAGATGTCATATCTCATGGTGCTCGTTCTCGGCAGAGCCTGTTTCCAAAAAGGCAAACGTCTGGGTATTACTCCTACGAGGAAGGAGACAGCCCTGAAAGCTGTTGCTGGTCTTCACCTTCCCTTGGCGACCTACTCACAGGCAGAACAGCACTGTGGATCTGTGCTTTCCCAGAGATGTCATATCTCATGGCGCTCGTTCTCGGCAGAGCCTGTTTCCGAAAAGGCAAACGTCTGGCTATTCCTCCTACGAGGAAGGAGACAGCCCTGAAAGCTGTTGCTGGTCTTCACCTTCCCTTGGCGACCTACTCACAGGCACAACAGCACTGGGGATCTGTGCTTTCCCAGAGATGTCATATCTCATGGTGCTCGTTCTCGGCAGAGCCTGTTTCCGAAAAGGCAAACGTCTGGGTATTACTCCTACGAGGAAGGAGACAGCCCTGAAAGCTGTTGCTGGTGTTTACCTTCCCTTGGCGACATACTCACAGTAGCAACAGCACTAGGGATAAGTGATTTCCCAGAGATGTCATATCTCATGGTGCTCGTTTTCGGCAGAGCCTGTTTCCGAAAAGGCAAACGTCTGGCTATTCCTCCTACGAGGAAGGAGACAGCCCTGAAAGCTGTTGCTGGTGTTTACCTTCCCGTGGCGAACTACTCACAGGCACAGCAGCACTGGGGATCGGTGCTTTCCCAGCGATGTCATATCTCATGGTGCTCATTCTCGGCAGAGCCTCTTTCCGAAAAGGCAAACGTCTGGCAATTCCTCCTACGAGGAATGTGCCAGCCCTGAAAGCTGTTGCTGGTCTTCACCTTCCCTTGGCGACCTACTCACAGGCACAACAGCACTAGGGATCTGTGCTTTCCCAGAGATGTTATATCTTATGGTGCTCATTCTCGGCAGAGCCTCTTTCCGAAAAGGCAAACGAAAGGCTCCTTCTCCCACAAGGAATCTGCCAGCCCTGAAATCTGTTGCTGGTCTTCACCTTTGCTTGGCGACCTACTCACAGGCACAGCAGCACTGGGGATCTGTGCTTTCCCAGAGATGTCATATCTCATGGTGTTGGTTCTCGGCAGAGTCTGTTTCCGAAAAGGCAAACGTCTGGCTATTGGTCCTACAAAGAAGGAGACAGCCCTGAAAGCTGTTGCTAGATTTCACCTTCCCTTGGTAGCCTACACACAGGAACAACAGCACTAGGGATAAGTGCTTTCCCAGAGATGTCATATCTCATGGTGCTCGTTCTCGGCAGAGCCTCTTTCCGAAAAGGCAAACGTCTGGCTATTCCTCCTACGAGGAAGGAGACAGCCCTGAAAGCTGTTGCTAGATTGCACCTTCCCTTGGTAGCCTACACAGAGGAACAACAGCACTAGGGATAAGTGCTTTCCCAGAGATGTCATATGTCATGGTGCTCGTTCTCGGCAGAGCCTGTTTCCGAAAAGGCAAACGTCTGGCTATTCCTCCTACGAGGAAGGAGACAGCCCTGAAAGCTGTTGCTGGTCTTCACCTTCCCTTGGAGACCTACTCACAGGCACAACAGCACTAGGGATCTGTGCTTTCCCAGAGATGTTATATCTTATGGTGCTCATTCTCGGCAGGGCCTGTTTCCTAAAAGGAAAACGACCGGCTCCTTCTCCCACAAGGAATGTGCCAGCCCTGAAATCTGTTGCTGGTCTTCACCTTCCCTTGGCGACCTACTCACAGGCACAGCAGCAATGGGGATCTGTGCTTTCCCAGAGATGTCATATCACATGGTGCTGGTTCTCGGCAGAGCCTGTTTTCGAAAAGGCAAACGTCTGGCTATTACTCCTACGAGGAAGGAGACAGCCCTGAAAGCTGTTGCTGGTCTTCAACTTCCCTTGGTAGCCTACACTCAGGAACAACAGCACTAGGGATAAGTGCTTTCCCAGAGATGTCATATCTCATGGTGCTCGTTCTCGGCAGAGCCTGTTTCCGAAAAGGCAAACGTCTGGCTATTCCTCCTACGAGGAAGGAGACAGCCCTGAAAGCTGTTGCTGGTCTTCACCTTCCCTTGGCGACCTACTCACAGGCACAGCAGCAATGGGGATCTGTGCTTTCCCAGAGATGTCATATCTCATGGTGCTCGTTCTCGGCAGAGCCTGTTTCCGAAAAGGCAAACGTCTGGCTATTCCTCCTACGAGGAAGGAGACAGCCCTGAAAGCTGTTGCTGGTCTTCACCTTCCTTTGGCGACCTACTCACAGGAACAACAGCACTAGGGATCTCTGCTTTCCCATAGATGTTATATCTTATGGTGCTCATTCTCGGCAGAGCCTGTTTCCAAAAAGGCAAACGAACGGCTCCTTCTTCCACAAGGAATGTGCCAGCCCTGAAAGCTGTTGCTGGTCTTCACCTTCCCTTGGCGACCTACTCACAGGCACAGCAGCAATGGGGATCTGTGCTTTCCCAGAGATGTCATATCACATGGTGCTGGTCTCGACAGAGCCTGTTTTCGAAAAGGCAAATGTCTGGCTATTACTCCTACGAGGAAGGAGACAGCCCTGAAAGGTGTTGCTAGATTTCACCTTCCCTTGGTAGCCTACACTCAGGTACAACAGCACTAGGGATAAGTGCTTTCCCAGAGATGTCATATCTCATGGTGCTCGTTCTCCGCAGATCCTGTTTCCGAAAAGGCAAACGTCTGGCTATTACTCCTACGAGGAATGTGCCAGCCCTGAAAGCTGTTGCTGGTCTTCACCTTCCCTTGGTAGCCTACACTCAGGAACAACAGCACTAGGGATCTGTGCTTTCCCAGAGATGTCATATCTCATGGTGCTCGTCTCGGCAAGCCTGTTTCCGAAAAGGCAAACGTCTGGCTATTCCTCCTACGAGGAAGGAGACAGCCCTGAAAGCTGTTGCTGGTCTTCACCTTCCCTTGGCGACCTACTCACAGGCAGAACAGCACTGTGGATCTGTGCTTTCCCAGAGATGTCATATCTCATGGTGCTCGTTCTCGGCAGAGCCTGTTTCCGAAAAGGCAAACGTCTGGCTATTCCTCCTACGAGGAAGGAGACAGCCCTGAAAGCTGTTGCTGGTCTTCACCTTCCCTTGGCGACCTACTCACAGGCACAACAGCACTGGGGATCTGTGCTTTCCCAGAGATGTCATATATCATGGTGCTCGTTCTCGGCAGAGCCTGTTTCCGAAAAGGCAAACGTCTGGGTATTACTCCTACGAGGAAGGAGACAGCCCTGAAAGCTGTTGCTGGTGTTTACCTTCCCTTGGCGACATACTCACAGTAGCAACAGCACTAGGGATAAGTGATTTCCCAGAGATGTCATATCTCATGGTGCTCGTTTTCGGCAGAGCCTGTTTCCGAAAAGGCAAACGTCTGGCTATTCCTCCTACGAGGAAGGAGACAGCCCTGAAAGCTGTTGCTGGTGTTTACCTTCCCGTGGCGAACTACTCACAGGCACAGCAGCACTGGGGATCTGTGCTTTCCCAGCGATGTCATATCTCATGGTGCTCATTCTCGGCAGAGCCTCTTTCCGAAAAGGCAAACGAATGGCTCCTTCTCCCACAAGGAATCTGCCAGCCCTGAAATCTGTTGCTGGTCTTCACCTTCCCTTGGAGACCTACTCACAGGAACAACAGCACTAGGGATCTCTGCTTTCCCAGAGATGTCATATCTCATGGTGTTGGTTCTCGGCAGAGTCTGTTTCCGAAAAGGCAAACGTCTGGCTATTGGTCCTACAAAGAAGGAGACAGCCCTGAAAGCTGTTGCTAGATTTCACCTTCCCTTGGTAGCCTACACACAGGAACAACAGCACTAGGGATAAGTGCTTTCCCAGAGATGTCATATCTCATGGTGCTCGTTCTCGGCAGAGCCTCTTTCAAAAAGGCAAACGTCTGGCTATTCCTCCTACGAGGAAGGAGACAGCCCTGAAAGCTGTTGCTGGTCTTCACCTTCCCTTGGCGACCTACTCACAGGCACAACAGCACTGGGGATCTGTGCTTTCCCAGAGATGTCATATCTCATGGTGCTCGTTCTCGGCAGAGCCTGTTTCCGAAAAGGCAAACGTCTGGCTATTCCTCCTACGAGGAAGGAGACAGCCCTGAAAGCTGTTGCTGGTCTTCATCTTCCCTTGGTAGCCTACACTCAGGAACAACAGCACTAGGGATAAGTGCTTTCCCAGAGATGTCATATCTCATGGTGTTGGTTCTCGGCAGAGCCTGTTTCCGAAAAGGCAAACGTCTGGCTATTCCTCCTACGAGGAAGGAGACAGCCCTGAAAGCTGTTGCTAGATTTCACCTTCCCTTGGCAACCTACTCACAGGCACAACAGCACTGGGGATCTGTGCTTTCCCAGAGATGTCATATCTCATGGTGCTCGTTCTCGGCAGAGCCTGTTTCCAAAAAGGCAAACGTCTGGCTATTCCTCCTACGAGGAAGGAGACAGCCCTGAAAGCTGTTGCTGGTGTTAACCTTCCCATGGCGAACTACTCACAGGCACAACAGCAGTGGGGATCTGTGCTTTACCAGATATGTTATATCTTATGGTGCTCATTCTCGGCAGAGCCTCTTTCCAAAAAGGCAAACGAACGGCTCCTTCTCCCACAAGGAATCTGCCAGCCCTGAAATCTGTTGCTGGTCTTCACCTTTGCTTGGCGACCTACTCACAGGCACAGCAGCACTGGGGATCTGTGCTTTCCCAGAGATGTCATATCTCATGGTGTTGGTTCTCGGCAGAGCCTGTTTCCGAAAAGGCAAACGTCTGGCTATTCCTCCTACGAGGAAGGAGACAGCCCTGAAAGCTGTTGCTAGATTTCACCTTCCCTTGGTAGCCTACACACAGGAACAACAGCACTAGGGATAAGTGCTTTCCCAGAGATGTCATATCTCATGATGCTCGTTCTCGGCAGAGCCTGTTTCTGAAAAGGCAAACGTCTGGCTATTCCTCCTACGAGGAAGGAGACAGCCCTGAAAGCTGTTGCTAGATTGCACCTTCCCTTGGTAGCCTACACACAGGAACAACAGCACTAGGGATAAGTGCTTTCCCAGAGATGTCATATCTCATGGTGCTCGTTCTCGGCAGAGCCTGTTTCCGAAAAGGCAAACGTCTGGCTATTACTTCTACGAGGAAGGAGACAGCCCTGAAAGCTGTTGCTGGTCTTCACCTTCCCTTGGCGACCTACTCAAAGGCACAACAGCAATGGGGATCTGTGCTTTCCCAGAGATGTCATATCACATGGTGCTGGTCTCGGCAGAGCCTGTTTTCGAAAAGGCAAATGTTGGCTATTCCTCCTACGAGAAAGGAGACAGCCCTGAAAGCTGTTGCTGGTCTTCACCTTCCCTTGGTAGCATACACTCAGGAACAACAGCACTAGGGATAAGTGCTTTCCCAGAGATGTCATATCTCATGGTGTTTTTTTCTCGGCAGAGCCTGTTTCCGAAAAGGCAAATGTCTGGCTATACCTCCTACCAGGAAGGAGACAGCCCTGAAAGCTGTTGCTAGATTGCACCTTCCCTTGGTAGCCTACACAGAGGAACAACAGCACTAGGGATAAGTGCTTTCCCAGAGATGTCATATCTCATGGTGCTCGTTCTCGGCAGAGCCTGTTTCCAAAAAGGCAAACGTCTGGGTATTACTCCTACGAGGAAGGAGACAGCCCTGAAAGCTGTTGCTGGTGTTTACCTTCCCTTGGCGACATACTCACAGTAGCAACAGCACTAGGGATAAGTGATTTCCCAGAGATGTCATATCTCATGGTGCTCGTTTTCGGCAGAGCCTGTTTCCAAAAAGGCAAACGTCTGGCTATTCCTCCTACGAGGAAGGAGACAGCCCTGAAAGCTGTTGCTGGTGTTTACCTTCCCGTGGCGAACTACTCACAGGCACAACAGCACTGGGGATCTGTGCTTTACCAGATATGTCATATCTCATGGTGCTCATTCTCGGCAGAGCCTCTTTCCGAAAAGGGAAACGTCTGGGTATTACTCCTACGAGGAATGTGCCAGCCCTGAAAGCTGTTGCTGGTCTTCACCTTCCCTTGGCGACCTACTCACAGGCACAACAGCACTAGGGATCTGTGCTTTCCCAGAGATGTTATATCTTATGGTGCTCATTCTCGGCAGAGCCTCTTTCCGAAAAGGCAAACGAATGGCTCCTTCTCCCACAAGGAATCTGCCAGCCCTGAAATCTGTTGCTGGTCTTCACCTTTGCTTGGCGACCTACTCACAGGCACAGCAGCACTGGGGATCTGTGCTTTCCCAGAGATGTCATATCTCATGGTGTTGGTTCTCGGCAGAGTCTGTTTCCGAAAAGGCAAACGTCTGGCTATTGGTCCTACAAAGAAGGAGACAGCCCTGAAAGCTGTTGCTAGATTTCACCTTCCTTTGGTCGCCTACACACAGGAACAACAGCAGTAGGGATAAGTGCTTTCCCAGAGATGTCATATCTTATGGTGCTCGTTCTCGGCAGAGCCTCTTTCCGAAAAGGCAAACGTCTGGCTATTCCTCCTACGAGGAATGTGCCAGCCCTGAAATCTGTTGCTGGTCTTCACCTTCCCTTGGCGACCTACTCACAGGCACAACAGCACTGGAGATCTGTGCTTTCCCAGAGATGTCATATCTCATGGTGCTCGTTCTCGGCAGAGCCTGTTTCCGAAAAGGCAAACGTCTGGCTATTCCTCCTACGAGGAAGGAGACAGCCCTGAAAGCTGTTGCTGGTGTTTACATTCCCGTGGCGAACTACTCACAGGCACAACAGCAGTGGGGATCTGTGCTTTACCAGATATGTTATATCTTATGGTGTTCGTTCTCGGCAGAGCCTGTTTCCGAAAAGGCAAAAGACCGGCTCCTTCTCCCACAAGGAATGTGCCAGTCTTGAAAGCTGTTGCTGGTCTTCACCTTCCCTTGGCGACCTACTCACAGGCACAACAGCACTGGGGATCTGTGCATTCCCAGAGATGTCATATCTCATGGTGCTCGTTCTCGGCAGAGCCTCTTTCCGAAAAGGCAAACGTCTGGGTATTACTCCTACGAGGAAGGAGACAGCCCTGAAAGCTGTTGCTGGTCTTCACCTTCCCTTGGCGACCTACTCACAGGCACAACAGCACTAGGGATCTGTGCTTTCCCAGAGATGTTATATCTTATGGTGCTCATTCTCGGCAGGGCCTGTTTCCGAAAAGGCAAACGTCTGGCTATTGGTCCTACGAAGAAGGAGACAGCCCTGAAAGCTGTTGCTAGATTTCACCTTCCCTTGGTAGCCTACACAGAGGAACAACAGCACTAGGGATAAGTGCTTTCCCAGAGATGTCATATCTCATGGTGCTCGTTCTCGGCAGAGCCTCTTTCCGAAAAGGCAAACGTCTGGCTATTCCTCCTACGAGGAATATGCCAGCCCTGAAAGCTGTTGCTGGTCTTCACCTTCCCTTGGAGACCTACTCACAGGAACAACAGCACTAGGGATCTCTGCTTTCCCAGAGATGTTATATCTTATGGTGCTCATTCTTGGCAGGGCCTGTTTCCTAAAAGGAAAACGACCGGCTCCTTCTCCCACAAGGAATGTGCCAGCCATGAAATCTGTTGCTGGTCTTCACCTTCCCTTGGCGACCTACTCACAGGCACAGCAGCACTGGGGATCTGTGCTTTCCCAGAGATGTCATATCACATGGTGCTGGTTATCGGCAGAGCCTGTTTTCGAAAAGGCAAACGTCTGGCTATTACTCCTACGAGGAAGGAGACAGCCCTGAAAGCTGTTGCTGGTCTTCAACTTCCCTTGGTAGCCTACACTCAGGAACAACAGCACTAGGGATAAGTGCTTTCCCAGAGATGTCATATCTCATGGTGCTCGTTCTCGGCAGAGCCTGTTTCCGAAAAGGCAAACGTCTGGCTATTCCTCCTACGAGGAAGGAGACAGCCCTGAAAGCTGTTGCTGGTCTTCACCTTCCCTTGGCGACCTACTCACAGGCACAGCAGCAATGGGGATCTGTGCTTTCCCAGAGATGTCATATCTCATGGTGCTCGTTCTCGGCAGAGCCTGTTTCCGAAAAGGCAAACGTCTGGGTATTCCTCCTACGAGGAAGGAGACAGCCCTGAAAGCTGTTGCTGGTCTTCACCTTCCTTTGGCGACCTACTCTCAGGAACAACAGCACTAGGGATCTCTGCTTTCCCATAGATGTTATATCTTATGGTGCTCATTCTCGGCAGAGCCTGTTTCCAAAAAGGCAAACGAACGGCTCCTTCTTCCACAAGGAATGTGCCAGCCCTCAAAGCTGTTGCTGGTCTTCACCTTCCCTTGGCGACCTACTCACAGGCACAGCAGCAATGGGGATCTGTGCTTTCCCAGATATGTCATATCACACGGTGCTGGTCTCGACAGAGCCTGTTTTCGAAAAAGCAAATGTCTGGCTATTACTCCTACGAGGAAGGAGACAGCCCTGAAAGGTGTTGCTAGATTTCACCTTCCCTTGGTAGCCTACACTCAGGAACAACAGCACTAGGGATCTGTGCTTTCCCAGAGATGTCATATCTCATGGTGCTCGTCTCGGCAAGCCTGTTTCCGAAAAGGCAAACGACCGGGTCCTTCTCCCACAAGGAATGTGCCAGTCTTGAAAGGTGTTGCTGGTCTTCACCTTCCCTTGGCGACTTACTCACAGGCACAACAGCACTGGGGATCTGTGCTTTCCCAGAGATGTCATATCACATGGTGCTCGTTCTCAGCAGAGCCTGTTTCTGTAAAGGCAAACGTCTGGGTATTAATCCTACGAGGAAGGAGACACCCCTGAAAGCTGTTGCTGGTCTTCACATTCCCTTGGTAGCCTACACTCAGGAAGAACAGCAGTAGGGATAAGTGCTTTCCCAGAGATGTCATATCTCATGGTGTTTTTTTCTCGGCAGAGCCTGTTTCCGAAAAGGCAAACGTCTGGCTATTCCTCCTACGAGGAAGGAGACAGCCCTGAAAGCTGTTGCTTGATTTCACCTTCCCTTGGTAGCCTACACTCAGGAACAACAGCACTAGGGATAAGTGCTTTCCCAGAGATGTCATATCTCATGGTGCTCGTTCTCGGCAGAGCCTGTTTCCAAAAAGGCAAACGTCTGGCTATTCCTCCTACGAGGAAGGAGACAGCCCTGAAAGCTGTTGCTGGTCTTCACCTTCCCTTGGCGACCTACTCACAGGCAGAACAGCACTGTGGATCTGTGCTTTCCCAGAGATGTCATATCTCATGGCGCTCGTTCTCGGCAGAGCCTGTTTCCGAAAAGGCAAACGTCTGGCTATTCCTCCTACGAGGAAGGAGACAGCCCTGAAAGCTGTTGCTGGTCTTCACCTTCCCTTGGCGACCTACTCACAGGCACAACAGCACTGGGGATCTGTGCTTTCCCAGAGATGTCATATCTCATGGTGCTCGTTCTCGGCAGAGCCTGTTTCCGAAAAGGCAAACGTCTGGGTATTACTCCTACGAGGAAGGAGACAGCCCTGAAAGCTGTTGCTGGTGTTTACCTTCCCTTGGCGACATACTCACAGTAGCAACAGCACTAGGGATAAGTGATTTCCCAGAGATGTCATATCTCATGGTGCTCGTTTTCGGCAGAGCCTGTTTCCGAAAAGGCAAACGTCTGGCTATTCCTCCTACGAGGAAGGAGACAGCCCTGAAAGCTGTTGCTGGTGTTTACCTTCCCGTGGCGAACTACTCACAGGCACAACAGCACTGGGGATCTGTGCTTTACCAGATATGTCATATCTCATGGTGCTCATTCTCGGCAGAGCCTCTTTCCGAAAAGGGAAACGTCTGGCAATTCCTCCTACGAGGAATGTGCCAGCCCTGAAAGCTGTTGCTGGTCTTCACCTTCCCTTGGCGACCTACTCACAGGCACAACAGCACTAGGGATCTGTGCTTTCCCAGAGATGTTATATCTTATGGTGCTCATTCTCGGCAGAGCCTCTTTCCGAAAAGGCAAACGAATGGCTCCTTCTCCCACAAGGAATCTGCCAGCCCTGAAATCTGTTGCTGGTCTTCACCTTTGCTTGGCGACCTACTCACAGGCACAGCAGCACTGGGGATCTGTGCTTTCCCAGAGATGTCATATCTCATGGTGTTGGTTCTCGGCAGAGTCTGTTTCCGAAAAGGCAAACGTCTGGCTATTGGTCCTACAAAGAAGGAGACAGCCCTGAAAGCTGTTGCTAGATTTCACCTTCCCTTGGTAGCCTACACACAGGAACAACAGCACTAGGGATAAGTGCTTTCCCAGAGATGTCATATCTCATGGTGCTCGTTCTCGGCAGAGCCTCTTTCCGAAAAGGCAAACGTCTGGCTATTCCTCCTACGAGGAAGGAGACAGCCCTGAAAGCTGTTGCTAGATTGCACCTTCCCTTGGTAGCCTACACAGAGGAACAACAGCACTAGGGATAAGTGCTTTCCCAGAGATGTCATATGTCATGGTGCTCGTTCTCGGCAGAGCCTGTTTCCGAAAAGGCAAACGTCTGGCTATTCCTCCTACGAGGAAGGAGACAGCCCTGAAAGCTGTTGCTGGTCTTCACCTTCCCTTGGAGACCTACTCACAGGCACAACAGCACTAGGGATCTGTGCTTTCCCAGAGATGTTATATCTTATGGTGCTCATTCTCGGCAGGGCCTGTTTCCTAAAAGGAAAACGACCGGCTCCTTCTCCCACAAGGAATGTGCCAGCCCTGAAATCTGTTGCTGGTCTTCACCTTCCCTTGGCGACCTACTCACAGGCACAGCAGCAATGGGGATCTGTGCTTTCCCAGAGATGTCATATCACATGGTGCTGGTTCTCGGCAGAGCCTGTTTTCGAAAAGGCAAACGTCTGGCTATTACTCCTACGAGGAAGGAGACAGCCCTGAAAGCTGTTGCTGGTCTTCAACTTCCCTTGGTAGCCTACACTCAGGAACAACAGCACTAGGGATAAGTGCTTTCCCAGAGATGTCATATCTCATGGTGCTCGTTCTCGGCAGAGCCTGTTTCCGAAAAGGCAAACGTCTGGCTATTACTTCTACGAGGAAGGAGACAGCCCTGAAAGCTGTTGCTGGTCTTCACCTTCCCTTGGCGACCTACTCACAGGCACAGCAGCAATGGGGATCTGTGCTTTCCCAGAGATGTCATATCTCATGGTGCTCGTTCTCGGCAGAGCCTGTTTCCGAAAAGGCAAACGTCTGGCTATTCCTCCTACGAGGAAGGAGACAGCCCTGAAAGCTGTTGCTGTTCTTCACCTTCCTTTGGCGACCTACTCACAGGAACAACAGCACTAGGGATCTCTGCTTTCCCATAGATGTTATATCTTATGGTGCTCATTCTCGGCAGAGCCTGTTTCCAAAAAGGCAAACGAACGGCTCCTTCTTCCACAAGGAATGTGCCAGCCCTGAAAGCTGTTGCTGGTCTTCACCTTCCCTTGGCGACCTACTCACAGGCACAGCAGCACTGGGGATCTGTGCTTTCCCAGAGATGTCATATCACATGGTGCTGGTCTCGACAGAGCCTGTTTTCGAAAAGGCAAATGTCTGGCTATTACTCCTACGAGGAAGGAGACAGCCCTGAAAGGTGTTGCTAGATTTCACCTTCCCTTGGTAGCCTACACTCAGGTACAACAGCACTAGGGATAAGTGCTTTCCCAGAGATGTCATATCTCATGGTGCTCGTTCTCCGCAGATCCTGTTTCCGAAAAGGCAAACGTCTGGCTATTACTCCTACGAGGAATGTGCCAGCCCTGAAAGCTGTTGCTGGTCTTCACCTTCCCTTGGTAGCCTACACTCAGGAACAACAGCACTAGGGATCTGTGCTTTCCCAGAGATGTCATATCTCATGGTGCTCGTCTCGGCAAGCCTGTTTCCGAAAAGGCAAACGACCGGGTCCTTCTCCCACAAGGAATGTGCCAGTCTTGAAAGGTGTTGCTGGTCTTCACCTTCCCTTGGCGACTTACTCACAGGCACAACAGCAATGGGGATCTGTGCTTTCCCAGAGATGTCATATCACATGGTGCTGGTCTCGGCAGAGCCTGTTTTCGAAAAGGCAAATGTTGGCTATTCCTCCTACGAGAAAGGAGACAGCCCTGAAAGCTGTTGCTGGTCTTCACCTTCCCTTGGTAGCCTACACTCAGGAACAACAGCACTAGGGATAAGTGCTTTCCCAGAGATGTCATATCTCATGGTGTTTTTTTCTCGGCAGAGCCTGTTTCCGAAAAGGCAAACGTCTGGCTATTCCTCCTACGAGGAAGGAGACAGCCCTGAAAGCTGTTGCTGGTCTTCACCTTCCCTTGGCGACCTACTCACAGGCAGAACAGCACTGTGGATCTGTGCTTTCCCAGAGATGTCATATCTCATGGTGCTCGTTCTCGGCAGAGCCTGTTTCCGAAAAGGCAAACGTCTGGCTATTCCTCCTACGAGGAAGGAGACAGCCCTGAAAGCTGTTGCTGGTCTTCACCTTCCCTTGGCGACCTACTCACAGGCACAACAGCACTGGGGATCTGTGCTTTCCCAGAGATGTCATATATCATGGTGCTCGTTCTCGGCAGAGCCTGTTTCCGAAAAGGCAAACGTCTGGGTATTACTCCTACGAGGAAGGAGACAGCCCTGAAAGCTGTTGCTGGTGTTTACCTTCCCTTGGCGACATACTCACAGTAGCAACAGCACTAGGGATAAGTGATTTCCCAGAGATGTCATATCTCATGGTGCTCGTTCTCGGCAGAGCCTGTTTCCGAAAAGGCAAACGTCTGGGTATTACTCCTACGAGGAAGGAGACAGCCCTGAAAGCTGTTGCTGGTGTTTACCTTCCCTTGGCGACCTACTCACAGGCACAACAGCACTGGGGATCTGTGCTTTCCCAGCGATGTCATATCTCATGGTGCTCATTCTCGGCAGAGCCTCTTTCCGAAAAGGCAAACGAAAGGCTCCTTCTCCAACAAGGAATCTGCCAGCCCTGAAATCTGTTGCTGGTCTTCACCTTTGCTTGGCGACCTACTCACAGGCACAGCAGCACTGGGGATCTGTGCTTTCCCAGAGATGTCATATCTCATGGTGTTGGTTCTCGGCAGAGTCTGTTTCCGAAAAGGCAAACGTCTGGCTATTGGTCCTACAAAGAAGGAGACAGCCCTGAAAGCTGTTGCTAGATTTCACCTTCCCTTGGTAGCCTACACACAGGAACAACAGCACTAGGGATAAGTGCTTTCCCAGAGATGTCATATCTCATGGTGCTCGTTCTCGGCAGAGCCTCTTTCAAAAAGGCAAACGTCTGGCTATTCCTCCAACGAGGAAGGAGACAGCCCTGAAAGCTGTTGCTGGTCTTCACCTTCCCTTGGCGACCTACTCACAGGCACAACAGCACTGGGGATCTGTGCTTTCCCAGAGATGTTATATCTTATGGTGCTCGTTCTCGGCAGAGCCTGTTTCCGAAAAGGCAAACGTCTGGCTATTCCTCCTACGAGGAAGGAGACAGCCCTGAAAGCTGTTGCTGGTGTTTACCTTCCCGTGGCGAACTACTCACAGGCACAACAGCAGTGGGGATCTCTGCTTTACCAGATATGTTATATCTTATGGTGTTCGTTCTCGGCAGAGCCTGTTTCCGAAAAGGCAAACGTCTGGGTATTACTCCTACGAGGAAGGAGACAGCCCTGAAAGCTGTTGCTGGTCTTCACCTTCCCTTGGAGACCTACTCACAGGCACAACAGCACTAGGGATCTGTGCTTTCCCAGAGATGTTATATCTTATGGTGCTCATTCTCGGCAGGGCCTGTTTCCAAAAAGGCAAACGTCTGGCTATTGGTCCTACGAAGAAGGAGACAGCCCTGAAAGCTGTTGCTAGATTTCACCTTCCCTTGGTAGCCTACACACAGGAACAACAGCACTAGGGATAAGTGCTTTCCCAGAGATGTCATATCTCATGGTGCTCGTTCTCGGCAGAGCCTGTTTCCGAAAAGGCAACCGTCTGGCTATTCCTCCTACGAGGAAGGAGACAGCCCTGAAAGCTGTTGCTGGTCTTCACCTTCCCTTGGCGACCTACTCACAGGCACAGCAGCAATGGGGATCTGTGCTTTCCCAGAGATGTCATATCTCATGGTGCTCGTTCTCGGCAGAGCCTCTTTCCGAAAAGGCAAACGTCTGGGTATTACTCCTACGAGGAAGGAGACAGCCCTGAAAGGTGTTGCTGGTCTTCACCTTCCCTTGGTAGCCTACACTCAGGAACAACAGCACTAGGGATAAGTGCTTTCCCAGAGATGTCATATCTCATGGTGCTCGTTCTCGGCAGAGCCTGTTTCCGAAAAGGCAAACGTCTGGCTATTCCTCCTACGAGGAAGGAGACAGCCCTGAAAGCTGTTGCTAGATTTCACCTTCCCTTGGTAGCCTACACTCAGGAACAACAGCACTAGGGATAAGTGCTTTCCCAGAGATGTCATATCTCATGGTGCTCGTTCTCCGCAGAGCCTGTTTCCGAAAAGCTAAAAGTCTGGCTATTACTCCTACGAGGAATATGCCAGCCCTGAAAGCTGTTGCTGGTCTTCACCTTCCCTTGGTAGCCTACACTCAGGAACAACAGCACTAGCGATCTGTGCTTTCCCAGAGATGTCATATCTCATGGTGCTCGTCTCGGCAAGCCTGTTTCCGAAAAGGCAAACGACCGGGTCCTTCTCCCACAAGGAATGTTCCAGTCTTGAAAGCTGTTGCTGGTCTTCACCTTCCCGTGGCGAACTACTCACAGGCACAACAGCACTGGGGATCTCTGCTTTCCCAGAGATGTTATATCTTACGGTGCTCGTTCTCGGCAGAACCTCTTTCTGAAAAGGCAAACGACCGGCTCCTTCTCCCAAAAGGAATGTGCCAGCCCTGAAAGCTGTTGCTGGTCTTCACATTCCCTTGGCGACCTACTCACAGGCACAGCAGCAATGGGGATCTGTGCTTTCACAGAGATGTCATATCTGATGGTGGTTGTTCTCGGCAGAGCCTGTTTCCGAAAAGGCAAACATCTGGCTATTCCTCCCACAAGGAATGTGCCACTCGTGAAAGCTGTTGCTGGTCTTCACCTTCCTTTGGCGACCTACTCACAGGCACAACAGCACTGGGGATCTGTGCTTTCCCAGAGATGTCATATCACATGGTGTTGGTTCTTGGCAGAGCCTGTTTCCGAAAAGGCAAACGTCTGGCTATTGGTCCTACGAGGAAGGAGACAGTCCTGAAAGCTGTTGCTAGATTGCACCTTCCGTTGGTAGCCTACACACAGGAACAACAGCACAAGGGATAAGTGCTTTCCCAGAGATGTCATATTTCATGGTGCTCGTTCTCGGCAGAGCCTGTTTCCGAAAAGTCAAACGGCTGGCTATTACTCCTACGAGGAAGGTGACAGCCCTGAAAGCTGTTGCTAGATTGCACATTCCCTTGGTAGCCTACTCACAGGCAGAACAGCACTGGGGATCTGTGCTTTCCCAGAGATGTCATATCTCATGGTGCTCGTTCTCGGCAGAGCCTGTTTCCGAAAAGGCAAACGTCTGGCTATTCCTCCTACAAGGAAGGAGACAGCACTGAAAGCTGTTGCTGGTCTTCACCTTCCCTTGGCGACCTACTCACAGGCACAACAGCACTGGGGATCTGTGCTTTCCCAGAGATGTCATATCACATGGTGCTCGTAATCGGCAGAGCCTGTTTCCGAAAAGGCAAACGTCTGGATATTCCTCCTACGACGAAGGAGAATGCCCTGAATGCTGTTGCTAGATTTCATCTTCCCTTGGCGACCTACTCACAGGCACAACAGCACTGGGGATCTGTGCTTTCCCAGAGATGTCATATCTCATGGTGCTCGTTCTCGGCAGAGCCTGTTTCCGAAAAGGCAAACGTCTGGCTATTACTCCTACGAGGAAGGAGACAGCCCTGAAAGCTGTTGCTGGTCTTCACCTTCTCTTGGTAGCCCACACACAGGAACAACAGCACTAGGGAAAAGTGCTTTCCCAGAGATGTCATATCTCATGGTGCTCGTTCTCGGCAGAGCCTGTTTCCGAAAAGGCAAACGACCGGCTCCTTCTCCCACAAGGAATGTGCCGGTCTTGAAAGCTGTTGCTGCTCTTCACCTTCCCTTGGTGACCTACTCGTAGGCACAGCAGCACTGGGGATCTGTGCTTTCCCAGAGATGTCATATCACATGGTGTTGGTTCTCGGCAGGGCCTGTTTCCGAAAAGGCAAACGACTGGGTATTACTCCTACGAGGAAGGAGACAGCCCTGAAAGCTGTTGCAAGATTGCACCTTCCCTTGGTAGCCTGCACACAGGAAGAACAGCACTAGGGATAAGTGCTTTCCCAGAGATGTCATATCTCATGGTGCTCGTTCTCGGCAGAGCCTGTTTCTGAAAAGGCAAACGTCTGGGTATTACTCCGACGAGGAAGGAGACAGCCCTGAAAGCTGTTGCTGTTGTTTAACTGCCCTTGGCAACCTACTCACAGGCACAACAGCACTGTGGATCTGTGCTTTCCCAGAGATGTCATATCACATGGTATTGGTTCTCGGCAGAGCCTGTTTCCGAAATGGCAAACGTCTGGCTATTGGTCCTACGAGGAAGGAGACAGTCCTGAAAGCTGTTGCTAGATTGCACCTTAAGTTGGTAGCCTACACACAGGAACAACAGCACAAGGGATAAGTGCTTTCCCAGAGATGTCATATTTCATGGTGCTCGTTCTCGGCAGAGCCTGTTTCCAAAAAGGCAAACGTCTGGCTATTACTCCTACGAGGAAGGAGACAGCCCTGAAAGCTGTTGCTAGATTGCACATTCCCTTGGTAGCCTACTCACAGGCAGAACAGCACTGGGGATCTGTGCTTTCCCAGAGATGTCATATTTCATGTTGCTCGTTCTCGGCAGAGCCTTTTTCCGAAAAGGCAAACGTCTGGCTATTCCTCCTACAAGGAAGGAGACAGCACTGAAAGCTGTTGCTGGTCTTCACCTTCCCATGGCGACCTACTCACAGGCACAACAGCACTGGGGATCTGTGCTTTCCCAGAGATGTCATATTTCATGTTACTCGTTCTCGGCAGAGTCTGTTTTCGAAAAAGCAAACGTCTGGCTATTCCTCCTACGAGGACGGAGACAGCCCTGAAAGCTGTTGCTAGATTTCACCTTCCCTTGGTACCCTACACACAGGAACAACAGCAGTAGGGATAAGTGCTTTCCCAGAGATGTCATACCTCATGGTGCTCGTTCTCGGCAGAGCCTGTTTCCGAAAAGGCAAACGTCTGGGTATTACTCCTATGAGGAAGGAGACAGCCCTGAAAGCTGTTGCTGGTCTTCACCTTCCCTTGGCGACCTACTCACAGGCACAACAGCACTGGGGAGCTGTGCTTTCCCAGAGATGTCATATCTCATGGTGCTCGTTCTTGGCAGAGCCTG
Organism: Buteo buteo; assembly: GCF_964188355.1. NCBI lineage: Eukaryota > Metazoa > Chordata > Aves > Accipitriformes > Accipitridae > Buteo > Buteo buteo. The sequence goes on from NC_134188.1 coordinate 12,604,640, forward strand.
TTTGCGAAAAGGCAAATGTCCGGCTCCTTCTCCCACAAGGAATGAGCCAGTCTTGAAATCTGTTGCTGGTCTTCACCTTCCCTTGGCGACCTACTCACAGGCAGAACAGCACTAGGGATCTGTGCTTTCCCAGAGATGTCATATCTCATGGTGCTCATTCTCGGCAGAGCCTATTTCCGAAAAATCAAACATCTGGCTATTACTCCTACGAGGAAGGAGACAGCCCTGAAAGCTGTTGCTGGTCTTCAACTTCCCTTGGCAACCTACTCACAGGCACAACAGCACTGGGGAGCTGTGCTTTCCCAGAGATGTCATATCTCATGGTGCTGGTTCTCGGCAGAGCCTGTTTCCGAAAAGTCAAACGTCTGGCTATTCCTCCTACGACGAAGGAGACAGCCCTGAAAGCTGTTGCTAGATTTCATCTTCCCTTGGTAGCCTACACACAGGAATAACAGCACTAGGGATAAGTGCTTTCCCAGAGATGTCATATCTCATGGTGCTCGTTCTCGGCAGAGCCTGTTTCCAAAAAGACAAACGTCTGGCTATTACTCCTACGAGGAAGGAGACAGCCCTGAAAGGTGTTGCTGGTCTTCACCTTCCCTTGGTAGCCTACACACAGGAAGAACAGCACTAGGGATAAGTGCTTTCCCAGAGATGTCATATCTCATGGTGCTTGTTCTCGGCAGAGCCTGTTTCCAAAAAGGCAAACGTCTGGGTATTACTCCTATGAGGAAGGAGACAGCCCTGAAAGCTGTTGCTGGTGTTTACCTTCCCTTGGCGACCTACTCACAGGCACAACAGCACTGGGGATCTGTGCTTTCCCAGAGATGTTATATCTAATGGTGCTCGTTCTATGCAGAGCCTCTTTCCGAAAAGACAAAAGACCAGCTCCTTCTCCCACAAGGAATGTGCCAGCCCTGAAAGCTGTTGCTGGTCTTCACCTTCCCTTGGCGACCTACTCACAGGAACAACAGCACTGGGGATATGTGCTTTCCCAGAGATGTCATATTTCATGTTGCTCGTTCTCAGCAGAGTCTGTTTTCGAAAAAGCAAACGTCTGGCTATTCCTCCTACGAGGAAGGAGACAGCCCTGAAAGCTGTTGCTAGATTTCACCTTCCCTTGGTACCCTACACACAGGAACAACAGCAGTAGGCATAAGTGCTTTCCCAGAGATGTCATATCTCATGGTGCTCGTTCTCGGCAGAGCCTGTTTCCGAAAAGGCAAACGTCTGGGTATTACTCCTATGAGGAAGGAGACAGCCCTGAAAGCTGTTGCTGGTCTTCACCTTCCCTTGGCGACCTACTCACAGGCACAACAGCACTGGGGATCTGTGCTTTCCCAGAGATGTCATATCTCATGGTGCTCGTTCTCGGCAGAGCCTGTTTCCGAAAAGGCAAACGTCTGGGTATTACTCCTATGAGGAAGGAGACAGCCCTGAAAGCTGTTGCTGGTCTTCACCTTCCCTTGGCGACCTACTCACAGGCACAGCAGCACTGGGGATCTGTGCTTTCCCAGCGATGTCATATTTCATGGTGCTCGTTCTCGGCAGAGCCTGTTTTCGAAAAAGCAAACGTCTGGCTATTCCTCCTACGAGGAAGGAGACAGCCCTGAAAGCTGTTGCTGGTCTTCACCTTCCCTTGGTAGCCTACACACAGGAACAACAGCACTAGGGATAAGTGCTTTCCCAGAGATGTCATATCGCATGGTGCTCGTTCTCGGCAGAGCCTGTTTCCGAAAAGGCAAACGTCTGGCTATTCCTCGCAGAAGGAATTGCCAGCCGTGAAAGCTGTTGCTGGTCTTCACCTTCCCTTGATACCCCACACACAGGCACAACAGCACTAGGGAAAACTGCTTTCCCAGAGATGTCATATCTCATGGTGCTCGTTCTCGGCAGAGCCTGTTTCCGAAAAGGCAAACGACCGGCTCCTTCTCCCACAAGGAATGTGCCAGTCTTGAAAGCTGTTGCTGGTGTTTACCTTCCCTTGGCGACCTACTCACAGGCACAACAGCACTGGGGAGCTGTGCTTTCCAAGAGATGTCATATCTCATGGTGCTCGTTCTCGGCAGAGCCTGTTTCCGAAAAGGCAAACGTCTGGCTATTCCTCCTACGAGGAAGGAGACAGCCCTGAAAGCTGTTGCTAGATTTCAACTTCCCTTGGTAGCCTACACTCAGGAACAACAGCACTAGGGATCTGTGCTTTCCCAGAGATGTCATATCTCATGGTGCTCGTGCAAGGCAGAGCCTGTTTCCGAAAAGGCAAAAGACCGGCTCCTTCTCCGACAAGGAATGTGACAGCCCTGAAAGCTGTTGCTGGTCTTCAACTTCCCTTGGCAGCCTACTCACAGGCACAGCATCACAGGGGATCTGTGCTTTCCCAGAGATGTCATATCTCATGGTGCTTGTTCTCGGCAGATCCTGTTTCCAAAAAGGCAAATGTCTGGGTATTACTCCTACGAGGAAGGAGACAGCCCTGAAAGAGGTTGCTGGTGTTTACCTTTCCTTGGCGACCTACTCACAGGCATAACAGCACTGGGGATCTGTGCTTTACCAGAGATGTTATATCTAATGGTGCTCGTTCTATGCAGAGCTTCTTTCCGAAATGACAAAAGACCAGCTCCTTCTCCCACAAGGAATGTGCCAGCCCTGAAAGCTGTTGCTGGTCTTCACCTTCCCTTGGCGACCTACTCACAGGCACAACAGCACTGGGGATCTGTGCTTTCCCAGAGATGTCATATCACATGGTGCTCGTTCTCGGCAGAGCCTGTTTCCGAAAAGGCAAACGTATGGCTATTCCTCCCGCAAGGAATGTGCCACTCGTGAAAGCTGTTGCTGGTCTTCACCTTCCTTTGGCGACCTACTCACAGGCACAACAGCACTGGGGATCTGTGCTTTCCCAGAGATGTCATATCACATGGTGCTGGTTCTCGGCAGAGCCTGTTTCCGAAAAGTCAAACGTCTGGCTATTCCTCCTACGAGGAATGAGACAGCCCTGAAAGCTGTTGCTGGTCTTCACCTTCCCTTGGTAGCCTACACTCAGGAACAACAGCACTAGGGATCTGTGCTTTCCCAGAGATGTCATATGTAATGGTGCTCGTTCTCAGAAGAGCTATTTCCGAAAAGGCAAACGTCTGGCTATTCCTCCTACGAGGAAGGAGACAGCCCTGAAAGATGTTGCTGGTGTTTACATTCCCGTGGCGAACTACTCACAGGCACAACAGCACTGGGGATCTGTGCTTTCCCAGAGATGTTATATCTTATGGTGCTCGTTCTCGGCAGAGCCTCTTTCTCAAAAGGCAAAAGACCGGCTCCTTCTCTCAAAAGGAATGTGCCAGCCCTGAAAGCTGTTGCTGGTCTTCACCTTCCCTTGGCGACCTACTCACAGGCACAACAGCACTGGGGACCTGTGCTTTCCCAGAGATGTCATATCTCATGGTGCTCGTTCTCGGCAGAGCCTGTTTCCGAAAAGGCAAACGTCTGGCTATTCCTCCTACGAGGAAGGAGACAGCCCTGAAAGCTGTTGCTAGATTTCACCATCCCTTGGTAGCCTACACTCAGGAACAACAGCACTAGGGATCTGTGCTTTCCCAGAGATGTCATATCTCATGGTGCTCGTTCTCGGCAGAGCCTGTTTCCAAAAAGGCAAATGTCTGGGTATTACTCCTACGAGGAAGGAGACAGCCCTGAAAGATGTTGCTGGTCTTCACCTTCCCTTGGCGACCTACTCACAGGCACAACAGCACTGGGGATCTGTGCTTTCCCAGAGATGTCATATCTCATGGTGCTCATTCTCGGCAGAGCCTGTTTCCGAAAAGGCAAACGTCTGGCTATTCCTCCTACGAGGAAGGAGACAGCCCTGAAAGCTGTTGCTGGTGTTTACATTCCCGTGGCGAACTACTAACAGGCACAACAGCACTGGGGATCTGTGCTTTACCAGAGATGTTATATCTTATGGTGCTCGTTCTCGGCAGAGCGTCTTTCTCAAAAGGCAAAAGACCGGCTCCTTCTCCCAAAAGGAATGTGCCAGCCCTGAAAGCTGTTGCTGGTCTTCACCTTCCCTTGGCGACCTACTCACAGGAACAACAGCACTGGGGATCTGTGCTTTCCCAGAGATATCATATCACATGGTGCTGGTTCTCGGCAGAGCCTGTTTCCGAAAAGGCGAACGTCCGGCTATTCCTCCTACAAGGAATGTGCCAGCCCTGAAAGCTGTTGCTGGTCTTCATCTTCCCTTGGTAGCCTACTCACAGGCACAACAGCACTGGGGAGCTGTGCTTTCCCAGAGATGTCATATCTCATGGTGCTCGTTCTCGGCAGAGCCTGTTTCCGAAAAGGCAAACGTCTGGCTATTCCTCCTACAATTAAGGAGACAGCCCTGAAAGCTGTTGCTGGTGTTTACCTTCCCTTGGATGCCTACTCACAGGTTCTCTATTGTCCTTTCATGTTTCTTTGGCAATAGGTGTGATTTTGGGGTTTGCTGGTGCTCTGTTTCCATTAGTCACTGGGTTCTTTTGCAGGATGCAACTACTTGTTGGGTGTCTTATCTTCATCCCTAGCTGCAGGTGAGTGAGGTTTGACAAAGCCAGACTTTGTGATTTACACCTGATTTATACCTAATTTTAATGGCCTGTTTGGACATTGGATCTGCTGATTGTCATGGCTACTGTAAGCTGGTGGTTGCAACCAGTATCATGGTAACAGAGTGGGAGGAGTATAAAATGGCCTGGAGCACACAGAAACACACAGTCATTTGGCCAAAACCACTCCTCTGTACTTACTGACTTCTTTGGTGGATGCTGTCTGCCTTCACTCCTCTCCTGAGATCCTGGACACTTGCTGCCTTCAACCCTTCCTACAGCTCATTCAAAAACCATCACTGCGATTATCTTCATGGCCGTTTGTGTTGCCTTGTTGTTCCTGTCGACATCTCTCTTCCAGTTCACCAAATCACAGAGTCAGAGAATGGTTGAGGTTGAAGGGACCTCTGGAGGTCATCTGTGGTCCAGCTGCTTGCTCAAGCAGAGTCACCTAGACCCAGTTGCCTAGGACCTTGTCCAGATGGCTTTTGAATATCTTCAAGGATGGAGACTCCATAACCTCTCTGGGCAACCTGTTCCAGCGCTCATCCACCCTCACTGCAAAAAAGTATTTCCTGATGTTCAGGATGAATCTCTTGTGTGTCAATTTGTGCTCATTGTCTCTGACCCTGTCACTGGGTACCACTGGAAAGAGCCTGGCTCCATCCTCATTGCAGCCTCCCTTCAGGTATTTATATACATGGATGAGATCGCCCCTGAGCCTTATCTTCTTCAGGCTCAACAGTCCCAGCTCTGTCAGCCTTTCCTCATAGAAGAGATGGTCCAGTCTCTTAACCATCTTTATGGCCCTTCATTGGACTCTCTCCAGTATGTCCATGTCTCTCTTGTACTGAGGAGCCCAGCACCAGACACAGCACTCCAGGTGTGGCCTCACCAGTGTTGAGTAGAGTGGAAGGGTCACCTCTTGACCTGCTGGCAATACTTTGCGTGATGCAGCCCAGGATACTGTTAGCCTTCTTTGCTGCAAGGGCTCATTGCTGGCTCATGTTCAACCTGGTGTCCCCCAGGACCCCCAGGTCCTTTTCTTCCAAGCTGCTTCCCAGCTGGGTGGCCACCAGCATGTACTGGTGCCTGGGGTTGTTCCTCCCCATGTGCAGGACTTTGCACTGCTCCTTGATGAACTTCATGAGGTTCCTGTCAGCCCATTTCTCCAGCCTGTTGAGGTCCCTCTGGATGGCAGTACGACCCTCTGGTGTATCAGCCACTCCTCTCAGGTTTGCATCATCAGCAAACCTGCAGAGGGTACACTCTGCCCCATCATCCAGATCATTAATGAAGATGTTAAACTGGACTGGACCTAGTATTGACCCCTGGGCAACACTGCTAATTACTGGCCTCCAACCAGAGTTTGTGCCTCTGATTACCACCCTCTGGTCCTGGCTGTTTGGCCAGTTTTCAATCCACCTGTTTCCTGCAGGTTTTACTCACTTGCAGAGAAAATTAATTCACCAGAAGTTGTTTTCACCTCCCCAGTCTAGAGGACCTGCTGGCAGCTCAACAGATGATCTATGAGCAGATGTAGACCCTGGACATCAGCTGAAGATGCAAATTCTCTCCTATTAGCAGACAGAGAAGATTTCATATCAGAGGAAACTTTTTTTAATTCCACAGACTGGAATGGAGAAGTTCTTGCTTGCATCTGACCAGCTGATTCATGTGTGTTTCTCAGTTACGGACATCAATGTACAATGCTTGTCCTTTGTTTCTGTCTCTTGGCTAACCATCATACTAGACCCTTCTCTGCTCCTGGAAACTTCTGGTGTGAGCTGGATCCTGTGAAGAAGGGAGCAAGAATGTCCAAGATGGAGGGTAATATGAATAGCTGAAAGTTACGATGCAATGCTCATTTCTACTTCTATGTCTTGTTGATAAAAGAAGCTTCAAACTTTTTATAAATTAGTATATTTAATCTTTTGCAGAGAATTCTACAAAACACATAGTAGAGGAAGTGATAAGATCTGAGTTTCTCTACCTGCCACAGAAATAATATTAATTACTGGCTTTAAAAAATGCCCAATCCTTACAATTTTAAAGAATTAAAAACCGGAATTGACCCTAGTGCATGATCTTCTTCAGAACACAGACAAAGAGTACCACGCTGAAATACATCAGGATCTCCATGGGTTTGCAGAGCTCCTGACAGACCTTCAGGAGCAGGGTGAAGGTATGTGGGCTGCAAATGGAAAGCAAAACCACCAGAGACTGAAACAGGAAAGAGAAAATTGAAGCAGGTGTGGTCTTGCATGACTTCACAGTCTATTGCTGTGCTTTTCAAAAGCTATAGGAAGTGGCTGGGCAGTCCAGGAAGCCTCTCAAATGATCATTGTCCCTCGGGCAGCAGCAGATGTACATGAATATGAGAAATTGGGAATATGAGAAAGACAACACACAACAGTGCCAAATAAAGTTTGTGTTTTTAAGTGTGTGGTATTTTCAAGTATAAAAATCACAAATAAATTAATTTGCACCAGCTGCTAATGTACCATTTTTTCAATAAGATCATAAAATGAAGCAAATTTTGTATGGTATATGTTTTTATATGTTATAGATACAAAGTTATTTTATGTGTTCCATATAGATTTTAAATATTTCATTGCATCTAAGTATTAATTTTATAAAATTATTGTACCAGCTAATATTATATTCATCTGGGTTTTTTTAAGTTTTTAGAAGTATTTATAAAAGTGGAAAATAGTGGCATAATTTTTATGTTCCTCTGCTGGCAAAAATAATTGTATTCAGCTAGATGAATAATGAAAGGATGAAATACCGTCTATCATCATTTTATCATAGTCATGTTTTATTAGTAAAATTCATCAGTTTTTGCCAATTTTCTTTAAAACTGTATTCTGACATTATTTCAAGGATATTACAATACAGGAGAGGGAGTGAGAAAGTAGGGTACATGTGCAGTAAGAGGTCCAGATCTCATCTTTGTAGAGTTTTTTAGTTTTGATATTTTAGGTAAGCTGATCTTATAAAACTTTTCAAGGCATCCAAACAAAACTAGCACCATTACATGGTAGCAAAAATCAATGGAAGCTCTGCTTTGTACATATTAACTGGTATCTAAGCCATGTACTCTGAAATCAAGTCCAAGGCATCTCACATTTGGCACCCCAGGTTACCAGGTACTTTCTAGGGTTATGAATGGGGAAAATGATTCTTCCCAAGCCCCAGAGTGATAGTGCTCATCCTGGGCTTGAATTTTCTTATGGGCCTCTGAAATGTGCCTGAAGGTGGCCTCACCACTGTCCCGCCTCACCCTGCTCCACTGTCACACTGTGGGGTCACCGTGCCCTGGGATCCTCCCTCTGGGGCTGGGAAGAGACAGGAATCTCCTGATCATGCAGAGTCTGAGGGGAGGTGGGTCCTGCCAGGCTGTGGATCTGCATCGCTGCTGCCAGAGGTGAAGTGGCCAAGGGTGATGGTTTTGGGCCAGCAAAGGAGAAATGAATGTGGGGATCCTGCTGCTTCTTTTGCGGTGTTAACATCAGGTCCCAGCCATTTTTTTCTGACTCCTTCTGCTCCTTTCCATTCATGTGCATCCAAGGGCAGGTCTTCGTGTCTCCGGCTGCCACTGTGTGATCGTACCTGAGCAAACACACCTGGCTCGCTAGCTGTAATTGCATGATCCTTATGGGGGAAAGCATGTTTTCTCTGGGCTTTGACACCCCCTTGGAGAAGTAACATGAAAGTCCTGGTTTAAAGAGGAAAACAGGCTGTGCTTCCATCATGTGCTGTGCTCTTTTGGTGCCTTCCACTGAAAGGCTCGTCCAGCTTCCCATCAACTCCCTTTGCAGATTTTGCCACCTGTACAGAGCACTGACATGTGGAAGGGGAGTACAGAGCAAGGGTGGGAAAGGCAACATCTCCTCTTCATGGGACAGGAACAGAGGGAGCAGAGCAGAGATTGGAAGAGAAACCCAGAAGAGAGAAAATCTTTGTCTTCTGGTAGTTAAAATTGCTATAAAATCATGAGGCTCAAGACACTTTCCTAAACTGTATTCTCCTCTTTGCCTCTTGAACAGAGAAACAGCTTCTGCCAGACCCTGCAAGCCTGACTAAGGGCACTAGGGAGCATGTACTGTATGTTAAGTGGGTCTGAACTCCAGTGTCTCAAATTCACCTGTCCCTGCATTGTGGCATCCTCAAAGACCGTGCATTCAAGTTCAGTATCACCTTTCTGGAACACCTGTCTTCTGCCTTCCCTCCCAATGGCATTTATCTCACTGATCCCTGAGACTCACCGTGGGCATCCTGGCATGTCTGACTTCAGTTAAGCTTGTTGGAAAGCAAAGCACAAGGTTTTTTACTGAAATAAAAATGGCAGTGAAAAAAAAGACATTGAAACCATAAATAACCTACACATGTGTCAACCTTACTAGGAATCCTATTCAACAGAGGGTTTTGGGAGACACAAGGCTTGAGTTTACTTATACTTTGTTCCAGACCAGGTCCTTTGTGTTTCTTCATATAGTTTGACCTGTCTTGCCAGACATCCAGCAATAACTAAAAAGGTTATGACACTTTCTCTCAATAGGCAAACATCCCCATGGCCAAGTATCTGCATAGCCAGAAGCAGGAATCGATATTAAGCCTCTGCCATGAGCATAGCAAGGAGCACATAGGTCTTGCTATAGCCCTTCAGTGATGGTGGATATACCTGCAGACACAGCATCTGCTGCATGTTGTCTGTTGAAATCCCAGGGGAGCTCCTCATGGGCACTGTGAGCAGGTCAGCAAGTGCTGTGTCACTGCCTGGCTGGAAACTGTTGTTCCTGTGGTGTTTGTCAATGGACTGGTGGGGAAAGGCAGGTTGCCTTGGCAGGGTATAAATTTTCCTGTCTGTATACCAGCTCTCCTTCAGCAGATGCAGAGTGCAAGAGATGAATCTCCTCATGCCAGCTACTCTCATCCTGCTCCTCTCCTTCTGCATCCCGGGCACAGGGGTGTGTGAATACACTCCCGTCCTCACTGTGCCTAATGGAGGCCACTGGGGCAAGTGAAGGAGTTGGCAATTTTGCCACTATGGCTATGCCAATGGATTTGTGCTGATGGTAAAATTCTCCCCATTTCCCACCATCTCCTGTCCCTGCACCCTGGTCTACAACTCTTGACCTCCCAGGAGGGTCTTCTCCAGAGTCTAAGGACTTTCTGCAGAGTTTTTCCTCTTCCTGAGTATCGTACTCTGTACATAAAACTGTGAGTCTTCTGGAAAATTTAGCTTAGAAAATGTTGCCACTGTAGTTACACCAGTAAAGAAAAATATGATTTTTTTTCTTTTAGGACAAGAGGTCTCCCATCAGATACAGCAAAAACAGAGCTACTGCCAGAATTGTTTTGCTCTCAATCTGGATAGAGGTGTGCTGGCAGATGCATGGTCTTACATGTGGCTGATGTTGCTGGGAGAAGCCACATCACTGCCGAAATCTGCTGCTGGAGTCAGGGAGAGAGGCAGCCTCCTCCAGTGTCTCCCCTAGGACTCAGAGTCTCTGCCTTACAGGTTGGGTCAGAAACAGTTAGAAAACACAAAGAAGAATATTTTACAAGGGTTATGTAGGTACATTGCAGTTTCCAGTGACACACAGCCTTTCCCATGTGCTTCCCAAGAGATATTCTTATTACAGAAAGGAGTTGGGACTGTTTATGACCAGCAGTTAAAGGACTTTTCCTGGGTCTTCTCTCCCTTGCCTTTACCTCTGTCGCTGTGTGACTTCTACTGCAGGTGGAGCCCTCCCAGTTTGGAAGAGATGATGCAGCTCTGAGTGGCATATGCCTGCATTGTCAAGATGATTCAGTCATCGAGTCCTTGGTAGAGATGTAACACAGTGGTTTCTCCTGTTTGTCATACACCAACTCACAAAATTTCCATAGGTGTCACCGTTTGCAGGGGTCTCTTCTCAGACTTGTTTTGTCTGTGTAGTGCTGTACTATAAAGTAAATTAAAACAGGTGGTTGGGGTCTTCGTTCATTCATTTTTAGGGTAATTAAACATGGTTACTTCATATTACTGCCTTCTGTTTGCTCTTGAAATTTCTGCAGAGCACTGTGAACACCCAAAGTATAGTCCTATGGACAGACTCCTTCTTTGGAAATCTGCAACACATGGGGCAAATGTGAGAAAAGGGGTTTTTAACCATAACTTTAGCAACTGTTTGGGTGAAGCCCTGGCCCTACTGCAGTGAACAGCACTGCACCTCTGGAGAGCAGGGTCTGCTCCCCCTGCTGCCTGGTGTGTACTTGTCAGACAGGTCAGGGATGCATCATAAAACATGTGCTCAGGCTGTCCTTGGAGTTTCCACCAGAACCATACCTATCCAATCTCAGAATTCCTGGTATTTTTCTGATGAGATACCAATAAAGAGAAAAATACACCCTTGGAAAGAGGAAAAAAGAAGAGAAAGTAAGGGGCCCCGGACTGCAGCAGGATATTTGTGCTGGTCACAGCTGTGAGCAAGGAATTGTTAAGCTTCAGGGCAGCATGACGAGGAGAAGGAGCACTTCCCAGCAGTCTGCAGAGCCCAGACATTCCTCTGTCTGCTTTTTGTCAGGTGGGGTACCTGGACCAGCTTCCAAGTTTCCCTGGAGGCTACTTGATCTCCTTCTCACTGAGAACAGAGAAGTCCCAAGGAGGAGGTGGTGGCACAGCAGCCAACATCCAGTTCAGATGCTCAGATGGAACTGTGCTAGTAGGTGATGGACTATCATGGAGTAGATTTGGCCCATAGAGCAAAAGATGCAACATATGTGGTCTCCAGACCAAGGTAGAGCCCCCACAGGGGCTTCAGGATGACACAGTGCTCAACAATGTGAAGTTCTTCTGCTGTAAATGAGCACTTGCTCCATCTTCATCACAGCCTACACATCCCATATCCCACAGCAAATGAAACATCAGTAAACCTTGGCTCTAGCTTTATACTGGGACATGCCTGTGACGTTTTGACTGCTTGCATCTTGCTGTACCTGCCAATGCTTTAGATGATGTCTTTTACAGCAACCACTACATTAGCATAGCTTCTCATAGTTACTGAAGCGTACTGTGTTCACAAGAATCATCACATTACGCAACTGCTGGTATATCACTGTGAAAACACCCAATCTCTGACAATTGCTCAGAGCTGAGGATCAGTTTTCACAACCTTTTTTCTTCTCTGAATGGTGACTTTCTTTCAGGTTTTTTCTGTCCATTTTTCCCTTGTTTGAAATAATATTTGACCTGTTGACATGACAGACAAGGAAGAATGGGTATTAGTTTGAGTCTACTTGAGGTTTCTGACCAAAGAGAAAATGATCAATGAGTGCTAAATGGGGTGAAACAGAAATTTGGGTGGGCTCATGAGAAGTGTCAAAGGTTTGGTAACATTGCCCACTCCTAACTTTAATTGCCTTAAGACTTTTACATGTTTTTTCACAAACAATCTGTTAGCTCATACCTGAGCTCCTGCCTTAGAAAACATAGTTAGAAAGTGTGCTTACCCTGAGCATTCATCTATGTGTGGCTGTGGTGCCATGTGGGTGGCCTGTAGCTCCCCAAACCTCCCTTGCTGCTGCTTTGTAGTGTGATGCACTGGCTCACCTAGGTGTTAGTGCAAAAATAATTTTCATGGGACTTGGTTTTTTGTTTGTTGCCTATGGGGTTCATGCTCTAAATAGAATGGGGAGAATCCAAACTAAAAATAAACTCTGTGTCATTCATCCGGTTTTTATGCTCCAATTTGCTGGATAAGCTTGAAGTTATTACCTTGTCCGGATGTGCTAGATATAAAGAACGTACTCTCACTTTGGGGAGAAACCATACCTGGAGATCATTATTGTGCCCTAATATCCAAGCCACTGGGTCTCTCAAGAAGTCTTCTTGCCTCTCTGAGCACCTTTTAGGAAATGTAGCTTTTGCTAGTCCCTCAAAGAAATGCATTGAGCAACAAGTTGTAGTTGGTGCCTTCTGGCTCTGTTGTCAGACCTGCATACTACTCTGCTGGAGGAAGCAGCCTGCTTTTCTCTGTCACCTTGTGTGGATCTTTGTATCATTGCTAGTCTGGAGGTTTAAGGTATTTTCAGCTTTGAGCAGGAACACTACTTTGGCCAGGTGCTCAGGCCTGCTAGAGGTCAATGATAAGAAGATATGAGCATGTTTTTATTTGAAGTTGGGCTTTGTTTATTCATTGCAGTGAGAAGAGCACTTAACTGAGACATGATTAGGCTGTAGCTCTACTTTCCTCAATGTCCATGAGAAGACCACCTACAGGGCTGCCTCCATTACTGCTATCTCTCTATAGTAGTGCCTAGGGAACACTACTTATTTGCCAGGTTGGTATTTTGGATATAGTAAGTGCAATTAGTTGTGTGTTATGTACAGTAAATGCCACATGAGGTAGTTGCTGTTTCACACAGGCTGCAGTGCAGGTGGGCACCAGGGCATCCATTAACGGCTAAGTGGGCCAGGGAAGGAGGATCTCAGGCCTTTAAGGAATGGGTGCTTTGGACTGCAACGAGAAACAGAGTGTGTGTGTGGTGCTTACTCAAATAAAACCTGCCGTCCTCATTCAACGACTTGTCTATTTATAGTGAGACCTCACAATGGACTTCAAGTGCCATGAAAATCTTAGAGGGCCCATAACTCTTTATGACTGAATTCTATCAGCCATCAAAAATGCCTTATTTTCCTGCAAAAGTTTGCTCTTCTGCTTATTTGTACCCATGGAAAAAAACCTTCTCATATTTCACCTCAACTTTTCCTAGTCTTGCTTTCTTTTACTACTTCCTGTCTTGAGGCTCTGAATAACTCTTTTGCTTCTGAGACTATGTATATTGTTACCTTGCAGATATATGCAGTCTGTTATTATTGTTCCTTTTATTGCCAATATAAATTTAACTCCTTAAATGCCTATATGATTTATTATTCTGTATATAAAGCCATAAGAGCTAAGTGGACCTGATTTCTGTTGACTTTGAATTTTAAAAAAGTTACAATATTTTAAACAATATTTTAAGCAACTCTAAAGCATACAAACTAATCTCAGTTCAGTGCATGCAAAAACTTTGTGATACCTATCAATAGCCAATACCTATCAATACCAATCTATAGCAGCTGGAAGTATGATCCTATGAATTCAGAATTTTTTCCCAATCTGAATGGACTGGAACATAAAAGTTGAGCCTGGAAATAAACATTTCCTTCTGGAGTGATGGAGAGGGTCCTTTTGAGCAGCCAGCCCAGTGGTTCTGAGAAAATATAGAGACCAGACTGATATGAGGATGGCTTATCAAGGATCTGTATTTAACCCTGCCTACTGGTCTACTCTATTCAGGAATGTGAGCAGAGCAAGCTCAAACTCTACAAAATCCAGATGAATCTATTATGATTCATCTAATTAGCACTGTATAACGTTCTTTTTTTCTGAAGTTTTAAATATACAATGCTGCTGCAATTCAGTTAAGCAACTGAGCATAGGCTTAATGCAGGTGCATGAATAGTCCTGTCACTTTCAACAATTAAAATTAAACATAAGTAGGTGCTTTATTAGAATGGGGCTGAATTTGCTTGCTAAAATTATTTATTATGCATGATAAATATCCGAACTGCAGTGCCTTCAGGTAGAATATGCCTGAGGGAATATGGACACCTGTAATCTCTAGCCTACGTGCTCATGAGTGGCCATGTCCTTGTCATCTGCTCGTGTTACAGGAAGAGCATCTGAGATTTAGCAATAACCTAACCCTGTTCTTTCTCTGTTTAAAGGGGAAAATTCAGCTCTTCCAGGTTGGTCTTAGGTAATACATTCCAGTCAGAGAGAAAGAAATCTTGCGAGGAGCTGATTTGGGGCTGCTGGCTGTGGATGACCAACGGGTGTTGATGGGAACTGATGGCTTGGTCGCAGCCCTCCAGACACTGGGTGCTTACTGTGCATGCTGTCCCTGCTGCAAAACAGATGGTCTAGTACACAGCGAGGAGCCAGGCGGGTATCAGAGCTGGACACAATTCTTCCAGACTCTGTACAGAGCTCCACTTCACACAAGACCATGGCGCAGTTGTCAGCTCTCATTATGTCCCTGTGAGTGAACTTGATGCCTTCCCAGCTGGGCTGAAGCCAGAGTGGCTGGTGGAGACCCGAGGAGGGGCAGCTGCTCTGGGGACCCTCTGCTTTCACGTGGGAGAAATTGCTCCCCAGTTCACTGGCTGTCCTGCACATTTTCCCTGGGGCAGAGCAGAGGAGCAGGGAAAAAGGCTGCCCCTTATACGGTCCTGACATGGGGAGAGAAGGAGAGGCGTGAGCAGCCCTTGTTAGAACAGCCCTTCTTCATCAACCGGGTGACGCTCAGCATGTCAGGAGGACTGACATGCAGCTTTGAGTTGCTGCAGAAATCAACAGGGGATTTAGCCGGGTTGAGAGGGGTCAGAGACACAGTCTTGAAGCTAAACCAGAGGGAGAAGCAGCTGTGAGATGAACTATTATTTCATGTCTCTGTGCTTACCTCCAAGTATAAGAGTTACTTCCTTAAACTTTGTTTTTTTAATTAATTCATTTTAATTGTAGTTTAAGGTACTTTAATGTTAGAAAGTCCCAGGCAGGCTGGCGGTAGGTACTGGTTTGCACTGGCATGCCAGAGTCCCCTAGGAGCTGGTTGGGATCTCCACAGAGACAATTTATACACCTCTGCCAGGGTCATGCTCCAGCCAAGCTCCTGAGCTGCCAGATGAAGGGGCTGATGGAGGAGCTGAGCCGCCTACACAGCATCAGGTAGGGTGAACAGGAAACTGTCCCTTGAGGCAAGACCCCAAGCCCTGTGTTGCATGGAAGGAGGGATGGGAAAGAGCAATCCCTGAGCAGGTGGAGGATGGGGACGACTAGATGCTTGTAAGCTATTGCAAGAGGAGGAAGGCTCCTTCACTATTTGCAGTGGTGAAGGACCTCAACAGGTGAGCCCAGAAAGTTGTGTTGGGGGAGGCATCTGGGCTGATTGAGCCTGATTTGTACTCTGGAGACAGGAAGCCGTGGGTGGCAGTGGTGGGAGACTCCCTCCTGTGGGTGACAGAGGCATCCTTGGCCTGCCAGTCTAGATGTCTCAGGAGGTTTTGCTGCTTGACCAGGGCTGTGATATGGGATGTACTAAAGAGACTGACAAGACTTATCCAGCCCTCAGACTACCACCCCTTGCTTGGTCATCCACATGGACACTAGTGATTCTTCTGGAAAGACCTTCAGTATATCAAGAGTGGCTACAGGGCCTTGGTGGTAAAGGCCAAAGCCATGGGGACCCGGAGGGGGTTCTTCCCAGTCCTGCTGGTGGATGGGAAAGGGTCAGGTCAAAGTGGTTCCATACTGTGAGTCAAGTTTCAGTTATGCAGCCAGTATCCAAGACAGGGCTTAAGCTCTGATAACTTTCTTTGAGGAATGAGGACAGCAGAGGGAAAGACAGGATCCATCTGACAAAGTGGGACAAGAACTGTACCAGAAGGCCTGCAAACCTAGTATGTAGGGCTTTATACTGGGATGCTAGGGTATGGTGACCAAAGCCCAAAGAGAGGTGAAGGAATCCATGTGTTTATCTCCATTTATTCACCTAAGACCACAAGTTAACTTTGTGCACAGGAAGTTTTTTGGGATAACACAAGGTGCAAAGCTGCAAGGGCAGCACAAGCAGGTACAACTCTTCCCAGAGGCACCTGCTAGCAGTGGTACAAACTGCTATGTTCCCAGTTAGCTCCTCTCCCCTGACTCAGCCAGGGTCAGTTGTGCTGAATTCCCTGTTATAGTTATACTGGGAAGAGAAGGGGCTGAGAATTGTAGGTGCACTTACCCTGCAATGCATAAAATACTTTTCCCTTGTCTTATTTCTTAAAATCTGCAATAGCACCTAGAAAGCTTGGAGACTTTTTGCCTTTGCAGTATCTGGTTGAGTACACATGTATCTTACAGCCCTCATGTTCCGCATGGTGACTAACACCTGGGCTGCTGCCTGTGTTGGCACACAGCAATTATCTTGATGACTCAGGGCCTTGAGGGAGAGAGTTAAAGAGGGTACAGGGTGAATGAGCACATGTATGGCGCATTTCAAACTCCAGTGATGGCTAAATGATTCCTTTTCTGTGAGTGCTTAAAAGGACTGGGAATACACTAAGCAGTGCTTCTTTTGTAGATCACCTGGAGGTGATTCTCAGGGTCTACAGGAGAAAAATGTTGTAGGAAAGCTCTGCTGAATTTGACACAGCATTTGGTGCCCTCACAGTGATGGACAGAAGGAGCTTGAGGAGTCTGCTTAATAGATGTCCAGAGAAAGTACCCAAGCTTTAAAGCATCCCCAAACCAAGCTCTAGCCCAAAGCTGGCCCTTGGCTCACAGATAGTCAAGCAGAGATGCACTTGGTACCAAATAAAAAAGTTGGTCACAAAAGCAATATTCACTTCAAGCCACAACAACATAGTAAATAGCCATCCAGGCTGTTGGTATATAGCTCTCAACATCTCTCTCCCAGGATGTTGGATTTCTAGGGGCCTTTGTCCTTTAATATAAGCAGAGATTGGACTTCTTTGTGGTTGTTGTTGCTACAAAGAAGGAAAGTATACATCCTTAGTGTGGGATAATTATAAAAGTAGACACATAGTGAACAAGAGACACAATGGGACTGTTCAATCTGTGAGCCAGAGGCCTCTGCAAGCAGCAGGCCTCAAGGACGCAGCAAAGGCTAACTGTTGCTACAAAGTTTGATGAAATAAGCACAAAAAGCTGAACAAGTTGGGCCTATGTGACTGAAAGTAGGACACCAGGCAAGACACAGACAGGAGGAATCATTCACGTGATCAGAAGACCTTATCCAATCAAACTATTGCCTTAGGCGCGTGAACAGCACATGTTAACCAATCAGTAGATGGCTTGCGCATGGCTATGGTATATAACCAAGTGTTACGTAGCAATTAAACGGAGAAATCACTTGATCCACAGTATCTGTGTTGGTCCGTTTCTCCCCAGGGCGAGTCCCTGGCGATGTGTCGTTTCTCCTAGATTGTCGCGACGGGAAAGCGCGGCACTTAGTGCACTGTAAGTACTTGATATGTTATGTGTTCCTCAGTGTCTAGGGGTTTTAAAGAAGCTGGGAAGTGCTGCAGGCAGTGAGTGGTCTGTTTTGATCTCAGTAGTAGAGACAGCCATCTTCCTTTTTAACGTGAATCAAGAATTTCCCTGTTGCTCCACTCTTTTCACACCTGAAGGTCTTGCCCAGCACTCCTCACCAGGTCTTGAATGTCCCTGCACAGTCCTATGACTTGGGAGACCTGGTGGCATCACCTCACCTCCAGATGAGATGAAGTGTCATCCAGCTTTGGCTGTTTGGATCAGCCAAAGGATGAGATCCGACTTGCAGCTTACCCTGATTAATAGCTTTTTCCTAGGAGGTAGCTCTAAAACTTGGGAGAGTCAGTGGCTTTTGCATCTTGGTCTGCATGCCTCTGTTTAGTTAGGATTTAACTGCTGCTTATGGAATTTTTTGATGCTTTTTCCTTTCTCTTGCATCCCAGGAGATGGCATGTCCTTGCAGTGATGCTGGAGAAGCACTTTCTTTCTGCTGAGCTCTCTGTTCCTTGTTTAATTTGGGTATTTATCCCATATGACAGTGGCTCCTCTTATTTAATGCCGTCTAGCAGAAATTGGGGGAAAGGTTCATAAGACCATGTCTCTGAGACATACTTTTCATCAGACATCTCACAAAGCCATTGCTCGCTGCAGGGGATGCTGGCAGGCAGGGCAGTTTCACCAAGCTGGTGCAACCCTCTAGGTATGGCAGAGAGCCTGGCTCACCATATCACTACCAGTTTGCTGCAGCTCCTGTTGTGTTACTGCCAGTGTTGAAGTCAAGGACACAGCTTCCAGGGTTAATGGAAACAGGACACTTGTCATATTTCTATATGAAATATACTCTAAAATTAAATTACATCATTGTATTACTGTTCTTTATTCATCTCATGAAGCTTAGTCCCTCAAAGGACAATTATAATACAGACTGCATGTTATATATACCTATGCAAAAAGGACTCAGAATCTCCTTCGGAAAAGCATGGGTAACCAGGGAGGTTAAACTCTAATTGCCTGTTCAGTCCTGTTTTGCTGCAGGAGGATTCAGCTTTTATGCCATATTTTTTCCACTGATTTGCTGGATACCATCAAACAAATTACCTCATGTCCCCCCATCGCCTGTCCATGTTTTTCTTGTATTGACTCTAGGCTGTTTGAGATCTTGATGGTTTCTCACAGTGGGAACATATATAATGGTGCCTTTGAGACACCTGCAGCTCACGGAGATGTAGCCAGGTTAGCTTCATATTAGGTAAGTCTGGTGCTACTAGGAGCAAAGCCACAGCAGCAGGAAGCTCATCAGAAGTGACAAACACCACTTCGGAAGCTCATGCCACCTCAAATGTGCTTCCCCTCAGCCCACCTCCAAAGCTGGGCAAACGCTTGGCTCTCCAGCTCGTGCCAAGCAGGAATATTGACTGCTGGAATATTTTGACGTGTCAACAAGTAGTTGGACTAAAGCGGACTCAAGCTCAATTAAAGAGCTGCAGGATTCATTTAAAATTGATATTTCAGTGTGATGAATGTGAAACAAGTGAGATGGGTTGGTCATACCCCTCAGAGTTGTTAGATGATTTTGATAGGCAACCTGGAAGTCAGGTAACACTTGCTGTCTTTACAACCATGACAGAAATTTTTCTCTCTCTTTCTCTTTTTAACGGAAAATTATGATTTTTGGTGAATCTGAATGTCATGTATGATACATAAACAGATTACATTGATCAGATAACAACCTGCAGTCTGCATGCATGACCACCCCCTTCCTCCTGCCTCACCAAGATGGATCGATATTCACAGAAAACACAGACTCCTTTGGATCTGTGTGTGAATTCTGGGTTGGATAATAGGGGATAAAATAGTGAAGTTCTTGAGCTGTTGCATGATGGGGATGTGTTTTCTTGAGATGATGACTGCTGAGATGGGGTGACACATATCACACTTGCAGTCTGCAGCATCACTTTGCCTTTGCTAGAGCACACCAGTTGCAGTTATATCCAAATGTTTTCTCCTTTGATCTTACATGTAATCCAGAAGCTTTGTAATTATTAACTATAGCTTATTTCTCATTCAGAATAAGAATTGGAATATTAGATTCCTTAATAACTGCTTTATATTCCCCTTTATTTGTAGACTCTCAGCAGTAGTTTGATGACTAAGTTCATCAGTGTAGATTTTGCTCTGGATGGATCCCAACTAAATTAAAGATTAGTTGCCTGGGAGACCAAATAATGCAATTCAAAATGCAATATGGCACAGACTAGTTGCATGCTGCCTAGTATATGGCCAACATTTTTCTACAGAAGACTCGGTTTCAGAAGTTTCTGGATGCTTTCTGCTCTTACACTTGCTTTTTCCAATGGGATAGGAAGCTTTAATTGTATTTTAAGTCTCATCTGTTTGTTTAGTGTCTTGTCTCTAAGACAGATGATGAGGTTTTCTCCTAGTACTGTATTTTTGTGTGTTTATGATTTTAATAGACACCTTCAGCAGTGTTATCAGCTTCTTTTTTAAATGTTCACGTGAAGATATTTAATCCTGGGTACCATTGGAGCCAATGAGAGTGGCAGCTCTGAAAATATAACTCTTTAACACATTAACTGGACTAACTAGGTGAGTAGTATTACTTGTTACTTACTAATGTCCAGAAACGCAAATAAGATCCATGTCACGTTGCCTGGTAAAGGCACAGGTAGTTTCTCTCTTGGAGAACTTATTGTTAACAGATAAAAAAAAAGTGATTTCGCTAACGCGAAGTACAGATCAGCAGGAGAGCTGGGATAAAGATGAAGATCCTTTGAGCTCCATGGTCCTCTCCTTCCACTCTGCCTATCTGCCTTTTTTGCAAGTAAAAGTAGAATTACCCAGTTTGGGATATCTTCGCCTTTTCTGTTATTCTCTGTAAACCATTCTAGGTCATTCAAATGTGTTGCTGGGAAGGAGAAAAACCTTCTGAAAATCAGCCTTACCTGCAGGAACATCTCTGTGATGTGTTGACTCTGCCGGGTTATTGCCTCCACCACCACACAGTGGCATTTTGAAGAGAGGAGCATTGGATCCCTGATGCCAACAGCTGCCTCACTGTGGCCTGATTAATTTGTCAGCAGTGACTACTGGAGCACAATTGTGACCTATGAGCTTCCTTGTCAATGTGTAAATGCTGGTTGTTTAAATTGACAGGACGTAAGCAGCAAGTATCTAACTTTCCAGCACAGAGTGAGATACTTCTCTATTGTGCTTCCAGCTGGGGCTGGGGGATCTTGAAAGAGGGTGTACAAATACAGTGTGGAGACAGAGCATCCTCCAAAATCCCTGACCTCTCTTGAAATGGCTTGGTTTTATCTGATAGCACAAAGCATGAGACAGACACTGACAATTTACATGGCACATAACCCCTGCAAGAGTGATCCTGCCAGGCTCATCAGTTAAACTATACCTAGGGAAGTATTGCAACAATTTCTCCTGAATATTGGCCACAAACATGCTTTATATTGCTCTTAGCTGGAGGGTCATTTCACAGGTCTATATTTAGAGGACTGGGAAATTCTGTCCAGACTAAAAGTCAGGCTTAGTACAATCTAGTAACATTTCTCAGGAAATATTTTTGTCCTATTTCTTTTTGGATTTTACTTGGGTTTATTATATTAGGTGAAAACAAACAACAGCTTTTTATTTCTCTTTGTGTATCTGCATGCCCTTTACATGGTGTCTGAGTGATGCAGGGGTCTGGGTTGTGTTGCCAAGCTAGTAAGGTACAGTCACAACGAGAAGACATAACAAAGAGGAACATATGTGGGATGGAGCTGTGTGCCTAGGGTGAAACATGAAACCAAACAGGGCATCAGCTGATGAAACCATCAGTCCAATTCAGCAGCTGCTTCTGATCAGTGGTGACATGCTGCAGATCACTATCACTGTCTGGCTGCCAAAACAGAGCTCCTTTTCAGAAGGATGCTGATGTGAAATAAGCCTGTAAGTTATAACTGGAGGAAAAAAGGTTGAAAAAATGTGAATTGTATGCAAATGCCTGATTTGGACATGATGGAGCCTGATAAGCACTAAACGAGGATTTTATAGACTACGCTCTATGCCCAGCTCTGCAAAATGCACTGTCTTTTACCTCTCATTCATAGCAGAGTGCTCTGCTCTGTGCTGCACTTCTTGGCCCTTTTTCCAGCTTCCCTTCTGGTCATTCCAGCTGAAAATGCTAGCAAGGGAGATCTGCATTAACACTCGCTATCTGCTCGCTGTCTCCACTGAGTGTACAACCATGCCTGTGCCTCTTGCTCCTCCAGTAAACTCTAGCTGCCACACTGCACTCCTGCCCCAAGAGCCTGCGAGGACGCTCCTTTCCTGCTCTGCTGCAGTGTCCCCCACCTGCAGGGCTGCCGCTCTTCGCCTTTGCTCTTCACCTTTTGTGTGATCTGCACTACTCATACCTCCCTGTACATTGAGGCCAACAGGAAAATTCCTGCCATTGATCAGACATCAAGTCATAGCCCCCTTATCAGAGACAAAGATGTGGAACAACCAAAATATTCTGTGATACTTTGCCCATGTTTCAAACCTATGCTCCTTGGTCATGGGCGTTTTACCAGTCTTTACCCTGTCCACACATTGTAATACCATGTACTTACGTGTGTACTTTAACAGCTGTGTTTAATTTGTCTTAGTAAGCAAACATGCTCATCTTGTTTTAAGCTAAAAGTTTGGCTCAAAAAAAGTTAACTGCACAAATATTGCAAAATCTTATAAAGTACTTCAGGGTTCTGTGGCTTCTTCAGTCTGCAGCACGAAGGTTAAATGAACATTAAATGTGCATTAAATGGATGAAGTGCTGGCTCACTGGTGGGCTGTGAGGGGCAGCAGGGAATGGGGAGTGGTCATGGGCTGGGCTGCATCTGGTGGGATGCTCCACAGATTGGCACTGCACCGAACCTACCACAATGTTTTTACCAGTGTTCTCAAAGCAAGCCTAAAACCACTGGTAGTAGAAAAGTTACAGGTGATGCTGGTGTGACATCAAGCAGTGGTAAGAGCCGGGCAGCCATTCAGAGCAATCTGGAGCATTTGGGTCTGTCCAGGAAAAAATGTTTTCCCTTGTCCTGTGCAGGATCGGCCTTTGAGGTTGGCCACAAGGCCAAAAAAACTGTCAGCCCACATGGCTGAGGTAGCTGTGGGTGCTTGGAGCAGGCTTGGAAAGGCCTGGTGGGTATTCACCCTGCGGGGTGCCCTGTCTACCTTCTGGATGCTGGAGTGTGCAAAAAGACAATGTCATGTGGATGCTGTAAAGCAGATGGGAAGGCCTGGGGTTCTTCCCATAGGGTCCCACCAAGAAGAAATATTTGCTGAGATGCTGCAGGAGCAGAGAGGATTTGCAGGCAACCAGCATTTAATCATTATTCGGGTTGTCCATGAAGGAATCATGGAAGGGAGACAGTGGTGCTTTAGAGTACTTCTCAGCTGAGCAGGGCCAAGGTTTTCACACCAAACCCACAGGATGGGGGACTGCAGCCTAGAAAGCAGGCACTAAAGAAAGGATTATGGTGACACAGGGGTCCAGTGTCAGCCCCCTCTGGAATGCTTTGAGAAAAAATGCATTTTCTGCATGCTTCAGGAGAGGGCTAACAAGTAAGACTGCGGTGATGATTTTATCTCTGTATGGACAGCATTGGGAGACCACGCTGAGAACCTGGGAATGGTTCAGGGGAGGGATTCAGGTGACTAGAAGCAGATGTATGCCTCTGAGCCAGGGTCTCCTGCTTTCCTTTTAGTCACTGGAGGTCCTGTGGGGAGTGATACATTGCATCCTAATGTGGGCTTTATAAAGGATGTAGAAAGGCTGCTGAAGACACAGAAAAGACCCCAAAAAGGATGTAATGTTTAGAGGAAACACTGAAATGTGTGAGCTTTAAAGGTTTCAGTATGATCAGACTGCCGGAAATAAAACCAAAACATCATTCAACTGCGACCTGGAAAACCTTGACAGGAAAAAAAATATCAGTTAGCAAAATGCCTCATTAAGTACAGGGCAGAGGAAGGTATAATGAGATCGAGTGGTTGGATGCTGAAGTTGGAAAATTTGAGCAAGGAAAAATAAGGCGCTAATATTAACTCCGCACAAGTAGCTATTAGAGCAGGCAGGGAGGGAAGGAGCAGGCTCTCTGCCTCCTGAGGGCTCCCAGCAAGAAGACAACACTTCTCTGGAAGACTCTGGTCAAACACAGATTGTTAGGCTCAAGGAGGAACACAAGAACATCGCGTAGTTGCTGTGACACCTGTGACGAGGTGAGGGAACCCGCTGTTTCCTAAGGGGCTTAAACTCTCTGGATCAATGAGCGAAAGGATTAGGAACTCATTTCATCTTGCAGCATCGATTGTTTTTTGAAACTCCCCAATTTAGACATGCGCATCAAGCAGAGGGACATGCAGAAAGGCTGGTTAAGTACACTGCCTGTCGCTGCACTGAGCTGGACTCCTATGGGACTTACAGAAATGCAAAATCTAGTTATTACATTAAATCAGTCCCACTGAGGTGTCAGTAGACAGACTGGTCCCTGTTTTCAGAAGGAAGACTTGCTGTTGGAGCTGCCATTTTCCAGTAAAAATAACCATCATGTACCAAGTACGCCTTGTACAAACACTCATCCAAAAAATACCTGCTCAGATCAAGAAATGGTTTGAGTGGGAGATGCAGAAAATAGGGCAGCATAATCAGAGATATGCTGAAATCAAGGTCACCATACCGTATTCCAGGTTAAGATATAAACCAGCTATTCTCTGGGACATGAATACAACATGTTTTCAGCATGCAGCTGCTGCAGTTGATGCTGGTGTACCACAAATATTCGTACCCCATTTGTGGTGTCTCCCCTACCCCTCCCTGCCTGCTGTCCCTGACCCTGCGACTCTCTGTGCTGAGCTCTGTGCCAGGCAAAGACAGGGGTACTGCCTTGCCCATGCCTTGTGAGGGAGCTTGGCAGGGATTTACAGGAAGGACACAGGAGCACTCTCAGCATTTGAGACCTTACATTTGCATTCTCAGCTTCACTCCAGCATTAACCTGTAACCTAGTCAAATAAACTAGTTTCAGCTTTATTCCAGTGGTTCCTCTGCAATACCAAGTCCAGGTAAGAACTTAAATTAACTGGGTGAAAAGACAAATCTGTGCATTCAGACATTAATCTAACGCTTGTCTTAGTCTTCCCACTGACAAGATATATGCAATAATTTAAGAATAAGAAATAAATATCAAAATTTGTAGGGCCATAATGAACAAACTCTTCTGAAATGGTCTGACATTCTCTGGAGAAAAGCTAAGCTGTCTGCTTATTTTTTAAAGAAAATCAGCCAAGGATTTTGGGTAACTCAAGCTGCAAGTTCAGAAAATAAACTGCCAGTGTTATGCTGAACTGGTCTATTAGTATGGATGCCAAGAGGCTCTTGGCTCATCAGTTACACAAAGAAAGAATGATTTCACATGCTAATGCCCTCTCTCCATCAGTCCCCTATACCTGGAGTCATAACAGCCTCTTGCAGCCTTGCTTGGATGCTTGCAATTGTGTAAGAAAGAATCACAGCAGAAATCCACACTAAATCCTCACCTCGGCCACCTGAGAAGAAGGTGGGTTTTAAAAAAAGACCCCAAACCACCTCTGAGCCCAGCAGCCCCTGGAAGATGCAGTATCTTGGTGCTGAAGCATATTATTTCCAAATGGGTTCATGTCAATTTGAAAGAACATTTTAAGAAGACAGAACAGTTCCTCAGTAATTACAGCTACACCAGCTTCATTTACAAACTCCTGTAACTCTGTTGACACACAGTAATACTGGTATTTAATCATGGTTCTGATATCAGATTTCTGCTGCTTTGGTACACTTAGTGTCTTTTATTGCTGATTTCATCCTAAGCACCCTTCGATTTTCAAAGAAGTACAAAGGAAAAAATTTCTCTGAGACTTGGCTGTCTGGAAATGCACCATGATGCAGGTTTCATTCTCCTGGGAGATTGAAATGGTTGTGTCAAAAGCTTTGTATTTTCCAACTTTGTGGTTTAGGAATGCCAAAGAAATGTATTTTAGGAAATGCTAAGGGAAGCGAAGGGAAGGGAAGGGAAGGGAAGGGAAGGGAAGGGAAGGGAAGGGAAGGGAAGAGAAGAGAAGAGAAGAGAAGAGAAGAGAAGAGAAGAGAAGAGAAGAGAAGAGAAGAGAAGAGAAGAGAAGAGAAGAGAAGAGAAGAGAAGAGAAGAGAAGAGAAGAGAAGAGAAGAGAAGGGAAGAGAAGGTGAAGGAGCCACTTCACAACTGCTCAGGATCTTAGACTGCTCATAAAATGCTGAGACTTAGCTATACAAAAACACAGACTCCCTGTCCTCACTGATCCAGAAGGGAGTTAGTCATTCTTAGACACCCTTGAGAATCTGGGACTGAAAGTCTGATTTAAGAAACAAAAAAATGAAAACTCAGACTTTCTTTTGCATCTCAGGTTGCCCATGGGGGAACCACCAGATGCACTTCTGAGAGTAACAGAGGGCAGGCAGATCTCTCAGTACTAAGTGAGAACTGTAAGTCAACCACATCTGGTTTTGATGCTGTAGTTATTCAAGACATTCTTCAAATTATTCATCAATTCCCTGAAAATAGATCAAATTAAAATTGCTAAAACTCAATTCCTAAATATGTTTGTTTTAAAAAAAACAGCCACCCTCACCAGATACAGTTGCTCTCCCTCCTGCAAGCAACAATCCTTTTAATAAGAGGTAATTGGGCAAAGTATACATGGCCTTGCTGCCCGTGATGAAAATATTAGCTAGCCCAGAGCACCCACAGAGCTCTGCTGGGGCCACAGGTGATGCTGGGGCTCAAACTGGTGGGCCTGATGTTCAGGTGAGTTTGGCTCAGGGAACCCCAGGACCAAGAGGGATGCAGGAGAAGGGGCGGGTGGTTGGATATGCAGCACAGCTCTGGGGTGCCTGCTGCTCCCAGGAGTAATAGGAACAATAAAGAAAAATCATGTACCTAAGAAATTAATGACATGGTCTGAAATATTTTGAATACAATTAAATTACACTCGGAGCTTTCCCTCACATCAACCAAGCCAGCTATTAAAAATTTTGATGTGAACCTTAGGAGGATTTGATGCTATAAATCTAAATATTATATTTCCCCCCACCCCCGGTATGAACACCTTATTAATCATGCTGCACCCACCTCAAGCTATTTCTACCTTAGTGTTTTTGTCCAGTCACTTAAACCATTGCTATCCATCTACTACTTAAATTTCCTGTAATGGATTGTAAGAAGTCCTCTGTGCAGCATGCTAAGTGATCAGAAGAATTGGATTTTCTCCTTCCTTTTCAACATTTTCATTCATTATCTCTAGTGACTCATGTGCTTCAGTTTTTTTTCCAGGTGTGCTTCAGGGGAAAATGAAAATAACCCACCTCCAGCATATGCTCAGGATCTCAGGAGAAACTGCAAGTTTTTGTTGTTATTCTAAACAAGATTTTCTGCTGTGGAAGATCCACTTAAAGCCATTCCTGTTCCCTGTATCCTCTGGGCAGGAAGTCTCTTCTCAGACTATTAATGGTTTGCTATTTTTTTCCTATGGAAAAACAAACAACAAAAAAACAAACAAAGGACCATCATTGGCAATGCTGTTCATATTATAATTTCAATTGCCAGAGAAAATATATAGATTTTCATATGAAGATTTCCTTATAAATCTATATATAAATACAAATATAGATTTTCTTTCCTGTCAGCATAGCCATTTGCATTAAACAATGAATTTCAATGCCAGTGCTGTAAAAGTGTCAGTCAGCAGCTCTGTTGCTTCTGGGTCTGATGGTAACAGATTGGCTAAGAAATCTGGACACGTTCATTTTGCCAAGGGATCGTGTACTGCTGGAGGTAATGCACATCAAATGAGATGTCACACTCTCAGAAGAAGTGCAGAGGCGTTAAGACAAGCCAAATTCTGGGCTGTTTATATTCTCCTTTACCAAACATGATGTCAGGATGGGGACTGAATTTATAAGTACTGGAACAGGATTTGTTGCATGACAACATGGAGAAAAGAAATAGGTTAGACTTTTTGCCTTATTATGTCCCAAAGAAAACTGATTATCTGTGTTCACAGTTTAAATTAAATAAATATGTTTGGATGTGGAATGATAGAGAGATTTCAGAAAAAATAAGTGCTTCAAACATCACATGCTGAGGGTTGTAAGGAGGAAAGGAGAAACCAGCAGCTGGCTGTGTTTTGTGTTGCACAGGTTTCTGAATGCTTCAGAACAGCCCTGTGAAATGCTGCAAGTGTTTTAGAAACAACTGTCTCCACTTAGCATTGGTTCTTGGCTCACATTTGAAAGCCGGTTTTGGGTCAGTGGTAACTTCCCTGAAGAAGGAGTGAGAGAAAAAAAAATCTCTGCTGGGGAATTAGTGAGAGCCAGAGACACCACTGTGATTTCATTGCAGCTGTGGAGGCACTAGTGGAACAGGTGGACTGTGGCAGGATGTTGTTTTGGGTTTAGCTGTGGAGAGCATGTGTAGCAGCGAGAAGATAGCTTTTGCCTTTCAACCTTTTTTGCCTGTCATGATTTGACTGATCCTTTAAATATATTTTACATTCATTTCTCAAATAACCAGCAGACATATGGTGCTAATGAGAACTAGAGAGGGTTTGTTTTTTAATGAACAAGAGCAGCTGGTAAGCAGAACGTAAAATTAAAAATGGAGGGAAAAAAATAAGCCCAAGGGGATAGATATGGTTATTAATCACAGCAGAATTCCTCAGCTCTCTCCTCTGATGGGAAGAATCAGGTGGAGTGGGACACTGGTGACCCTGAGACAAGTACATGACAGCCTGTTTCACTCAGCGAAAAATAAATGACTCTGTGATACACTTGACTGTATCAAGGCTCTCCACGGCAGTAGAGATGCTCTGCCTTGTCCCCATACAGGCAGCCTCACTGGCGGCGACCTCTCCAGCTCCCCAAGCCTCCATCACCGCATGGTTCTTCAGCTGGGAGGGAAGCCTGGGACACCCGCGTGGGTGCAATCTGTGGTGGGACTGGTAAGCCCAGACCAGCAGCAACACATCTGAAAGGAAAATATTTGGAAAGGGAAGAAAATTGCTGCAGTACATCCAGGGGTAAATTTGCCATTTCTGAGTGGTGCTGCATTTCTGGGAGGGTTTGTGGCAGATGCTCACAGCTTTCTTTAAATGAAACCCACTTCATTTTCTGCTGTTTAAACATGTCATCCTAGCAAACACAGAACAATAAGGGAGTGTTCCTGGGATGCACTGACTGAGATGCTGGAAAGGCAGTCACTTTCTTAACACAAACTGCCATTCTGCCCAGTGGCCCAGAGTTTCTGCTGCACTACAATGCTACTTTTTTAAATCAGGCCTATTTCATTTAATGACTTGAGGCAGACAGAGCCCAGCTAATGGCTTTAGTGCTAACTTACCTTCACCATGAAATACATACTCTTCAAGACTGCTGTGAATCAACCTGCCCCTTTCACTGAACTTAACTTTTCTGCAATGCATTAAAGCCTGTTCCTGCTAGAAACCTCCTGCTCACATGTTTACTGTCAGCCTGCAGTCAGGGAACCTTACATCCCCTCCTAGACAACACCTGAGTCAGGACTGAAGTTACTACAAGCACTACCTGTCCTGTAATGCAGGGACCCCCAGGTTTTCAGGGGCCCTGAGCACCTTCAGCTGCATCAGCTCCGTGGCCATGGTTGTCCCCATCTGTGAGACCCAGCACTCTTTGCCAGAGAAACTCATTTTGTTCATAGGTGCGGCTAACTATTTAGGCAACTCCGGTTGTCCTGGTCTTTGCACATGTCTGGCCACAGAAGATAGAAGTTATCTGGCCTTGTTTCAGATGTCCATATGTGAGCCAGTCCATAGGTTTCTTCTATAGTCCAAGGACAGAGAAAGAAGGTGTGACGTGTCTCCTCCGAATGTAGACAGGATACACTGGACAGGTTAGTAGATTTAGAAACCTTTCCCTACTGTAGCCATGTCAAGGAAGAAGGACTGTCCCACCCCTCCATGTGCTTACTGGAGTACCCTTTGATCCCAGTAACCGTGGGGCAGAAATACGATTGTGGTCTGACTTCCCTGCTTCCCTCCGCAGGCTAAGGACATTTGGGGACACTGGTGGCACTTTCAGAAGACAGTGTTGGTCCTTTTGGTGCTGGAAATGATGGGGAAGGACAGGCATGGTCCAGTGAATCCTTTAGCTAACCTTTCTTTGAAAGGATCCAGTTCACATCCACTGAGACCCACTTTGTGATGTAAAACAAAGTGCAGGAAAAGGGGCAGCTGCAATGTGCTTTCTTGATCTGAACGGGAGCACTGGTGTGGATACACCTTAAAAGCATTTAACAGACTGAAGCATGAACACTACCCATTACTGGTTTCTACGGCACTATTGATCTCACAATTATTATGCTGAGAGATAATGATGATTGGCACAACACAAAAGGAGCCTCTTTTCCAAAAAGCGTCTTCTTTGGCAAATTCCTAATCCACTAACTTTGTCCAGTTCATGCCCTTAATTTCCAGAGTCAAATGGATGCTGCAGTAAAGTGACTGCTCTAAGCAGGAGTCTGTGCCATGTCTTTTCCTCCTTGAACAGTGTAGGTACCTTTTAGTCTGAGGTTTACTGAAGGTTTTTTTCTTATTATTGAGTAAAACGTACATTGGTATAGCTACCAGGGAAGCAGACCAGTCATTGTAACAAAGGATTATCATTTCTTTACAAGGTGAGATCATAAGAATCTGGCTATCTGGGAGAAAGCCCTTGTTTGAACATATAATTTGCACCAGTAGCAGAGAGAATCCTCACAGCTGAATGACAGTAAGTGGCTTTTTCTGTTTAGTGAAATATAAAAAAATCTGTTTAGATGAGTTGGATGAGTAATGGAAGTGCTCAAGCCTCTAGGGACACTTGTGTCTTGCAGGATTGGGCTCCTTTTGCTTCTGGGAAAGGAAAAACTGAAAAGATAACAGTGGGAGATGATTGTTGCTGCTAAGAGCAGTGAAGAATGCATGCAGCCATGTTGGGTTTTGCCCTGAATGGTAACAACCTTTCTAGGAACAAAGAGATGCTGTGTGCTGTGGGATTTAGTTGAAAAGGGGGTGTGTGAAACTTCAGGGGCATAGCTGAAGATGCCGCATTCAGAGAGAGAAAGAAACTATTCTAAATCCATTTGCTTCTTATGTTAACCTGGAAAGCCTTTGGTGGATATAATCATCAGGCATGCTGTGGCAGCCCAGCTTTCTGCCTACAACATGCTCTCCTGCAGTATGCTCAGGACCAGCAGTCTCTTCAGGAAAAGGCTCCACATGGCACACTTGCACTGGGGCTGAAAAGTGCTATATATCTGAGCTGTTTGTGCTGTGAGATTCCCACTAGCCTGTTGTAGAGGATGCAGATTTTCAGGATCTGGCTAAGGCAGCTCTATCTTATTCACTCCCTTATTGTGATTATAGTGATATTTTTTTGCTACATACTGTGCTAACAGAGAAAGGTCCCTTGGTGTGCCTGAATGTCGCACAGTGTAACGCAACACGGTGCTCCTCCTGCCTTTCCCAGACCCTCCCTCAATCTCTCAGGAGGGAGAAAAAAGCTCACGTAAAAGGGATGTTTACACTGATGTTATACAAATGAGCAATGTATAAATAAAATGATATTTAGGCATTGCCTTTGCTTCTCTATATATTTCTCCAGGCAAAATTACCCACAATGATACTTAAGCCTCCTTGGGGGGCCCATAGCTGTTGGCAGTATTTTCTTTCCTGCCTGCTACAGTTGGAGGAGAAAAAAATGTTCCTTTATGTACTAGCATAGCCCACAAATTTGCCAAGGCCCAGATGTGAAACACTTGTCTTAAGAAAAGGCAAGAGGAGGAAGAAACTTGAAAACAGCAAAAAACATGCAAAGGGAAACATTTGCTATTATATAAAATTCATCCCTCTGATTTAAATGTTTCCATAACTTGTTACAAAATTCAGCATTTGTAAGAAAGAATAAAATCTCACCATATTGAGCAGTTGCTGGATAACATGTCTGTGGAGAACAGAAATATTCTAGAGCCAGAAATCAATAATCAGAGAGGACTGAATGGCTCAAGCTATGAGTGAGCATATGGAGGCTGCTATGAAGAGCTTAGCACTTTGAAATTCACCCAGGTCAGTAAAAATGGAAACTAATTTCCAACTAAAGACTTTTCTGCTGCCATTAGTTAGAACCTGTCAAGTTAATATAACCTCTCTTTCCAATTTTGGGAGCACAAATGCTTCTACTTCCTATTTACAGGGTGTTTGTCACTGGAGCAAAAAGCAGTCTTAGCTATTAGCCACAAAAATATAAACAGTACAGGGTTTGATCTGCTTTATGTGAGGGTCAAAATGAGAGGTGTCCCAAAGCTCGATCAGGAGAAAGGTTGCCTGTTTTGCCTTTGTATCCACTTTGATGAGGGGGAACCAGGAAAGGTTTTCAGCCTCACTGCCTGAGCAAAGGACAGCATAGGCATCAAGTGCAGGTGACTGATTTGATTGATTACAGCTAGAAAAGCAGGAGAATAATATTAACAAAAGAGATTTTAAGGAAATGAAATTATTCTGGAAGAGCTTTGCTTTTCCTGATTAAAAATCCAAGGGCTGCTGAGCAGGGACTTACCTCAGTCACTCTAATTGCTCCAGTGTAGTGGTTGAACTCTTCAAAGAAAAAAGATGCACCACTAAACCCAGACTGTAGGTTTGATGACAACTGTAATCTATGAGCCACTGATAGTTTCAGCATATGCTGGAGCCAGGGGATTTTATCTAACTCTAACTGGGAGCTGACAGGTGGTGAGCAGGTCTGTCTTTGCCTGCTAGAGAAAAGCTCCTTTCCGTCCTGCTGCAGCATGATTAATTTACCCCCCAAAATAATACCTTCCGATCAGAAGATCAAATGGAAAGTGTTGGTTGGGAGCAAATCCTTAGACTTGCAGGTCAGCTGTGTTATTGCCTGGGCAAGTCAGAAGTGCCAGAAGCAGCAGAATTACAGATGTGACTCAGCTGGAGATGTTCTGGGAGGAAGCCCGTTGCAGGAGGGCTGGCTGACTGTCAGCCTCCAGGAACTGCAGTACCACTGGGAATGGGAAGGGCGAAAGATCCTTCTCTGAGTTGCCCAGCTCCAGTGGGAAGATGTCCATGCCAGGTAGAGCTGAGCTCACAGGCAGTGGGTAAGCTCACTGGCACGTCCTGGTCTGATGTCAGTAACCATGTCATTAGTTGTTGTGAGGCACA